>NC_134689.1:304805992-305167867 GCF_050947455.1 Rhinoderma darwinii | reverse complement strand
ACACCCGCTCCTGCTCAGAGGAGGCAGAGAGCGTCGCCGGGGGTGACGGCGACTCAGGCCGGGTCTGCCCGTCGCTCCCGGCGGTCCCGACCTCCAGAACGCCTCAGCCCTGAGGTGGTCCCGCGGACACGGCGTCGCAGGGGGAGCCCTAATATGGACGCTGCAGGCCAGGCAGCTGGGAGGACCGTCCCTTCCCAGGCCCTGCGTCCTGGCAGGAATCCCAGGCCGCGACGGGGTCCGGCGGTTCTCAGGGAGTCGCAGGCCGGGCTCCCTGTCACCCCCCCCCCCATCAGATGCAAGATCGGGAAGACTGGTTACGGCCGCCCCGCCTGGTGATGCTCCGGCCAGGGGGCAGGCTTCATCAGGATCGTCGAGACGGACGCCTAGACCTGCAGCGACGTCGAGGCAACAGGTCCGGTCGGAAGTTTGGATCCCAGCGGTCGGGCGGCAGGTTGCCGGCCCATCTGCCAGCGCGTCATCATCCCCGGTTCGGAGATGTCGGTGGGATGGCCAGTCGTCGGCGAGAGAGGAGCTGGAAGACGGTGAAATAGACGTGTATCGGCGAGGGCAGGATGGTCCGGCTGACGGGAACACAGCGCCTGTGCAGCCCGGTGAGTGCATAACTCCATCTTTGTCGTATCCAGCGATTTTTATGTCGGGTGTCGGCAGGGGGGCTGCTAGCGTCGCATCGGTGGCCGGTAGTGGCGCGGGCGGGCGCGACGGCGCGGGTCTAGCGGACTTGGTGGGTTGCTTGCGGGAGCTGGTCGGGCGTCTAGATAGGGCGGCGGCGACAGTAGTTACGGAGGTGTCCCCGGCGGTAGTTTGGGAAGGCCCCAGGGAAGTGGGACTGTTACAGGCGCGTCCCGTAATGGCGGCTACGGAGGCGGTCGCGGTGTCGGTACAGACCGAGGCCCAAAAAGACGGCGATCGGGTGCGTATTGATGATCGTGCTCGCGGGGAGGTGTATGTTTGCTTTGAAGGTCCGTTGGGGGCGCACTTAAAGCAGGAGGTGCGTGAGCGTATTTGGAAGGACGAATACGTTGAGATTTTTTCTCTTCTGCCGCTTGCTAAATTCAATTTGGATAGGAGCAAGCGGGATGAGAGCAAGAAGGACGAGGAGGAGCGTCGGCGGTATAGGCTTATCCCGCAGACGTTCGTTAATTGGTCGCAGGCGTTCGCCATCTTAGCCAGTGTAATAGGAGAAAAGGCGCCGGAAAATTGTTCGGCGTTGTTTTGTTATTTTGACGCCATTGGGGAGGCTCATCGGGTGTACGGGGGGCAGGCTTGGCTCAGATACGATGAGCAATTCCGTCAGCGTAAAGCGGTTCGGCCGGCGATTCAGTGGGACCAGAAGGATATTGCTCTCTGGTTAAGGGTCACGGCTCCGGTTAGGCAGCCCTTTCCCGGGAGCGTTGGCCAAGGGGGCCAGTCCAGTCAGGTCGGACAGGGCGGTGGGGCAAAGTTGGGATTCTGCTGGCAATTCAACGATGGCCAGTGTAAGTTTGGGGCCACGTGCAAGTTCAAGCACGTGTGTTCGGAGTGTAATGGTGCATCCCATGGGGCGGCAAAATGTATGCGAAAAAAGAGGTCAGGGAACCAGTCCTCCTCGGCTGGTCAAGGGGTTGTCACCGGTGAGGGTGGAAAGGATGGCCCCCTATCTAAATGAGTATCCGGATAGGGCTGCGGCGAAGTTGCTTTACGAAGGGTTTAGTGTTGGTTTTATTATTCCTCCGCCTCCTTATGAGGTCCCGGTTACGCGGAGGAACCTAAAATCGGCCTACTTGCATGCTGAGGTCGTGTCAAAAAAGTTGTTTAAAGAAGTTTCGTTAGGCCGCATGGCGGGGCCTTTTATTGATCCGCCCATAAAGGATTTAGTCGTGTCCCCATTGGGTATTGTTCCAAAGCGCGAGCCCCAAAAATTCCGGTTGATTCAGCACTTATCGTTTCCCAAGGGTTTGTCGGTAAATGACGGGATTGATCATGAGTTGTGCTCCGTAGTGTATACCTCATTCGATAAAGCGGTGGGGTTAGTTCGTGCTGCGGGTCCAGGCGCGCTGCTCGCAAAAACCGACATCGAGGCGGCGTTCAGGTTGTTGCCAGTTCATCCAGAAAGCCAACGGCTGTTGGGTTGTTTTTGGAATGGGGCTTTTTACATGGATCGGTGCCTTCCGATGGGGTGTTCCCTTTCTTGCGCGTACTTCGAGGCTTTTAGTAGCTTCGTGGAGTGGGTGACGAAGGGTGTAGCCGGGGTCGATTCGTTGATACATTACTTAGACGATTTCTTGTGCGTCGGCCCGGGGGGTTTGCCCGTTTGCGGTAATCTGCTTCACGCACTGCAGAAGGTTGCGAGGGATTTTGGGATCCCTTTGGCGCCAGAAAAGACTGAGGGCCCGGTAACGACGATTTGTTTTTTGGGAATTGAGATAGATTCGGTGGCTATGGAGTGTCGTCTTCCGATGGATAAGTTGGGGGCTTTGAGTCAGGAGGTACGTCGGGCTTGCAAGTTAAAGAAAATTACGCTGCGGGAGATTCAGTCGTTGCTGGGGAAGTTGAATTTCGCCTGCCGGATTATGCCAATGGGGAGGGTGTTCGGTAGACGGTTGGCGGCGGCTACGGCGGGAGTGCGTGCGGCACATCACTTCGTACGGCTCAAGGAGGAGCATCGGGCTGATTTGCAGGTATGGGATGACTTCTTGGGCCAGTATAACGGTCGGTCGCTATGGATGGCTCCAGCGCAGGATACGAGTGATTTGAATATTTTTACGGATGCAGCTGGAGCGGGCGGTTTTGGAGCTTATGGGGGGGGTCCGTGGTGCGCGGGTCAATGGCCGGCTAGCTGGGTGTCCAGTGGACTCACGCGGAATCTGGCCCTGCTCGAGCTGTTCCCCATCGTGGTTGCGGCGACCATCTGGGGGGACAGGCTCAGGGATAAGAAGGTTCGTTTTTACTGCGACAACATGGGGGTGGTGCTGGCCATTAACAACATCACGGCGTCCTCTCCTCCGGTAATTCAGTTGTTGCGACATTTAGCGTTGGTGTGCTTGTCATTGAACGCGTGGGTGGTGGCGGTGCACGTGCCGGGGGTACGGAATTGTATCGCTGATGCTCTTTCTCGCTCGCAGTGGGACCGGTTTCGGCAATTGGCACCGGGAGCGGAACGTCTCGGTTTGGTCTGCCCGGAACATCTTTGGGATCTGGTCTCGGTCCCGTAGAACGATTGGTGAAAAGGTCTTTGGCGCGCTCAACGTGGAGTGCTTATTCTGCTTGCTGGAGGCAGTGGGAGGAGTGGGTAAGAGAGTTGGGTGACGTCAACACGGATAGAGACAGGTTGGTGGCACTTTTGTACTGGTTAGGGGACGCCTGGGAGGCGGGGTTTTCATTGGCAAAGGTTAACCGTTTCATGTCGGCGGTGGCGTTTGGTTTCAAGTTACGGGGCTTTAGGGATGTGTCTAAGGAATTCTTAGTGGGGCAGGCTTTGAAGGGTTTGCGCCGAGGTAGGGTTGAGGCGGATCGTAGAAGGCCTGTGTCGTTTTCTCTGCTGAGCTCTTTGGGCGGATCATTAGCATCGGTCTGTCGTTCTTCGGCCGAGATGAGGTTGTTTCGGTTAGCTTTTTCTTTGGCGTTCTTTGGGGCATTTAGAATCGGCGAGTTGGTTTCGCCGAGTACCAAGCAAGCTGGGGGGTTGAGACTGAGAGACGTGAGCCTATATACAGATCGGTTGGAGGTATGGTTGCGTCGGTCAAAAACTGACCAATTAGGAAAGGGGAAGCTGATAGTGTTGTTCGCTCTCCCGGGTTCGGCTATGTGCCCGGTGGCGTGCAGGCAGGGTTTTAAGCCACAAGTGGGGTCTCCGGAGTTGCCATTGCTATGTCACGAGGACGGGTTATTTTTGTCTAGATTTCAATTTAGAGCTGTATTCAAAAAATGCTTGGCGGCGGTCGGTGTTGCGGCGGACGCGTACTCATCTCATTCCTTCAGGATTGGCGCAGCAACGGAAGCAGGGCGCTGGGGGTTGGATGATGAGGGGGTGCGGCGCATCGGTCGTTGGGAGTCCAACAGATTTAGGTCTTATGTCCGCCCCCATCTGTTATGAGTTTTGCCGTTTGCACTTATAAGAATGTTTTGTGTGGTGGTATTTAACTTGCTTTTCCGTTTCAGATCCGCCTCCGTGTTTGGTGTGGTTGCTGGGCCACTCTTACGTGCATTGGGGGGCTTTGAGGGCGGACGTCCGCCCGGACGGTCGCCAGTTGCGCATTCCGCGACAGGATGCGGTTTTGCATTGGCTGGGATTTAGAGGTATGTCGTGGAGTAGGGTGTTAGCGGAATTCCAGACATATGCCCGGCTTGATAGGGTCCCGGAGATCTTGGTCTTGCACGTGGGTGGGAACGATTTGGGTGTCCGCCCTTTTCGTGAGTTGGTGCGGGATATTAAACACGATATGTTGTGTTTGTGGGTTTCTTATCCCAGGTTGGTAATTGTGTGGTCGGACATTGTCCCAAGAAAACATTGGCGGCTGGCTAGGTCAGTGGAAAGAGTCAATAAGGCTCGCATTAAGGTTAATCGCGCGGTGTCCCGATTTGTAGCCAAAAACGGGGGCATTTGTGTTCGGCACAGGGACTTGGAGTCAGGAGTGGGGAACTACTGGAGGAGCGATGGGGTTCATTTGACCGAGGTTGGGATTGATCTGTGGAGCTTGGCAATAGCAGAAGGAATTGAAAGGGCGGTGGTGGTGTGGCGGAACTCACAGGCTTAAGGTGGTCAAGGCCTGTTTCGCTGTGGCGGGGGGAGTCCTTGAGGCCAGTCAGTACAAAATTGGTGGGGGGGGGGTCGCATCGGGGGTATGCGTCCCCCAAAAAAGGTACATGGTTGAAGACTTCATCGGGTGTTATCCCTTTGAAGTGGTCTTCTGGTGGAAGGTATATCACTCGAAGGCTTCATCGGGTGTTATCCCTTTGAAGTGGACTTCTAGTGGTCGGTATAGCACTTGAAGGCTTCATCGGGTGTTATCCCCTTGAAGTGGACTTCTGGTGGTTGGAGCCATCTGCAGAGGTGAGCGGTGCCTCCGAGCTGGTTTACGGCTGGAGGTAATTGGTGGTTTGCAGATGGCTAACTCGAGGTGTGTAAAAAAGGAATATCTAAAATGGCTTCAAGGACTGCCCCTGCTCGGTCTAATGTTAACGTTAAATTGTTATTTATGATTCTGACCCATGTTGGGTCATGTGAATTATTAGGAGGAATTCTCTGGTGGATTCCTAATTAGTTATCCGAATGTTTCGGATTTAATTTGGTTTTAAAACTGTGAAATTAATAAAACGGCTGCTGTGGCCATTTCACATCCAACCTCGGTGTCACGTGTCTTTTTCCTAAAGGTGGGGGTGAAGGGATTGGTAGGGATAAGGGAAGGTGCACTAACACACGACTCTACTTAGGCAGGTCAAGTGTAATTATTGCTTTGGCTCATTGGATGTCACTCAGTAACAAAAGTATTACACGCAACATCCTCTCCTCACCACCCTTCTAAATTCCAGAAGTGCCAGGAAAATTCCCATGCCCAGTTAACACAGCGCCCAAAAAAAAATCCCAAAATCTCGCTCCTTGTGGTAGAGGCAGTTTTATTTACCGCTCACAGAAAAAGAAAGCATCTTGTCCTATCTTGGAGGGGTTTCCACTTCTCTCTCTCATTTCAAATGAGGTTTAGAGAAAAAGCACACGGTTCGTTTGGAGATTTGACGTGGGTTTTGGATTTGCCGGATTTGAAAAGACTACTTATAAAATCTGTGTCAAACAATGCTTGCACTTTGAAATCACCCACGAAAATTCAGAAGGATTTTTTCTGCTTCGCACATAGATACCCTCACATATACCACTTTTATGCCTTGAAGAGGTACCATCTGGTCTTGTAACACCATGTCATTTAAAGCCTACTTAAAAAGGTACACCTACAAAAAAAACTGAAATATACAGAAGCCCCCGAGGATAAAAAATGGATCTTCATATTTAACAGATAGGAGATGTTTTAACTAGAACGTTTCTCAATAATGCCAGCCACAGGTTCACTAATATTTGCTTGGACGAAAAGATTCACTTGATCCGTGTGGGTTACTGTGGCTTTTCCGGTTTTGCATGTTTGGAGCAGTGAGTGGGGTCCTGCTTTGCATCCCTTATCCAGCCTTTGCATTATGAGGAGTACGGCCTTTCTATGTTGTCTTTACTAAAAGTATGTTTGCATACATTGCAGAATAATAAAAATCATACAAAAAGGCAAAAGACAGATACCTGAATCCACGGGTGCTTGTCGTAGCTACTTGCAGTCCATGCATTAACTAATCCTTTATTGTTCAACCGGGCAAGATTAGGACCCCAGCGCTGTAATCCAAGGAAACCATGGTATAGGGAAGAAGCGGTGATCTGGGCATCGGAAATGGCTCCACCCTCCATCCCTAAGGAGTTTGCACAGCCTAGGTAATTCAACGTATGGGATTAGAGCAAAATCTCAGGACAGATCTACTATTTTAGACATAAACATACTCATTAAATACATTTCCAGTTTTATGTGAATACACCCTACTTGTTGTATTATATACAACGGTCTAATAGCACCAGATAACAAATCCAAAAGAACGGATCCATACACTTGGCAACTTTTCTTTTTCTTACATAGGAAAATATAGCACAACATGCTGCACTATGCCGACCATCATACAGCAACAGAAGCCTGAGGCAAAGAAATAACGCAAGTGTGAACAGAGTCTAAGTTCTGTACGTGATATTACAATTGTACGATTGGTTAATTCATAGACATGGGCATGGCAAAAATCAAATATCTCATTTGAGGTACCAAAAACATACTATCAGCTAAATGATGTGCAACAAATCAAGCTGTGACCTTGAGCCAAACAAGTGGGGGGCGGACGCTGACACTACAAATTAGGGAACATTGATGTAATAACATTACCATTAGGAGGGTCATTTGGTGGACAACATTATAAAGGATGAAAATAATAATCACTTACGAACTTGGCAGCCTTTTCCAATAAATGGAGATACGCATTTACAGTTGTAATCATTGACAAGATTATTGCAGACACCTCCATTTTTACAAGGATATGAAGAACAATGATTCTCGCCTAGGACAAAGAAAAAAAATATATATAAGACATTTTGACAACATGCCATAATATGTACATAGGTGATATATGGTGTATGGTTCTGTTCGCATTGGCGCTGTTTTCCATTCCATCAGGGTTCTGGTGTTTTTGATGGCAAGAATAGCATAATCTGCTGAACCGCACCGTAAAGGAAATCAATGGAATCTGTCAGGATTTATTGGGATTTGTTTTGAAGACGTATCTGTCGTACCGGTCTTAACTCCATTAAAAATGGAAGGCATGACAATAGTGAAAACAGAGCCGGATATTGCTTATTAAAAGTAGATTCAACTTGAAAGAAGAAAAAGTAGAAATCTTACATAAAAAAAAAAAAAAAAAAAAAAGGCATCAATTGCCTCTTAATCCCTTATATTTTTCTGGGGATTGATGTTCGATTAAGGGGGGACTGAGCTTGGCTAAATCAATTTGATTTGTCACTGCAGACAGAGCAATGGTGAAGGTTCCTCCGGAGCAGAATGCCAGAAATGGGTATAACCGGATGTCGTCACAGAAGAGGGGACACAAAATGGATTGGCAGTGGCAGTGGGTCCACCAGAATCTCTCAGATCGCTGGCGGTTCGGGCCACATTGCAGTGATGACTCACATATTGATATTCAAGAGCTGGAAAACACATAGAGATGCCACGGATGTCACTGTGAATTCAACAACGATTTCAAGTGCCAGACTATCAGGTGAATTCCTACAAAGCCGGTATGAGACTTTTAGAGCAGGATTTCCGGAACATCATGAGCTGGAATGTTACAAAATGTGCAAAGTTACTCAATGTTTTTATAGGGGAAAACAGTGAAATGCTTTAAAAATGCTCAAAGTAGAGTTTTCCTTTAAAGAAAGCAAACAGGGAATGCTTCACGGGGAAGAACGAAAAATCCCTCGGCCTCCGATTTTGCCTCAGGTAAAATAAAGCTCAGCTAAATGCTAAATACAAAATCGGCACTTCAGGAATGAAGGTCTTTAGAAACAAAAAAGTTTATTTTTCAGGCCTGCGCTCTAATCTCCAGCGGGTTGTTGGAGTCATGCGTTTAGTTCAATCAGATTGTCCTCTTGTGGCCCTCGGCACATACTGTAATCATTTCACATCATTACCGGCCCCAGGAAAAGCTCCACATAGTTTATGTTACAAGTTTTTTCTCCGCACATTCCTTTAGTAAAGCCCTCTGGAGTTTCTCACAAGGGAGGAAACTCAAACTAAGAAAACACAGTGCGGTTGGCATTGATACTTTTAAAGTACAATTTTGCCAATTGCCACTGATATTCTGATTAACTTTGCAATTATAAGGATATGACCCCGCCGACCCTTTCCCTCAGCACAGTCGCTGCCTTTCACAATGCTAAATAGAAATTAATACCATTTTATTTATTGTTGCTTATATAGCGCCAACATATTCTGCAGCACTGTACATAGATTGTAACTTTTCACATCAGTCACTACCCCCAATTGGGCTCACAACCCTATTTCCCTATCTCAGCCACATAAACACACATTAGCGACAATATCATAGGAACCCAATTAACCTATGTTTTTAGAGGGTGGGAGAAAACAGGAGAACTCCGCAAAGACGGGCAGAACATACAATGCAGATGGTGTCGGATTTGAACTAAGGACCGCAGAGCTGCAAGGCAATAGTGTGGACCACTGAGCCGATATGATTAATAGATCTGCAATTTAATAGCATTTTTCACACTGCTGAATAGAAATTCTCTGCAGAACAAATGTTATTGCGTGTCACATACTCCAGTATTTGCTATACATTCTGAATTATTTGATTAAAAAAATCCTGATTGCAGACTTTTTGGCACAAATTAATTAAAGGGGGATGTACAATAAGGACAACTCCAGCACATATGTCCTATTAGGACATATGGACCGTATAGAGGTCTCCTGCTCGGAACCCCATCTAATAGCCAGAGCAGAAAGTCATTGGGGGGAGCTTTTCTCACTCTGGAGGACTCGGCATGATCATGCACCACTGCTGATTTTAGGAGCCAGACCCTATCAATCAATTCACACTGAACATTTTTGCAGGCAGAAAAAAAAAATCTGACTCAAAATTCCTTCAGGAATTTACATGCCTGTAAATTCTTGCTGCAATTTCCGTGGCGTGTTTTCACCAGCGGCCATTGAACAACGTGGGCAAAAACCGCAGCGAGAAATGCTTTCCCTGCCTCCCATTGATTTTAATAGGAGGTCAGAGGTGGGACCACGGCAAGAAAGAGCACGCCACTTGTTTTTTTCTTGCGAGTGGCTAAAAATCGCAACGGGAAAATCAATAGGAGGCGATTTTGGTCATTTTTTTGCCGCGGATTCTGACACAGTTTCCCCGTCAAAACCAGCATAAGAAACTCAGTGTGAACTGGGTCTAAAGGAAGTTTGTCCTGAAGAGACAATTCAATTAAAATCTAAAACCTACCTCAGATACAAGTTTGGGCCACTGTACTTGAAGCACATTCATTTTGAAAAATACATATTTGTAGCTTAAACTCTTAAAGCTAAAAACACAGGTGGACATCAAAGAGTCCGCTCGATTCTTCACTTCCCCAGCATAGGGTTATAGCCACACAAATAAGGGTACACAGTGTTCAGAAATCCAGACTGGCGATATTTCCAGAAAGTTTTATGTCATGAGTCAGAGAATTGCTACAGATTCTATTTCCCAGCCTGTTTATATCTAGAATCCAAAAATACTTTCATACCACACGTAACAAAACAAAAAAATCTTGTTTACAGGAAAAACACTGGTTCCTTTTCTGCAGCATTATCATTTATATATTTTTCATTACAAATAGAAGTCTTAATACTCACTGTTTTCACAGTTCTCTCCAAAGTAGCCAGGAAGACATTTACAGGAATATTGGGCAAAGGTATCCCCTCTGCGGGTGTGGGACAGTTCCTGGCACAGCCCATTGTTGTGGCAAGGATTTGGTTGACAAGGGCCTAAAAAAAAAACAAAGTCACAGGAGTTCAAATCAAATCATTGAGTTCAGAGCTTGTCTAAACATCATAGTTAAGATGTCTTATACAGAGCGCAGTACAGTGTAATTAACTATGGCTATGTTCACACAGGGCAGTTGTGGATTTCACCATTTGAATTGCAAGGGTTAAATCCATGGCTAAATCGGACGTCTTTCTACAGCATAGCCGAGAAAGCCCCAACTTCTCCAGTAAATGGACAGGGTATTGAAAACTCCATTGACTTGCATTGCACTGCAGTTCGCTATAGATTTACGGTCTGGAAAAACCGCAGCAAATGTGTGCTCTATGAACATAGACCAATGGAGGGTGATCTCCAGAATAGAATGAGTTTCCATGACCAATAATTGTATTGACTATAGAAAAAAAACATCCTTGTAGATCTGTAGTTTTGTTTAAAAATGACAGATAAAATAACACAAGATAAAAGGAAGTCAGATTGTATGCTGCACATTAAGATATGCAGACTGCAGGTTATACCCCAGTGTCACAGCGTGAATAGTTAAAGAGGCCCTGTCACCACATTATAAGTGCCGTATCTCCTATATAAAGGAGATCGGCGCTACAATGTAGGTGACAGCAGTGCTTTTTATTTAAATAAACTATCTATTTTTAACACTTTATTAGCATTTTTAGATTTATGCTAATGAGTTGCTTAATACCCAACTGGGGTTATTTTCACTTTAGACCAAGTGGGCGTTGTACAGGGGAGTGTATGACGCTGACCAATCAGCGTCCTGCACTCCTCTCCATTCATTTACACAGCGCATAGGGATCCTGCTAGATCCTTATGTGCTGTCTTATACTTACACATTAACAATACTGAAGTGTTTAGACAGTGAATAGACATTCCACGGCATGTCTATTCACAATCTCTGCACTTCGTTACGGTTTCTATGGTAGTTACAGCAGAGCAAGCGTAATCTCGCTGTAACGACGAAGGCAGTTGCCGAAACGCGCGTCGGGTCCAGACATCCTTTTCCACCGGTATGTTTTACAGCTACTACTGAGCTTTTGCCTGCTATTGGCCTGACACCTCCCTTTTGAGCCCATGCACAGTGTTGGATGTTATCTTAAACAGTGATCCTGCAATACACACTATGGCTTATATTAGTCTACCATTCATATGCAGGTAATCACTGCATTCAGGTATCTACATGTAACCAGTGCTATATATTTACTCCCATAGTGGTGACCTAGGCATTACACACAGGTATTTCATCCTATGTGGATCTTTTTCTCTATCATTACCCTTTTGGCTCCATTAGCTATAGGCCCGCACAGGCATATATACTATTCTCCTTTGCTGTACTAACAAACAAACAGTTTTGTATAGATATGTCACATCTACATCTGGTGCATGATTGTTTTCGATGTCTTTTTATTGAGTGACTCATTCCCTGTTCCAGTTTTAACCTTTGTCATGCTTTCATGTTAATAAAATTTTGTACTTTTTGCTATCAATTTGTCGTGCTTCAGTCGATCACTTTCTTTTTTGGGTTTATTAATGTGTAAGTATAAGACAGCACATAAGGATCTAGCAGGATCCCTATGCGCTGTGTAAATGAAAGGAGAGGAGTGCATGATGCTGATTGGTCAGCGTCATACACTCCCCTGTACAATGCCCACTTGGTCTAAAGTGAAAATACACCCACTTGGGCATTAAGCAACTCATTAGCATAAATCTAAAAGCGCTAATAAAGTGGTAAAAATAGATAGCTTTTTAAAATAAAAAGTATTACTGTCACCTACATTACAGCGCCCATCTCCTTATATAGGAGATAGGGCACTTATAATGTGGTGACAGAGCCTCTTTAAGGGCCACTAACATGTAACTCAAAGACTGATAGAGCACTCGGCAGGGACTACAGCTTGTGGTAAAAAAAAAAAAAGGAAAGATGCTCAGTAACAGCGCCATGTTATCTTATGTTTTAAAGGGTAACTAAAACTTTAACCCCTTCCCGATGTGGCCAGACCTTCCCGACAGCCTTATTTTTTCAAATCGAACATGTCACTTTATATGGTAATAACTCTGACATGCTTTTACCTATCCAAGCGATTCACAGAATGTTTTCTCCTGACATATTGGACTTTATGCATTAGTGAAAAATGTAGTAGATAAATTCAATATTTATCTGTGAAAAACACCAAAATTTAGAGAAAATTTGCAAAAATTAGCAATTTTCTAAATGTAAATGTATCTGCTTGTAAAATCGATAGTAATACCACACAAAATAGTTACTAGTTAACATCCCCCATATGTCTACTTTATGTTTGCATCGTAGTTTTATTTTTCTAGAACGTTACAAGGCTTAGCACCAATTTCTCCTATTTTCAAGAAAATTTCATAACCCTATTTTTTCATAGAGCAATTCAGTTCTGAAGTGGTTTTGGAGGGCCATATATATTACAAAGTCCCCATAAATCACCCCATTTTAAAAACGGCACCCTCAACGTATTCAAAACAGCATTTAGAAAGTTTCTTATCCCATTAGGCATTTCGCAAGAATTAAAGCAAAGTAGAAGTGAAATTGACAAATCTCATTGTTTTTTAAGAAATTCATTTTTAATTCATTTTTTTCTGTAACAGAATATTTTACAAGAGAAACGTAACTCAATAGTTATTGCCCAGATTCTGCAGTTTTTAGAAATATCCCACATGTGACCCTAGTGTGCTAATGAACTGAAGCACTGGCCTAAGAAGCAAAAAGGTGCACCTAGTGGATTTTAGGGCCTTCTTTTTATTAGATTATATTTCAGGCACCATGTCAGGTTTGAAGACGTCTTGTGATGCCAAAACAAAGAAAACACACCAAAAAAGACCCCATTTTGGAAACTACACATCACAAGGAATTAATCTAGGGATGAAGTGAGCATTTTGAAACCACAGGTATTTCATATATTTTATTAGAATTTGAACGTGAAAATTTTTTATATATAATTTTCCAATAAAATGTCGTTTTATCTAAAAAAATAAAAAATAAAAATTCCACACTCAATAAAGAAAAAACCCTCCAACATTTGTAAAGCAACTTCTCCAGAGTATGTAAATACCCCATATATCAGGGGTCTCAAACTCGGCCGGGTAAGTGGGCCACATATAGAAAAAATGTGAAGTTGACGGGCCGCATTACTTTCAAATTTGATACAATACAAAATTATTGTTAATCAATTAGTTATTTGAACTACTATAACAATACTACATTACTATAATAACAACACTACATTACTATAATAATACTACATTACTATAACAATACTACATTACTATAACAATACCGCTAGGTTTAAACGTAACGGAAATTTGTGAGTTTTCTCCACGTGCTTATTTCAACAATCCAGTTTTCCAGCTTAAGTGTCACTAAATGCAGTCCGGCGGCTCAGTAGGCAGATACACAAATGTCAAGATTGGGCAGCCCCTTTTTAGATATTGCCACAGTGCCCTCTGTAGATGCTGCCACACTGCCACAGTGCCCTCTGTAGATGCTGCCACACTGCCACAGTGCCCTCTGTAGATGCTGCCACAGTGCCCTCTGCAGATGCTGCCACAGTGCCCTCTGCAGATGCTGCCACAGTGCCCTCTGCAGATGCTGCCACAGTGCCCTCTGCAGATGCTGCCACAGTGACCTCTGTAGATGCTGCCACAGTGACCTCTGTAGATGCTGCCACAGTGACCTCTGTAGATGCTGCCACAGTGACCTCTGTAGATGCTGCCACAGTGACCTCTGTAGATGCTGCCACAGTGACCTCTGTAAATAATGCCACACACACCCCCCTTGTAAATAGGGCCACACACACCCCCAGTAGATAGCTCCATTGGGGCTCCCTCTAGGAGTGGAATCCCCAGCCAGTCAGTCCATACACAGTGACGTCAGGTGGTCCTCCTGGACCGGAATGTGCGGTCAGGGGCAACCCCAGACCCGGCGTCCCAGAGCGGAGCACTAGTATAGGCTCTGCTCCGGAACTCTGGGAAAGCCCCTGATATCAGTGTCCATATATGGAGTCCCGGAGCAGAGCCGCTTCTAGCACTTTGCCTGGGATTCCAGCTCTGCTTCTGACATCACTGTTCATATATGGACAGAGATGTCAGGGGCAACCCCAGAGCTGGAGTTCCAGGCAGAGCGCTCGTAGCACTCCCACTGGGACGCCAGCTGTGCTCCTGACATCACTGTCCAGCTCTGGGGAAGCCCTAGACATCGCTGTTCATATGTGGACAGCGATGTCAGGGGATTCCAGAGTCTTGGAGCAGAGCCTATACTAGCGCTCTGCCCGGGACTCCGCTCTGGGGAAGACCCTGACAACACGGTCCATATATGGACAGTGATGACAGGGAATTCCACAGAGTCCCGGAGCAGAGCCGATACTAGCGCTCTGCCTGGGACTCCACTCTGGGGAAGACCCTGACAACACTGTCCATATATGTCCCGGAGCAGAGCAGATACTAGCATGCTTGAGACCCCTGCCATATATGGTCATAAACTGCTATTTGGGCACACGGCAGAGCTTAGAACGGAAGGAGCGCCATTTGGAGCGCAGATTTTGCTGTATTGATTTCTGGGCACCATGTCGCATTTGCAGAACCCCTGAGGTACCAGTACAGTGGAAACTCCCCAAAAGTGACTCCATAGGGGAAACTACATACCATGAGGAATTAATCTAGGGGTGTGGTGAGCATTTTGACGCCACAGGTGTTTTATAGTTTGAGAATTGGGCAGTGAAAATAAAAAAAGTGGGGTTTTTTTTCCAATAAAATGTAGCTTTAGCTCCAAATTTTTTATTTTCTCAACAAATAAAAAGGTCAAAAAGCAATTTTTCCCAAGTCGGGAAAACCCAATATGTGGTCATAAACTGCTGTTTGGGCACACAGTAGGGCTCAGCAGGGATGGAGCGCTATTTGGCTTTTGGAGCACAGATTTTGCTGGATTGGTTATGCGCTATGTTGCATTTGCAAAGCCCCTGTGGGACCAACACAGTGGAAACCCCCCAGAAGTGACCCCATTTTGGAAACTATATCCCTCAATGTATTCACCTAGGCATGTAGTGAGCATGTTAACCGTGCGGGTGTTTTACAGAAATTAGTGTGCAGAGTGAAAATTGGAATTTTTCCATAGATATGCCAATATGTGATGCCCAGCTTGTGCCACCATGGAAAGACAGCTATCTAATTATTATGCTGCTTCCAGGTTTTAGAAACACCCTACATGTGGCCCTAATCTTTTGCCTGTACATTTGACAGGGCTCAGGAGCGAAAGAGTATCGCTAAAATGAAGCGGCAGAAGCGCTGAGCCGCCGTTTCTGATCTGTTTTTTTCGTAAAGCAGAGCATTTTGTGTACGGGATCAATGGAAGAGCCCATACACAAACTGCTCAGCATTCCGAGAAAAGCCGCTCAGAGCTCACCTAGGTGCTTTTACCGCTTCGTTTTAGCGATCGGTGGGGGTCTCAGTGCTCAGACCCCCACCGATCAAAACTTCTGACATGTCAATATGACATTTCAGAAGTTTTTTGAAAGTTTAGTTACCCATTATATATAGTTCAGTTATTTGACTATTGACATTAGGCCAGACTCAAAAATTTCAGGTACAATGCCCATCATTAAGATTCATGTGTAAATAGCATTATTTATTCAAGTCATGTGTAGCTTCTAGAAGCAAAATCCCCCAAAAAATAAAAATATAGACACTTTTAAAAGAGACATGCCAGAAGTTTTAATGAAGTGTGCATGAAAAATCTAAAATATGTTTTATTAGTTTTTCACATAATCTGTGGTTTATGTTTGAGGGCCGGTGCCTACAGCTCCTCTGCCTTGGTATCCCCATGACAACTCTTACTGTTGTGCTGTAGCTCATTATTGTTTTCATTGAGTCGGTGTTAAGTCCAGTAAGTTGTGAGTTGGGGCCTCCATGGATCAGGCTTCTTTTTCCAACACATTCCAAAGATGCTTGATTGGATGAAGATCTGGAGAATTTTGAGACCAAGTCAACATCTCAAACTCATTGTCATGTTCCTCAAACCATTCCCAACAATGTTTCCAGTGTGGCAGGGTGCATTATTCTGCTCAAAGAGGCGGTCAAAAGTAACATCCACATGAATGCCAGGACCCACAGCTATCCTGGAGAACATTGTCCAGACCATCGCACTGCCTCAGCCGACTTGCCTTCTTCCCATAGTACATCCTGGTGACACTTCTTCCCCAGCTAGGAGATGCACACAAGCATCCACATGATTTAGAAGAAAATGTGATTCATCAATGTGCCACCATCTTCCATTGCTTTATGGTCTGGTTCTAAAGATCACGTGCCCATTGTAGGTGCTCTGGAAGTGGACTGGGGTCAGAATGGGCACCAAGCTCCAGCACGGTGTATTTTGACAACTTTCTGCCATTCTTTCATAGCCAGCGTTAACTTTCTCAGCAATTTGTGCTGCAGTAACTCTTCTGTTGGATCGGACCAGACTGGCTAGCCTTCCTTTCCCACGTGCATCAATGAGCTTTGGGCGCTCATGACCCGGTCGCCAGTTTTCCTTCCTTTGACCACTTTTGGTAGGTACTAACCACTGCATACCGAGAACACTCCCCAAATCTGACATTTTGGAGATGCTCTGATCCGGTCGTCTAGTCATCACAATTTTCCCTTGCCAAAGTCGCTCATATCCTTACACTTGCCCACTTTTCCTGCTTCCAACACATCAACTTCATGAACTGCCTGTTCACTTGCTGCCTAATATATCCCACTCCTTTACAGGCACCATTGTAATAAGATAATCACTGTAATTCACTTCACTGGTCAGTGGTTTTCCACATGATTTCTTAGGCCAGAGCTACACATAGGCTTTTTGTAGTGAGATTTTCCAATTATAACCATCGGGCTACAGCTGCAGTACAGACGAATACATAGTTGCATGCAAGTCAGTGCACTTCGTTGAAGTGAGGCTTTCAGTTAAAATTGGAAAATCTCACTAGTGTGTAGCCCTGGATTTAGGATTAGACTACACCACCTACTTTCATGCCACATTTCTCATTACCAGAGCATGTAAAGTTTTACACTCTTTTATAGTATGCCAGTGAGTGCCACAATCCAGGTGCTGCTAACCAAATATCAGGAATGAAAGTAGGTAGCTCAAATGGGAGAGTAGAATTCAATGTCCCTCAAAACCTTTTAAGCTGTTTTTTTGTTTTTTTTTAAATGTAATATGTTCTGTCATTTTAAACATTTTTCTAATATAAATGTATTAAAAAAGTTATAACGTTTTAGCTATACATAGAAGCTACATAAAACCGCTGAGCTGAACCTGTCAGTCAGCTGGACTGACAAGCCATCAGCGGCTTCTGCGTGCCTCTGACACACAATCTAACACTAAAAACGATCAAATCTAAGTTTATCACTTAGGGTATGTTCACACGCGGTGTTTTCAGGCGTATTTCGGGACGTTTACGCCTGAAAAAGACGGCAGCTGAACGCCTACAAACATCTGCCCATTGAAATCAATGGGAAAAACAGCATTTAGTTCATACCGGCGTCTTTTCACGCAACTGTTTTAAAAAAATGGAGCGTAAAGAGACGCTCCGTAAAAAGAAGTAACATGTCACTTCTTGAGGCGTTTTTTGGAGCTGATTTTCCATTGAACACTATGAAAGACGCCTCAAAAAACGCCTGAAAAGAAGCTCCATTTTCAGCTTCAAAAACGCCTGAAAATCAGAGGCTGTTTTCTCTGCAAATAGCTCGTTAGACGTTTTTTATTCAGCGTGTGCACATACCCTTGAGTTCACACAGAGTTTTTTGAAGGCAGAAAATTCTGCCTCAAAATTCCGTTTGGAATTTTGAGGCAGATTTTCATCTGCCTGCACGCCGTTTGCCGCGTTTTTTGCAGCGTTTTTTGCTCGCGCCCATTAAGTGCCACGGGCAAAAACGCAGCGAAATACACTTTCTCTGCCTCCCATTGATGTCAATGGGAGGTCGTAGGCGTAAACGCCCGAAGATAGGGCATGTCGCTTCTTTTTACCACAAGCGGTAAGGCATTTCCGACCGTTTTTTTGGCGCCTTTTCCGACGCAGTTTCCGCGTAAAAAAAAACCTCAGTGTGAACAGGGCCTTAGTATTAGGGTTAGAAGAGGTGTCAGACACACAGGAGTCGCTGTCACCTGAGCTGTCAGTCCAGCTCAGTGGGATTCGGCTTACAGCGCCGTTGTGCATCTTCTATGTATTGTGGATACATAAAAGCTGAATTGCTAAAACGAAATAAATAAAAATTTTAATAAAAGTATATTCGCAATTTAAAAAAAACAAACAAAAAAAAAAAAAAAAGCAGTTTAAAAGGTTTACATAACCTTTTAATAGGTCTAATGCTTCGGATTGAGTTTCCAAGCAGGGGCCCTCTCTTTACATTGGTCTTGTTACCTTTTTCTGTCATGTTGCAATCTGTACCAGCAAAGCCATCAGGACAAATGCAGAAGGACTCCTTACTCGAACTGACAAAACAGGTTCCTCCATTAAGACATATGTTCGTTTCACAGAGCTCACCTAAAAATGAAACAAACCACAATTAAATTTGGCCAAATCAGCAACGGTATTGTGTTCAGAAAACTGTGCGCATATTGATTATATATTATTTAACAGAAATTTAAAATTGTTACATTTTTATCTTATTTGTATGTGTTTTACTTACAGAATAATTAAGACTACAACCTACAAAAAGCTCAAGCCTTGTAGCACGTCATTATAATGTATAGCAAGGGGTTACTGAGGCCAAAATCAGGAACGAGTAGCCGAAGAAAAAAAAAGTGCTTATACACAAAAAAAAAACATAAAAGTTAGGCACCAGTAACCAATATCCTGGTTCAAGTTCTTATTTCTACTGCAACCCCATCAAAAACGCACCAAATCGCAGTAAAAACACATACGGTTTTCAGATCAAGTACGGTTTTAACCGCACGTATACTATGACGTCTGAATGGACCCTAATGAACAAGTTAAAAAAAAAAGAAGAAAAAAAGACAGCGAATAGTATTGTTCAGAGCCTAGGTTCTCAACCTGTGTTACTAGGGGTACAAGCCATGTCTCTAGGGTATACTCGAACTGTCCTCATGCTATGCTTTAATGTGCAGCACAGTGTATGAGAATAGCCTTGGGGGCACTGCAATTTATTTCAGTAGTGGCGACTCGTGTTAGAAACATTGAGACACACTGGTTTAGTGGATCCGACTATGTACCTCTTTAAATTTACACTTTTTTGGTAACCGTTTCCATTTATGCCCTCATAGTTGCAGATCCAGAACATCCGCATTACAGTGCGTAAACAAACCCTCGTTCAAAGGTCACAAATTTGTATTTCTCATATCGATTTACATAATTCAGCTGATTCATTAGTCATTTAACTAAAAGCCTAAGGCTGGGTTCACACATCCCGGTCAAAATGTGTTTTTGTTTTTGCCTCGAGTTTTACAAAACCGTGCCCTTTTTACAGAAAACTTATGGCCATGTACTACATATTCCTGTTCGCCCTTTGCTTTGGCTGTCATATATTATTTAGTTACCTTACTTTTCGCCGATGCCTGTACTGCGCTCTGTGTTGGGGCTTATTCAGACTAGCGTATTATACGACCGTGTGCTGTCTGTTAAAAAAAAACGGACAGCACACGGACCCACGCAATTCAATGGGTCTGTTCACACGGCCATTGTTTTAACAGACCGTGTGAAGGGCCCGTGAAAAGATAGCACATGTCCTATTTTCGTCCCTTTTCATGGATCCCTCAATAGACTCAAGTCTATGAGGGATCCCTGAAAACGAGTCTCGCACAGGCGCGAATCGGACGTGAAAAACGGCAGTTTTTCACATCAGAGTTTACACTAGTTCGTCTGAATAAGCCCTTAGGCTGTATCTACTACTAGAGGTCTTCAGCGTTTTGTTACCAGAGTAACTGGTATTCTTTTGCGGATGTGCCAACTTTTGTCATGCTGGTTCAGGTCACGAATAAGAGACCACAGTCGCAGTACTGACTCATGGGGGTGGGTGCTTGCACATGCGCCAGCCACTGGTCCCGAGTCTGCAAAGTGCTCATTTCCAGATGCCATTTATGGCAATTTGAGTACCGTACATTATAAAGTTCAGGAGGAGGTAACCTGGGCTATTATTTATATGTATTTCCTCTGTTACTTGTATACATATAGGTCTTTATCTCTACCCATACGAAGCTGCACTAGGAGGCAGCGAAACACGTAGGGAGGTTCATCATGCTGCAGCCTTTACTTTGGTCACGTATACTATTATATATATGCTTATTCTTTTATTTTTTATGGTATCATGATGTTACATTGTATATACATATGTACCCCATCTCTATTCTGAGGGGGACTATTGCATTCGCACTTTATCTTACACCTTAAACTATTTGCATTTTTACACTATTTGGCACACTCTGGGACAGATCTGCTAATAATTTTTGTTATTTGCGTCTATTGTACTGGCATTTACACTACAACATTATTGTGCTACACACACACACAGATTGGTGCTTTCTCACCATTAGGCTGGGTTCACACGACCATGTTACATCCGTAATGTACGGAATGTATTTCGGCCGCAAGTCCCGGACCGAACACAGTGCATGGAGCCGGGCTCCTAGCATCATAGTTATGTACGATGCTAGGAGTCCCTGCCTCGCTGCAGGACAACTGTCCCGTACTGTAATCATGTTTTCAATAAGGGACAGTAGTTCCACGGAGAGGCAGGGACTCCTAGCATCGTACATAACTATGATGCTAGGAGCCCGGCTCCATGCACTGTGTTCGGTCCGGGACTTGCGGCCGAAATACGTTCCGTCCATTACGGACGTAACATGCTCATGTGAACCCAGCCTTAGTGTTATCACACCCATACAATGTGTCTCATTCTTTGCTTGACTGATACTTGAATTAGACAGCAGTATAACTTTCTTGACCCTCTTTGGCATATATTCCTTATACCTGATCATGGGCGGATGCTGCAATTGGCCCTGCGTCATACCGCTCATAGACCAGTTCCTTGTTTGGTTTTAAATGATTTTATCCTTTTGCTTTTTGTATCGCAAAAATAAATAAATATTGTAGTCCATTTTGGGTGTGCTCTTGTTTATAATGTGTTTCTCGATACTTAGTGGAGTTTGTGCTTTTTCAGCACCTCATTATTGCTATTTGTTCTGTTTTGGTGGTGCCCGTACACTTCCAGTTTCCCTATTTTGATGTCAATTTGTGAAATCTGCTGCATATAATCTTCAGAGGTTACTGTGGGCACCCTTGCAGCATTCCAAATAGACGGGTTGACAGAGTACCCAGTATGCTTTGAGTTCTACCATCAGACAAGGGTATGAGCTTGCCTACCAACCATTCAGATTAGCGAAAGAGGCCTTAAAGTTGCAGGTCTTGTGCAAATAAGGCCCCAAATGGGTATTTCGGGGAAGCTTTGTGGTTATTCTTGGGTGGGTCAAACAGGGCTTAAAATGTGCCGTGAATGGGGACTGAAAGGTTGGGAGGTATGGATAGGAAGCTAAAGTCCATGTAAGCATGTGTAGGCCTACTGGTGAATATAGCCTGTCAAACATTTTATACATTTGAGGGCAGAATTGGTCTAGGACACCTCTAGAACAAGTGGATAAGGGTGATGGCTCGTGCGGTATTGTGTCTTGCTTCCCCTGTAGGAATGAAGCCAGTCTGTGCTTTCTGGATCAGTTCTGAAAGCGTTTGCTAAGGATTTCTCAGTAAAGCTTATTAGATTAGGAACGGACCACATGATATGAAATCTTATCAACGTGTTACATTATGCAGACTAATAGGTATGCCCATAGAGTAGTATTATTAGAACTCCTTTATTTCCTAATACAAGTATCATTACGCAGGTGGTCAGATAAATGGTACAACTGAGAGCGCCACATATGATAAAATAAAATCTTCATCTATGTAGGCAGGTTTTATAAACATATACCATTTGTTAAGAGGCATATTTGAAGAGAAAAAAAAACAAAAAAAAACGACATGCTAAAAAGTGTCTGTGTCCTATAGTCCAAATATGCCATAGCTGATCAGAATGAAGAGATTGGACATTCGGCAGTACAGGTTGGAGCTGCCGTCTACTAGGTGTCACAGAAGACCCTCAGCCAGAAGCGATTGTTCTTAGGTGTTACAATTCATAATAGCTGCTGGCAAAGGGTCTCGTGACATCTAGTAGCTGCAGGTCACATACACTGGCCATACACTGAGGGTATGTGCACACACACTAATTACGTCCGTAATTGACGGACGTATTTCGGCCGGAAATCCCGGACCGAACTCAGTGCAGGGAGCCAGGCTCCTAGCATCATAGTTATGTACGATGCTAGGAGTCCCTGCCTCGCTGCAGGACAACTGTCCCGTACTGAAAGCATGATTACAGTACGGGACAGTTGTCCTGCAGCGAGGCAGGGACTCCTAGCATCGTACATAAGTATGATGCTAGGAGCCCGGCTCCCTGCACTGTGTTCGGTCCGGTACTTGCGGCCGAAATACGTCCGTCAATTACGGATGTAATTAGTGTGTGTGCACATACCCTAAAGATTGTGGCTGGCTCCAAAGGCACATTTAGACCATTTTCTGCCGACTGTGGTCTCTCTTTTTCGTGACAGGAAGCTGCGTGACAGACACCAACCGAAGGCAGATATCTAGGAAAAAGTTAATCTGCCGTGTTGGATTTGTTCGGTCATTGTCAGTTGCAGTCATGTAAAGTCGTTCACGCCTCTGCCACAGATTAGCATCCCATCAATGGAAGCCCGGACTAGGCCACAGATAAAGGAAGAAATGGATTGGCAATTTCTCATTTTAACTTCGGAGTTGTCATCCAGAATGACAAACTTTACAGACTAACCATGGGAAAGTCCTTTAGAAAGCGTCCGTCTGAAATACCTAATTTATGGCCAGTAGCTCTGCCATGTACTATCTGATGTGTATTTATTAGTCCTCCTCTATCTACTGACCGCACAGGGAGCTGGAAAGAATTGCGTAGCGATTCCAGCATGGTTACGGACTTTACCTTTGTGATTATATGTCCTGGCAAATGCCCTCCAACACACAAGACAATCCATAGCTCAAACCCAACAGCTCCGCTCATGCACCCTGTTCTCAGTCACTAATAAGGTCCCTTCCCTAAGGCCCTATTACACCGGCCGATTTTGGTCAATGCAACGAGCGCCGATCAACGAGACATCGTTGATCGCAACTAGTCTGCTCCTGTCACACGGAGCTATGGATGGGGACGAGTGGTCGTTACTCCGATCGCTCGTCCCCATACATTATCATCATGTCAGCAGCGCGTCTCCCTGTTGACACAGAACGATGTGCTGCCGACAACGATAATATTTAACTTTTTTAAAAACGATACGATCAGAAGATGAACGAGCGATTCCTCTTCCATCTGCTGATCGCTGCCCTATTTACACAGGAATTATCGGCAACGAGCGTTCTATGAACGCTCGTCTGCGCGAAAATCGCCCAGTGTAAAACCCCCTTAAGTAGTCAGAAAAATATGTGTGTACATATTTATAGGCTTTATCTAGCTATAATTAAAGCTCCTCTTTCTGTAAAGTTATTTCCAAGCGTGGGAAAGGATCTCAGCAAAGGAAGGTAGATGATCAATGTGATCTTATATTATATTCTCTTCAGAAGAATCAGTTAAATCAAGTCTCTTTAGGGGACCATACAAGGAATAATTTCTCAAAGATACAATACTATAAATTGACATCATAAACCAACACTGATCTACTGCTCATTCCATAACCAGTAAGATTTTTAGGAAATGAACATTTTTGCACAAAAAAAAACTTAAAACATCTGATAAAATGATGTACCAATATGTTTATTATCTAGTGTGCTTTTTCAATTAGGTGCAAATGAGTCTAAGGGGTTTGCCTATCTCTGAACGAGTCTATGGGTGAGAGCTTGTAGTCTTGTGTAAACTAGCCATAGACGTGATTTAAACCGGCAGACAGATAAACAACTAGTCGTTCTATGAATGTATTTTTGGTTGATAGCATTACAAACGTTTGCAGCTATACACACACAAATATCGTCAGAAGCAGTAAGGAGCGAGCGCAACCGAACATCTAAAATGGTCGTATTATGGTGAATTCCCATTAGCTGTAAAGGAAAGCTTGTCATAGCAAAATCTGCGAAAGCCATCTGTGAAAATCTGCGATCATCGCCAGGACAAATTATTAAAGGAAAACAATTAATGATATCTGCATCGTTTTAGCTGTAATACATTCTGTAGAGACGACGCTTCTTTAGCAAGCACATAAAGGGCGCTCTGTCTATTATAGTTGGACAATTGTTTTCCGCCATTTTAAGCCCCAGCTGTGTTCTCTTCTTCAATAGCAAAAACAAGCAGAACACATATCTAAACAGTAGCATGTTTTTTAGGAAATGCTATTGTGCTCTAGAAGGAATTTCAACGTCTATATTACATATCCTGGCTAAGCCTCAATGACCGGATCCAGAGAATAGCATGAAAAAAAGAGAAAAACACTACAGCCAATGTACATCTTTAGCTAACCTACACTTGTATATTTGGCCATTGCATTTAGGGTCCTGTACCACGAGCTATTGCAATAACAAGATTCACAGGGTTTGTTACAACTGTATTCACCTACATTGTACTGTATTTTGTAGCGGAATTTAAGTGAAGATTCTGCAACCAAAATTAGGCAACAAATACACGATCTAGAACCTAAGGCCACATGTACACGATGTGTATCACAGATCTGCCACGTGGATTTTCCTGTGGCAAATCTGCAGTTTAACCTGACATCGTCACAAACTTTACCTTTGTGACTAAATGTCCTGGCAACAGCCTTCCAACACATAGGGCAATCCACAGCTCCAACATGCACCCTGTTCTCCGCCACCAACAAGGTCCCCTCCCTAGGTGTTGTATGTGCGGCTCCATCTTGTCACTTAGCGGAGATGAGATAGATATATATATATATATATCTATCTCAAGTAAACGTTTATTTCTTGTTGACTACACTCTGAATGGGAGTGTTTTGTTTTTTATCATAAGGCGTGTGTGTTAGACAGAAAAATACTTGCGTTTCCATCTCAGAATTGTACCTGACAAGTCTAAGAAAAAAAAAGAAAAAAATTCACCTTTTTCGGAATCAAAATGTAAAGTCTGCACCTAAACACGCAACAAAAACCACAAATTTTAAGTGCGTATTTTACCTGCATTTATCTGCGATTTTGTTGCAGATATTCTGCATCAAATTTTGCAACTTGTGAATGTAACCTTAGGGTGGTGTCACCTGCGGCAGATTTAGTTGAAGAAATTTTCTGCAACTGAAAATCAGTTCCATTCATCTGAATGAAGCTTGCAAAAATCCATACATCTACTGCAGCAACAACCACATTCAGATAATTGGAACTGATTTTCAGTCGCGGAAATTTCTGCAACAAAATCTGCCGTGTCACTACACCCTTAGGGCACGTTCAGACGTGGCGGAATTTTTCCGCTGCAAATGTTGGTGCAGATTCGGGAAATTACGCAACAAATCTGCACCAACATTTGCATATTTGATACGTAATTCAGACGTTGCAGAAAACACAGCGGACTTGCCACAGATTTCAGTTTTTGCATTGCAAAGGCTGAAATCCGCAGTGAAATTCCGCTTCTTCGCAACAGACAGTGCATGCTGCGGAGGGAAAATTCTGCACCGCAGCCTATGGTCCGCAGCGGAGTTTTCCGCAACGTCCGAACTAACTTGCCTAAAAATGTATAGAAACAAATGTAAAAATCGGCCGCTGGAGAATTCCACTGCGGACTGTCCACAGCAATCCCGCCACGTCTGAATGTGCCCTTTAGAGTAGGTTCACACGGTTAACAAAATACGGCTGAAAATACGGAGCGGTTTTTATAGGCATTTTTCTATTGAGTCAATCAAAAACGGCTCAAGAAGTGACATGCACTTCTTTTTACAGGGCGTCTTTTTACGCGCCATTTTTTTGAAAATGAGGCGTTAAAACAGCCCCGTCAGAACAGAACGCCATATTTCACATTGAAATCAATGGGCAGATGTTTGTAGGCATTCTGCTTCCGAATTATCCGCTGTTTTTCTGGATATTTACAGTTATAAAGGGGCAACCATAGTTTTGTCACTTTATAGCCCTGGGTTCCCTCAGTGATAAAGCGGATGCTGTATGTCAACAATAAGGCTGTGGTGGCATGAACGCATTGACATCACCACATTTAAATTGTCTACACACCGGAGCTTTGGGCAAACTCTGTAATCTGGTACACCAGAAATGAAGTTTTATTTTACATTACATTTCTTAAATTTCAGTCTAGCAGTGCAAAAGTCGACTACGCTATTGCTTCTGGCAAAACGACGGGTCCGGTGCACAACAGACAGAAACGGAAACCATGGGCACCGGATCCGGCACTATTGAAATCAATGGTGATAGAAACGGAAACCTCTGGTTTCCGTTCGTGTCAGTTTGTGTCTGTTCAGGGTCTCGTTCTGACGGAAACCTCCGACGGAACGGGACCCCAACGCAGATGTGAACGAAGCCTTAGAGGACAAAATGTGGTTTTACATATATTTTTTTTACGGAAAATACCAACTTTAAAATGGTATGGGTATGTTTACATGGCCTATTTTCAGCCATTTTTCAGGCTGTAAATGCCCGAAAAGCGGCCCAAAAAAATCGGAAGCAGAACGCCTCCAAACATCTGCCCATTGATTTCAATGGGAAAAATGGCGTTCTGTTCCAATGGGCCGTTTTTTTACGCGGCTGTTATGAAAAACGGCCGTGTAAAAAAATGGCCGCGAAAAAGAAGTGCATGTCACTTCTTGGGACGTTTTTGGAGCTGTTTTTCATAGACTAAAAAATGCTGCTTTGGGTATGTTCACACGGCCTATTTTCAGATGTAATTCGGGCATTTTACGCCTCAATTTACGCTGGAAAAAACGCCCCTAATACGCCTACAAACAACTGCCCATTGCTTTCAATGGGTTTGACGATATTCTGTTCCCCCGAGCCTTTATTTTACACGTCGCTGTCAAAATACGTCACGTAAAATGACGGATCGTCAAAAGAAGTGCAGGACACTTCTTGGGATGTTTTTGGAGGCTTTTTTCATTGACTCCAATGAAAAACAGCTAAAAAAAAAATGCTGCGAAAATCAGGAGCTATTTTTGCCTGAAAACAGCTTCGTATTTTCAAATGTTTTTTGGTCACTGCATGTGAACATACCCTAACTGTTATTTCATTAACCTTCTGACATGTCATAGTGGCAGGTCAGAAGGTTAAATTGTGGACTGGACCTAGGGCTGGGCGATCAAATTAATTCGCCCTCAAGGACTCGCACGATTCGTTTTTTTAACAGAATTGTATAATCATTTCTTTAGTAGGGCCGTCGTGCCGAGCTGCAAGGGGAAGCTCCGCCCCGCCGCCTCATCACTGCCTGGTCCGCCCCGTCCCGTCTCTGCTTCCCCATGGAACTGCTGATCTGTACCGAACAAAATGATACAGTGTGGAACAGCAGTTCCGTGGGGAAGCAGAGACTCCTAGTACATAGCCACACCACCCCACGGTAGATCGCACCACAACCCCCCTCCGATAGAGCGCACCACTGTAAATAGCACCCGCTTGAAGATCGCAACACCACCCCCCTTGTACATAACACCACCCCCCTTGTACAACGAACCAGTCCCCCTTGTACTGTGTAGATCGCACCACAACCACCCTCCCCCTTATAGATCGTGCCGCTGTAGCTCCCACTAGGACCTGAATCACCGGCCAAAGCATCGGCAACATCTGGCCAGGGATTCAGCTCCTAATGGCAGTTACAGTGGTGCGATCTACAAGGATGGCGGGTGCGATCTACAAGGGAGGGGGTAGTGCTGCAATTTACAAGGGGTGGGGGTGCTATCTACAAGGGAGGGGGTGGTGCTGCAATCTACAAGGTGGGGTATGATCTACGTGGCGGTGCTATCTGCAAGGGGGTGTGGAACTGTCTACATGGACACTGTGGCACAATATTGGGGGGTTGGCACTACACTACCGTTCAAAAGTTTAGGGTCACCTAGAAATTTCCTTATTTTTGAAAGAAAAGCAGTTTTTTTCAATGAAGATAACATTAAATTAATCAGAAATACACTCTATACATTGTTAATGTGCTAAATGACTAGTCTAGCTGCAAACGTCTGTTTTTTAATGCAATATCTACATAGGTGTATAGAGGCCCATTTCCAGCAACCATCACTCCAGTGTTCTAATGGTACATTGTGTTTGCTAACTGTGTTAGAAGGCTAATGCAGGATTAGAAAACACTTGTGCAATTATGTTAGCACCGCTGTAAACAGTTTTGCTGTTTAGAGGAGCTATAAAACTGACCTTCCTTTGAGCTAGTTGAGAATCTGGAGCATTACATTTGTGGGTTCGATTAAACTCTCCAAATGGCTAGAAAAAGAGAGCTTTCATGTGAAACTCGACAGTCTATTCTTGTTCTTAGAAATGAAGGCTATTCCATGCGAGAAATTGCCAAGAAACTGAAGATTTCCTACAACAGTGTGTACTACTCCCTTCAGAGAACAGCACACACAGGCTCTAACCAGAGTAGAAAGAGAAGTGGGAGGCCCCGCTGCACAACTGAGCAACAAGACAAGTACATTAGAGTCTCTAGATTGAGAAATAGACGCCTCACAGGTCCTCAACTGGCAGCTTCATTAAATAGTACCGGCAAAACGCCAGTGTCAACGTCTACAGTGAAGAAGCGACTCCGGGATGCTGGCCTTCAGGGCAGAGTGGCAAAGAAAAAGCCATATCTGAGACTGGCTAATAAAAGGAAAAGATTAATATGGGCAAAAGCACACAGACATTGGACAGAGGAAGATTGGAAAAAAGTGTTATGGACAGACGCATCGAAGTTTGAGGTGTTTGGATCACACAGAAGAACATTTGTGAGACGCAGAACAACTGAAAAGATGCTGGAAGAGTGCCTGACGCCATCTGTCAAGCCTGGTGGAGGTAATGTGATGGTCTGGGGTTGCTTTGGTGCTGGTAAAGTGGGAGATTTGTACAAGGTAAAAGGGATTTTGAATAAGGAAGGCTATCACTCCATTTTGCAACGCCATGCCATACCCTGTGGACAGCGCTTGATTGGAGCCAATTTCATCCTACAACAGGACAATGACCCAAAGCACACCTCCAAATTATGCAAGAACTATTTAGGGAAGAAGCAGGCAGCTGGTATTCTATCTGTAATGGAGTGGCCAGCGCAGTCACCAGATCTCAACCCCATAGAGCTGTTGTGGGAGCAGCTTGACCGTATGGTACGCAAGAAGTGCCCATCAAGCCAATCCAACTTGTGGGAGGGGCTTCTGGAAGCATGGGGTGAAATTTCTCCCGATTACCTCAGCAAATTAACAGCTAGAATGCCAAAGGTCTGCAATGCTGTAATTGCTGCAAATGGAGCATTCTTTGACGAAAGCAAAGTTTGAAGGAGAAAATTATTATTTCAAATAAAAATCATTATTTCTAACCTTGTCAATGTCTTGACTATATTTTCTAGTCATTTTGCAACTCATTTGATAAATATAAGTGTGAGTTTTCATGGAAAACACAAAATTGTCTGGGTGACCCCAAACTTTTGAATGGTAGTGTATGTGGGCACTGTGGCATTAGCACTATGTGTGGGCACTGTGTCACTATGTGTGGGCACTATCTCATCTATATGTGCTGCACACGGCAGTTATATAGTCTGTTCAATTTATCAACAACTTTTAAGCAGAAATCTGATGTGGATTTGGCATGTGGACATCCGACTATCACATTTATATGTGTTTGTTGGACATCCCATTCCAAAATCATGGGCATTAATAAGGTGTTGGGCCACCTTTGCCGCTATATTAGGACCTCCACTCTTCTAGGTGAAGAGTGGCCACGTTCACATGTTCAGGAATCTGTGAGAATTTAGGTTTGAATTCCACACATAAATCATGAGAGAATCCGCTAACATCCCGCTTGTAATGTAAGTGAATGGGGTATTTTATCTATAGGGAATGATAAACGTGCTGCGGATTTTAAAAATCCATTATTGCGGTGGATTCAGTGCTGAAAAGCCACAGATTAACTCTATTGAATTACAATGGGGCTACTCTGCATGCAGATCTGCTGGCCCGCCAGAGTTTCAGCCATGGTTTTCTGCCGCAGATTTTTTGTGATCATACCCTTAGAAATCGGAAAGTGAATCCCACCGACTTTGATGGGCTCAGTCAACAATCTAATGTCTATGGGGGCAGCCTGTCTAACAACTTCTGGAGGTCTTCACTGCTCCATTGGAAAAAAAGATGCCCGTTTGGCTGAACTGAATAAGTATACTTATAGGGGAATAAAGGAATAGTTAACATGCGGCCAGCTAAGGTGTATTAATAAATAGTGTATTTCTGATAATAAAAGAAAACTGCAATGTATACAGCGCTCTATAAAGTGGCTCCAAACCACTAACTTTCAGTTCCACATTATATAAAGTTAACAACATAAAAAACAGAAGACAGACGCGGAACTGAGATAAGGGGGTTATTTATGTAACTGTTAAGTGAATTAGAGGACAGTAATGCCATTGAATGGCTGGAACAGTCTAGACGTGAACATGTGGACTTGTATTATAGATCTGGAGATAATATTAACACTACCTGTGGAACAATAGGCGATGGTAATAGATGGTCTGTACCCGGTGGGTATGTTATCAGCCTGTTACATTGTTCTATTAGAGTCAGCGGGCACAGATCCAGCATAGATCACTGTATTACTAAGCAGAATATCAGGTCCGTGCTTGCTGAGCTGCTGCTATAGGCTGCTCGGCTTCCAGCATGATCTCATTCTCTCGCACACAACGCCCATTAGATGTCAGTGATGCTGGAAAACAAACTCCCACTGGTGAGAACTCCCACTCTCATCGGAGACCCATCCACATTTCATTCTACAACCAGCCCTTTTTCTAATCCCATGTTGGGCACGTCTGGTACTACTTGTAATACTCATTATTGGAATATTGACTATTGTTTGGACTATCACATAAACAGTCAGTAAAAGGACTGTCTAATAAATACATACATTTGTATCCATTTTTTTTAAAGGGACAGTCACTACCATTATGGAATAGTTGTTTATAGGATGGCTTATCTGGGAAAGGACACCAGTTTGGCTTATCTTCTTTACATTTGCAGTTTAATTCAAGCTATAGTTCTCTGTTGTCAGCCAATTTGAAATGAGCGTAGTGGAATTACGAAGTCTAGAAAAATGTGTCTGGTCTCACAATCACTACTTTATCGCACATATCTCCAGGTCTGATCACATTTACATGCGTATTCGTGAATGATAGGAGTAGTAACTCCATAGGATTTTAACGTGGAACGCTTCTTATACGAGTCATGCTGCAAGTGGGCGGGGCTTGTTTATTACATACACTCAGAACAGATGGAAATCATAGATATTTCTCGGAAAGATTTTTAAACAAAGTAAAAAAAAAAAAAAAAATCACTGCACCTCCTTAATCTGCCTCTGAGACCGGGTGTCACTACTTCACTTAGGCTTAGCTCCCAAAATAACCAGGAGTCGTGAGTGATCACACAAAATACTAAAGCGATTTCGATCCAATTAATGGATAAAGAGAAGGACTTGGCTGCTGAGAGCTCAGATCTTGAGGGCAATGACCACAGTGAAGAAATACCAGCGAGTACATTAGTTGCTGTCACTTCCACTGTAGACCTGGAATGACTTATCAGGCGTTTCCATCCGCACTGCCAACTCTATGCTACCTGGTTGTCCTAGGATACCCCTTATACACAGGAAGAGTCCCTTTAAAGGAGCGCTGAACCTATACTACTAAATGTATAAAAAAGACATGGTAATATTCACACATATGTAAACGTTTATAATGGGACAGACATTTATCTGGACTTTCTATTAGTAATCCCATTGAAGAACACTACAGTCAGCCTTCCCTAACCTGAAATGGCTGATAACAGGGAACAATAGATAGAATTTAACTTACAGAAGATAATGATCAAATTCTAAACGAGTCAGAACAAGGAAAAAAAAAAGAGTGAAATACATATATTTTGAAATGGACCAAAGAGCTTGCACCCTACCAAGCAGATCTAGCCTTACATAGAGCCCAGTGTAACAGGAACAATAAAAATAGCACTGTATGTAATATTGCCATAGTGACTATGGAGGATAAACTAAATAGGAGCCCCTGCCAAGAAGTGACCCTGCACCCGAAAAAGGTAGAAGTCACATGAGCCAGACTTACCTTCCGCCTTGAGAGAAGCCCAGAAAGTGAGTAAAGTGATCAGAAGTGAGTGCAGTGGCCCGGAGCTGCGCATGGTGCGGTCTTCGGCTCAGGTTTCGTTGCTCTGTTGCTGGATCTTGGCTGTTCCGGCAGGATTTACACTGGGACTGTAGCCTGAGCCTGAGATTGCAGATTAGTGTCATGTGACTCAGGAGCTCCACCAATCAGCGCGGGTTGTGAGGCAGAGGAGGCAGCTGAGCTGGGAGGGAGGGATCCTGCGGGCTTGTTGTGTCTGCTCCACATTCTCCCTTCATGTTATTATCGTCTGTCTGTCCGTCACCCGAGTCTCCAACTTCCAGCCCTGCCTTCTAAGAACAATGGAAGAAGCTTCTCTAATGCACCTTGTCTGTCGTCTGGATGTGTTCACTGTTCTAGCTGTGAATTGTCATTTCTTTTTATTAAACAGTAATTATTGACACAAAAGCTTTAGCCTTTCTGCTGTGGAACTACAAGTTCCATCAGGGATTGTTTTTTCCTAAAAAGCCTATAGCCCACATTCATCACACATTTTTTTTACAAATTTGTTGTAAAATCTGCTCGTTTTCTCGTTACTCGCCAAATTTGGAAAGTGACAATAATCGTTGGCGCGGTCTCCAAGGAGCCAAAGTTTCAGTAATGCCTGAAAATGGCTCAAATGTTGTTGTAAATCTATGTTTACTCATAGTACTGCCTCTCAGTGCCACATTTATTGAGAGGTGTGCGCCTTATAATACATTTGGCGCAAATCACACTATGTCGCCAGTTTAAGTAAATATCGGCCAGATCCTTTGTCTACTGCTGTCAGGTAATAATCTGTTCACACCTCATTTGGCCGATACATCTGATGTATATGTTTGCATTCCCCCAAAAAATTACAAACTTATACTATAAGGGTATGTGCACACGATAACTACATTTACGTCTGAAATTACGCAGCTGTATTCAGGAGAAACAGCTCCTGAATTTCAGAGGTAATTGCTCGTACTTGCGTTTTGCGGGGCGTCCATTACGGACGTAATTTGGAGCTGTTCTTCATTGGATTCAATGAAAAACGGCTCCAATTACGTCCCAAGAAGTGTCCTGCACTTCTTTGACGAGGCTGTTATTTTACGCACCGTCTTTTGACAGCGACGCGTAAAATGACAGGTCGTCGGCACAGTACATCGGCAAACCCATTGAAATGAATGGGCAGATGTTTGCCGACGTATTGGAGCCGTGTTTTCAGGCTTAATTCGAGGCATAAAACGCCTCGATTACGCCTGAAAATAGGTCGTGTGAACCCAGCCTTAGATTCCCATAGGGTTCAATGCAACAAACATACAGCAAGCATGTTTCCAAAGTGAAGGTTTACACTTTAAAGGGGCTGTCCCAGAATCGACACCTATATACAGCACATTGACTTTAATGGGTTCCGTCGGGTTTCCGTAGAGGTCGTTCATCATTTTACAGGGATAAATACCGCAGAATGCTGCGCTATATCTTCCTGCATTTTTCACAGGCACTGTGACGGAGGTCCCTAGCGGAGCCTCTGTGGCAGATGTGAGCAGAGATACTGTGTATAAAAATGTGTCCTGCCAAGTGCCCTAATGAGAGGTTAACGGTATGTTCACACGACCTGTTTTCGGATGATTTTTCGGGCCGTAAACGCCAAAAAAAACGGCTGAAAAATGGGAAGCTGAATGCCTCCAAACATCTGCCCATTGATTTCAATGGGAAATATGACGTTCTGTTCCGACGGGGCGTTTTTTACGTGGCCATTTTTCAAAACGGCCGTGTAAAAAAAAAGTGCATGTCGCTTCTTGAGCCTTTTTTTGGGCTGTTTTTCATTGACTCTATAGAAAACCAGCTCCAAAAACAGCCGTAAAAAACGCTGCGAAACACGCGAGTTGCTAAAAAAACGGCTGAAAATCAGGAGCTATTTTCCCTTGAAAACAGCTCCGTATTTTCAGACGTTCTTTAGTAAGCGTGTGAGCATACCCTAAGGGTTTCTTTACAGACCGTACATTGTCTAAGGTTTAATTTCTCCATAGGGGCAATTTTATTTAAAAAGACTCTGTCACCACATTATAAGTGCCCTGTCTCCTACATAAGGAGATCGGCGCTGTAATGTAGGTGACAGTAATGCTTTTTATTTAAAAAAACTATCTTTTTTCACAATGTTAGGAGCGATTTAAGTTTATGCTAATGAGCTTTCTTAATGCCCAAGTGGGCGTACTTTTACTTTCGACCAAGTGGGCGTTGTACAGAGGAGTGCATGACGCTGACCAATCGGCATCATGCACTCCTCCCCATTCATTTACACTGCACTAGCGATATCGTTATATCACTATGTGCAGCTACATACACAAACCCTAACAATACTACAGTGTCCTGATAATGAATACACATGACCATCCAGCCTGGACGTCATGTGTACTCAGAATCCTGACACTTCTGACTCTTTTTTGTGAGATTCCAGCAACGGATACGAAATCTCGCGAGATCTCGGAGCTAAACGAGATTTGGTTTCACTTGCCGGAATCTCACAAAAAAAGAGTCAGAAGTGTCAGGAGATAGAGCACTTATAATGTGGTGACAGAGCCTCTTTAAACAAACAAATCCCCTGCCGCCATCTTATTTCTCATGTCACACAACAGGGATGCCATTTGTGCACGGGCACTGCAGGCGAGGGGAGCCCACTTCCATCTTAAAAAAAGTAGAACTCCCTACTGTTACCTACTACTACCCTGTCTATTAAATCACATAAAGTATATAAATAGCCTGTACAAAAAATATTGTGAAAAACCTGTTTCATCTTAAATCCCCTCAATAGACAAGAGGGCACTCCCTCCGTCTGGAGAAAAAAGGTTCAATCTGCGGAGGCGACAAGCCTTCTTTACTGTGAGAACGGTGAATCTATGGAATAGTCACCGCAGGAGCTGTCACAGCAGGGACAGTAGATGGCTTTAAAAAAGGGTTAGATAATTTCCTAGAACAAAAAAATATTAGCTCCTATGTCAATTTGTAGAGCTCCTGCCACTTGGGATCAGGAGGCACATTTTTTCCTTTTTAGGGCAGATTGGTTCATGTCTAATGTTTTTTTTTACCTTCCTCCGGATCAATAGGGGGAAAACAAAATTCTATAGTTTACCCATATCCCTTCTCTTTCTCCCATCTCTTGGTTGAACTTGAATCATATGTATTTTTTCCACCGTACTATATAACATGCAACACTCATTCCCATCAATTACTGTTGGATTGGCAAACTGGCGTGGGATTTTCTGGAGTGACATGAAAAAGTTAGTCTATGGCTTGCACCCCACCACCATTAAATTAGGGTTTGGAAAACAAGGGGCCCAAATGGTGTTGTACAGTGTTCGCCCTTGCCATAAGCAGTGGTATATGATATCACTAACCTGTTACACAATGCTGATGTGTGACACCCTGACTGACCCTAACAGAGACAGGGATGGCCAAGCTGAGGATAAACTCTATGTGGGCCACAGCTTGTAATTTTAACATAAATTAATACATAATATTTATGCAGCATGATATTGTAAGTTAATAAACTTGTAATAATATTCAATTATTTTTTAATTTAAATTTGATGATAGTAGAGGCCCCCCTCAGGTGGTGGAGGCCCTAGGGCATGGCCCCATTTGTCCTACCTATAATCTGGTCTTGCTCCCCTATAAACTTGTATGCTAAGATCGACTGAGCATGTATGTTTAATGAAATAGGATACTCCAATGCTATATGTATTAATCACGCTGGGGAACAAAGGGTTAGGCATGATAAAATCCAACATACCCGATCCTTCTCTCCCCCAATGTCAGATTTCAGGAGACAATCAGGCTTCTCCCATATACATTAGATTATTGCCAATTCTGCTCCAAAATAGTACTGGCTTGCTGGCTTTTAAGATGCAACATTTCAGTTATTTCGTGAAATTTCATTCATCATACACCAAATAAGTACAGTGCATTAGGAAAGTCTTCAGACCGGGACAGTCCCGTTTTTTCACCGCTGTCCCACCGTCCCGGGCGGTCTGAGCAAGTGCTATTATATTTACGGGCGTTCACAATTTTATCTTCGTTTATAGGTGCAGAAATGTTTTAAAAAGTGAGAAGCTGAAGACATCTGAGCGGAAAACAGCAGAAATGGGTTGTGGCCAGGTGAAGTCATCATAGAGGTCTGGACCGGATGGAGAAGATAAGAGAAAAAGAACTAGAATCTGAGACGTCACTGGTGGGTCACTTAATGTAAATCTTTATTCATCCTCTAATCAGCACTGTAGTCACTGTATGATCTGCAGGGAGATGATGGGTGTTTGACTATAATATGATTTTTTTTTTGTGAAACAGTATCTCCCAGCATATCCTTACCATTGTTCGGACCATGCTGGGAGCTGTAGTTTTATGCCGTACAAACCTATACGGCAGGGGTTGCACTAAATTGTGCTGTTGTTCTGGTGCTGTATATATGTACTGAGCTTTGTTCTGGTGCTGTATATATGTACTGAGCTTTGTTCTGGTGCTGTATATATGTACTGAGCTTTGTTCTGGTGCTGTATATATGTACTGAGCTTTGTTCTGATTCTGTATATATGTACAGAACTTTGTTCTGGTGCTGCATATATGTACTGAGGTTGCTTCTGGTGCTGTATATATGTATTGAGCTTTGTTCTGGTGCTGTATATATACTGAGGTTGGTTCTGGTGTTGTATATGTGTACTGAGGTTGGTTCTTGTGCTGTATAAATGTACTGAGCTTGGTTCTGGAGCCGTATATGTCAGAGCTTGCTTCTGATGCTGTAATTATATAGGATATATTTATAATAACAAAATTGTAGGGCAGATGGAATTGTTTTCAATTCATTGTATATTTAATAGGAACCTGTCAGGTAGTTTTAACCCCTTGAACCGCGACCATGCGGTAATACATGACCTGACAATATTTCCAAATGTATGTTTTTTTCAGATGCAGCAAAATTTAGAAAATCAACTTTTAAAACGGCGCCCACTATATGCTAATTACCCATTAAAGGGTCATGGGGCGGTGCTGCTATCCTAAAGAGTCACATAGTCCTGCCTTCAAACCTATCTTTCCATGTTTGATTGACATCCCCCTGGTGGATACAACTTTCTCGGATGCGCTATTGCCTTGTACTACTTGGGCACGCACCGTGCTGTGAGGTGTAGTCTGCTCGGCTTCATCACTGCACCGCGCATGCCAGGGGAGAACAAGGCAACGGCACATCCGCAAGAGTTTGAGGAGGCTGGTAGTGATGTAGAACAGCCAGGGGATGCCAATCAAAATCTGGGGGCGCCAATTACATTTTCACCTCAGGCAGCAGAAAAGCTAGAATCGGCCCTGATTGTGTGTATATATATATATATATATATATATATATATATAAAAATATTCACACCTATCATACCTGCTGGAAAAATGTATAGCTTTACATGTTACTCCTGCCCTTTATTGCAATTCTCTATGTCCTATACTGCAGTAAGTCATTTTGGCAGATGTATTCTAGTACTTGCGCTAAATTCAAATATGTCTATGGTCCATGTCCACTTCTGATATAATTTCTGCCATTTTCACATGCACCTTATTTACTAAAGTGCCATGGCTGCATGTGGTCTTTTTCTTCCAATCAGCTAAATGGGACGCACATTTAGAATGGTGGGCACGCTTGTAGGTGGTACCACAAACGGGATTTAGGTGGGGCTACTTAGATAATCCTATTTATCTCTAAGGAAAAAACATATCTTTGTACCGTGTTAGGCCTCATGCACACAAACGTAATAGTTTTTACTGTGCACAAATACGGATCCGACGGCTACGGCTACACATCGGTAGCCGTCTGAATTTGCGGAAGTACCCATAGCCTTCTATGGGCGAGTTCGTGCTCCAATTGCGGACAAGAATAGGACATGTTCTGTATTTTGCGGATAATTTCTACAGCCCGGACACACATCTGTAAATATAAGGAAAGGTGTCCATGGTCAATAGAAATGAATGGGTCTGCAATTTTGTCCGTAATTACGAATTCGGTATTTACGGATGAAAATTACGGTCGTGTGCATGGGGCTTTAGCCAGTAGGTAGAAAATATAAAAATTAAGAGTAACTGAAAACATGATGATAAATAGCAAGCTTTCAAGACTACTTAGAGCTCTTCATCAAGCATGGTTTAACACAAAAATCGGAAAAATCACATATACACAAAAGGACTTAGGGGAGATGTATTAAGACTACGCCAGTCTTAGGGCCTGATCACATTACCGTTGCCCTTCCATTGAGGGGTTAACCCCTCAATGGAAAAGCAGTCGACTGCGCTATTGATTCCGACAAAAACGACGGAACCCTGTCAAAATGGTGACAAACGGAAACCTTTAGCAATGTTTCCGCCACCATTTTATATCAATGGTAATGCAAACGGAAGCTTAGGTTTCCATTTGCCTTTCTGTTGAGGGGTTATCCCGACAGAAAGCTCAGACGGAACCCCTCAGCAGAAAGGACGGGTGATGTGAACACAGTCTTAGGCCACATGCACACGAACGTAATAACGCCCGTAATCACAGGCCATAATTACGGCCCGTAATTACGGGCCCATAGACATCTATTGGCCACGGGTACCTCCCCGTATGCTTACGGGAAGGTGCCCGTGCCGTTGAAAAATATAGAACATGTCCTATTTCAGGCCGTATATACGGCACGGGCAGCCCCATAGAAGTCTATGGGGCTTCCGTAATTTACGGGTGACTACGTGTGTGCACCCGTAATTACGGGAGCGTTGCTAGGCGACGTCAGTGTATAGTCACTGTCCAAGGTGCTGAAAGAGCTAAACGATCGTCAGTAACTCTTTCAGCACCAGGGACAGTGGCTACCGATCACAACATAGATAAAGCTGTAAAAAAAAAAGATGTTCATACTTACCAGGAAACTCCCTGCTTCTTCCTCCAGTCCGGCCTCCTGGGATGACGTTACAGCCCATGTGACCGCTGCAGCCAATCACAGGCCAATCACTGGCTGCAGCGGTCACATGGACTGCGCGTCATCCAGGGAGGTTCGACTGGATGTCAAGAGAGGGACGCGTCACCAAGACAACGGCCGGGTAAGTATGAATTTTAATTATACTTTTATTACGGAAAGGGCTGTCCCTTCTCTCTATCCTGCACTGATAGAGAGAAGGGCTGCCGATTACTGCAGTGTAATTTTGCAGCGAAAACGGGTCCGTAAATACTGGTGCAATACGGGTCGAATACGTGTGACCAAGGACCCGTATTTACGCCAGTATTTACGGTTGGACAAAAATACGGTCGTGTGCATGAGGCCTTAATAAAAAGTAATCTACAGTAAGATGCAAATATATTAAGAAGCTGTAGTGACAGACCTAGGATTGGGCTTTAGTAGTGGCAGCAGGAGGCGGTGTGAGCCCTCCTTGTCACCAAGGGATTTGACTTGGGGCTACTTCTGGGAGCAGAATTTAAGGTAACCCCCGGTCTTCATCGTTTAACCCCTGTACAGGGATGTGGACTTTGCTGCTGCTGGGAAACCCCAGGTTGCTACCCCCAGAGTAATCTCCCTTGGTGACCAATGATGTTGGAAGAGGCAGAGTGGTAAATGTAGCAATAGGTCTGGGCAGGTGGCAGAGGTTCAATATGATAAACGTAGCTAAAGCTCAGGGCAGACAGCAGGCATGGATGGTCAATAATAGGCAGAACATCAGTACACAGAATTCAGAAAACAAGACTGCAAGGGTACTAGGAACACAAGGGATCACTAGGAAAAATTGCTTTGGCAATGAATACCAGAGCACGAGGAGCTTTTATCCCAGGGTCAGGTGATGATTTGAAAATTGGCATGCGCTGGGCCTTTAAAGAGGTTCTGTCACCAGATTATAAGTGCCCTATCTCCTACATAGTCTGATCTGTGCTGTAATGTAGATAACAGCAGTGGTTTTTATTTTGAAAAACTATCATTTTTTAGCAAGTTATGAGCAATTTTAGATTTATGCTAATTAGTTTCTTAAAGACCAACTGGGCGTAGTTTTACTTTTGACCAAGTGGGTGTTGTAAAGAAGTGTATGAGGCTGACCATTCAGTGACCAATCACCACCATACACTTCTCATTGTTCCAGCCCAGCATGATCCACAGCACAGTGTGATTGTGCAGTGAAAGAAGCTGGGCTGGAACAATGAGAAGTGTATGAAGCTGATTGGTCACTGATTAGTCACTGATTGGTCAGCCTCATACACTTCTTTACAACACCCACTTGGTCAAAAGTAAAAACACGCCCAGTTGGTCTTGAAGAAACTCATTAGCATAAATCTAAAATTGCTCATAACTTGCTAAAAAATGATTGTTTTTCAAAATAAAAACCACTGCTGTTATCTACATTACAGCGCTGATCACATTATGTAGGAGATAGGGCACTTATAATCTGGTGACAGAGCCTCTTTAAGAATACAAGGGCCAGCGTACATGCGCACTAAGACCTAGTGGAGCGCGTCAAAGGCTTGAGCGGCCCCCAGACACTGAAGGCAAAGGGAATCCGCATAGACCAGGACGCCGGTTACAGGTAAGCATAACGTGCCAGCATCGGTGACCATAACAGAGGCAGACGACTCTTAATAAATTTTTTGCATTTTCGGCTTTCTGGAATGACACTAATGAAATCCTCTCTGGCTTAGATTTCCAATATAAATTTACGCCAGTTTTTGGCTAAAATTATAGCAAATGCGTCCGGATGTGGCGGCCACGTCCCATTTGCTAAACTCCACTTACTTTTTTCAAAAGTGGCAAGAGCAAGGGAAACGACTCAAAAGTTGCATTTCTCTGTGACTTTTGGGCCGTTTGCAATATTTTTACGCCAGTGATCTAGCATAAAATCATTCTTAACTTCCCCCATTGTGTGGTAAATAAGACGTAATGTGAAGCTGTACCATCAATATGAAGAGGGGAGTAAACCGTTGTAGTAGTAAATAGCTGGAGCAGTTCATAGATATGTTTTATTGTTCTCTGATTGAAATCTGGTCCATGGCTGTGATGCTCCCGCAAGGTGTAAGGGGCACATTCCTTAAAGAGGACCTGTCCGTTCTCTTGACATATCTGTTTTAGTGAATACTTGTATTCCTATGAAATAACAATTCTGAAGCATCTTTTCACATAACTCTGCGTTGTGCCATTCCTCTGTTATTTCTCCTGGAAAGGAGAGGTGACAGGTTCTCTTTAAGTGATGTAGAAAGACGTAAATCCATGTGAGAAGGAGAGTCTAGTAGTACAAACTCATGACAACCTTTGACACCCTTGGAACAGGAATGAATAAGTCGTATGGATTTATGTCTTTCTACATCTCTTAAGGAATGTTCCCCTCAGACCTCGTGGGGGCATTACAACCATGGACCAGATCTTAATCACAGGACAATACAACTTTCACATTACTTATCTATGAACTGGTACAACTGTATTCTTCCCTTATATTGATAGGTCTGCTTTATATCACTTGTCTTATATACCACACTAAAAGCTGGTTTAATCGAGCAGATTTTGGCCTATAACAAGCCCTGATTGCCGATAATAACTGGTCGATCAGCGCTCGTTTAAATGCCCTTTATATGGGTCGATGTAAACTGTATGGGGACGAACGATCGTTAAAGGGGTTTTCCCATTTTGGACATTTATGGAATATCCACAGGACCTCTGGGACCCGCACCTATCTCTAGAACGAGGCTCCCTAAACCCTATTCTATCTGGCTCGGCTCCCGCTGCCTCCCGGCCACTTCAAGATCAGGTGGTTGGGAGTTACGGAAACAGCCAAGCTCGCTGAGCTACACTGTTTCCGTAACTCCCATAGAAGTGAATGGGAGTTATAGAAACAGCCTAGCACTGCTAACTACGCTGTTTCTGTAGCTCCCAAATTCCAGAAACAGCATAGCTCGCCGTGCTATGCTGTTTCCGTAACTCCCATAGTCACTTAATAAGTTCCCACAGAGAAGGCTGTTGGTTAGATAGGAAAATTAATGGCTGTTTCAAATGTGGACACTGTAAAGCATGTACAACGGAACAAACCGTGAAAAAATTTACAGGTGCACACACAGGCGAAAGCTGCATTATAAACGATTTTATTAACTGTAGCTCGAAAAATGTGGTAAATAAAATTACGTGTCCTTGTCCTATGGACTATATACTGTAGGTAAAACAACAAGGGAATGGAGAAAAATAATTCTAGAACATCTGGAAGATATAGAGAACAATAGAGACAATCCGGTAGCTAGGCATGTCCATTCACTACATAGAGGTGACCCAAAATTCCTGAAATTTATAGCCCTGGAACGAATTCGTACTTCACCAAGAGGGGGGACACGGATAAAATTGTATTGCAAAGAGAGTCTAAATGGATCTTTAAGCTCGGTTCAATTATGCCCAATAGGCTAAATGAACAGTTTAACTATGCTTGTTTCATATGAAAATATATAAAAATGTTCCAATGGTGTTCTTGTAACTATTTAAGTTATAAGCCACTCAAATAACGTAGAAAAAGGCTCCTTCCTTTATTTATCAATATATTTAAACTATTTGACAAAGGGCCACTGTAATAACTACTTACTGTGCGGCCGCTGCCAAAACTACCCATCAATTTTATACAATAACAATTTTATTTGAAACAAGCCCTAATCCGTAAAAATCATAAAAATAAAAAAAAGGTAAAGTAGTAGTCTGCTTAAAACGTATAAAACGGTTTGTTTCGATTCTCTGGTCTAAACTATATATCGGTTCGAGTTTGTGGGTGAATATGACTTATCCCTCTGTTTTAACATTGCGAAACGCGTCAGGAAGTCCAATCAGGAGCATGGTATATATACCACGCTTCAAGTTGAGACGCGTTTGTTAGTCAATACACGCCCACCTTCTAACAGCCTAAGATGCAGGACCACACAGCAGCTGCGCACCGGCGTGCTATGATGTGGCCATTCATCTACATCGAGGTGGGGCATTACTGTGACACGTCGCCATGGTGAAGATTCACTTGGCGTCACTGGGATCTTGATTAGAACTCTCACACCTGGTGCTATTTATGATTGAGGGCTGTGGCGAATCAATGTGCATCCTGCACTTCACACCCACGTATGTCACGGGAGGTGTGTCTGCTCAGGGGAAAATACTAGTATAAGTAGGAGAGGCATTACCGAAAGATGATGACATCAGACGCTGTGAACACACGTCTTTCACGATACGGGCCATGCATCTATGGTTGTTACAGCTCCAGCGGATTATATAGCCCCTGTCAACCGAAGATGACGGAGAGGCTGAAGGGCCGATCTCCCCTCATGATTTTGGGCCAAAAAGAAACACTTTGGGAGAAAGAATTAATACTTTATACCAAAGAGAGGTTTCCCAGTCCCCTTATTTGAGAAGCAGAGTTGGAGACACCTGACGTCAGAATTGGTAGGGGGGTTGATTACCCCAGAGCCTCTATCATTATATACAAGGTGATGTGTGGAAAAAAAACAATTTATATTAAGAACGGAGAACTTGTTTTGACAAAGGGACAGTGTAAATAGCTGTTATCCTTTCTCTGTACATTCCATCATCTTGGAAGATATTCAGCAATATATTTCCAGATGTATTTATACGTACATATGTGATATGGAAGAAGAAACCTGCTTCTTATGAAAAGTCTGATGGAACGGGCTCACGGAGAAAATTTGGCGACACAAAATACATTTTATTTTTTACACTTAGGTTTTTACTTGTAAAAGTAGTAAAATATAGAAAAAAACTATATATATTTGGCGTCGCCGTAATTGTATTGACCCACAGAATAAAGATAACATGTTGTTTTAATTGCACAGTGAATTCCGGAAAAACGAAGCACAAAAAACAATGGAGGAATCGCTGTTTTTTTCATTTTCTACCCCACAAATAATTTTTTGCCCATTTCCTAGTACATTATATGGCACAAGAAATAGTGCTACAAAAAACTACAACTCGTCCCGCAAAATTCAAGTCCTCATAGGACTATATCGACGGAAAAATAAAAAACTTATAGCTTTTGGAAGGTGGGGAGGAAAAAACGAAAATGAAAATCTGAAAAATGGCTGTGGTGGGAAGGGGTTAAAAGTATTTTATGTATTCACTTTTAAAAAAGGAATTAACAGTAAAAGTTAAGTTTTAAGGAATTTCATTTTCAGTCCAGTGATTACTTGATAATTGTAACGGATTCCATAACGATATATCGTTGGTGTAAGCTTGGTGAATTTCACTGTTTTTCAATTCCTAAATTAATTTTAAAGAGGTCTGTCCTGGTGAAAGGCACCGTGCTCTGTATCTTAGGGCTTATTCAGACAACATGGGGAAACTTGGAAAAGAAAAGCAGCCGTTTTTCACACCCGCGTTGCCCCTGTGCAGGTCCCGTTTTCACGGATCCCCATAGACTTGAGTCCATGGAGGGATCCATATAAGCAAAAGAAAATAGGACATGTCCTATTTTTCAATGGACCATTCACACGGTCCCATTCTGCCCTGGGTGATTTTAATTCGTTTAATGCTGGTTCCTACCATCCCCAGATATATGTAGGCTTAGTCCCAGTTTAGGGTGTATGTGCAGCGTAGGTTCACACCTTATTGAAGACACCTTGTCGTGGCAGGTGGGCCAAAATGTGCGCTAAGAACCTCACTATTGTAAGTAGACAGCAGTAGTGCATATTTATTTATATTTAGTGGCTTAGGTGGCATTAGTGTTTGCAGTGTGCTGTCGCTATTTTCTTGTGTGCTGTACTCTACGTTCGTCTGAATTCCGCGTTAAAAGATAAACATACCTTCTCGTGTTAAAAAAAAAAAAGCCATATTGCCAGTAGATAATTGTCAATCATTGAATTCTACTTTGTTTGTATTGTTATCTGTCATGAATCTATGATAATAGGGTGCTGTAAGGTCAACATTTATTTAGAGGGTGAGAATTTGGAGCATCCTAGGGGGAGAGTTAGTACATTGTTTTACACCACTGAGAAGACTTAAAGGGGTTGTCCGAGATACCATAACATTTTCAAAAACCCCTTTAATGCATGTAAGTTATAAATGTAAATACATTTGTAATATACAGGGTGGGCCATTTATATGCATACACCTAAATAAAATGGGAATGGTTGTCAATGCAGCCCTCTTCTCCCACTCTTCACACACTGATAGCAACACCGCAGAAGAAATGCTAGCACAGGCTTCCAGTATCCGTAGTTTCAGTTGCTGCACATCTCGTATCTTCACAGCATAGACAATTGCCTTCAGATGACCCCAAAGATAAAAGTCTAAGGGGTGTCAGATCGGGAGGCATTTCTTCTGCGGTGTTGCTATCAGTGTGTGAAGAGTGAGAGAAGAGGGTTGCATTGACAATCCAACACAATGGGCAGCACTTTGAACACATTTTATAAGTGGTCAGAAACTTGTAAATAACTCATGAAAGAATAAAGTAACGGTAAAACCAAGCACACCATTGTTTTTCTTGTGAAATTCTCGATAAGTTTGATGTGTCACATAACCCTCTTCCCATTGAAAAAACTAAAGTTGGATACAAAATGGCCAACTTCAAAATGGCCGCCATGGTCAACACCCAGCTTGAAAAGTTTCCCCCCTCCCATATACTAATGTGCCACAAACAGGAAGTTAATATCACCAACCATTCCCATTTTATTTAGGTGTATCCATATAAATGGCCCACCCTGTACTTAAGTTTTCCAAAGTGGCCCCGTTTCCAGAACCTGCTGTGGGGAACTTGACTGGTGACGTCACTCTCTGCTCTGGCTCTGGCGCTTTGTTGATCTTGAATTCTTCGCCAGGTATACGACACGTCACTTGTATATACATGCAATAGCAGCATCAGACCACCAAGGGACTGCTGTGAATAATACTGCAATGACAGGTCACTCCAGTCGCAAAAGTGCAATGGTGTGGGTAAAACATGGAGCACTGAGTCAATAGAAGGAAATCAACTACAAAAGGTGTAATGGCAGGAAGGAGGTGAAGGGAAAGTGAGCCCTAATCTACCCACCGCCCTGTCCCTGCCTACTTGCAACGACCCGCCCTAGGCGACGGGGTACAACTGGGCGGCGGTCCCTACGCTGTCTAAGTGCACGGGAGAACAAACAGGGAACACGCAAGGGAAGGGGCAGCAGCCACGGAACGCCACGAGGAAACGGAGCGGTGAATGAGTAGTCAGGACCAGGATGAAGTGGAGTATACCAAAGTGAGCACGGAGAAGGAAGCAAGCCAGGGGCAAAGCAAAGCAGGTTAAGCGGAACTGCAGCAAGGCAGAAGCACGGCAGAAGCAGGCTGGAGCAAGCAGCAGTGAGGCCAGGAATCCAGAAGAATTACAAGCACTGAGGAAGAGAACACGGCAGGTAATAAAGGACAGGGGGCGGAGCTAACTCCGACTGACCAGGCCGCGATAGGCTCTCCCACTCCTGAGCCTGCCACCCTGGTTGGTGGGAGATGGTGTCAGTCGAACAGGTCTGGCCTCAGGTGTGGATTGATTAATCCCAGGAGTATACCTAGATGTAGTACCTGGCAGATCCCTAACAAAAGGTATTGGAATTAGACTATACCTGCAGAGGACATGGTGGAGGAAAATGTACACCTGGATACCGAGCACCTGACGAAGGTTGCGAAACCTTGTAGTTGATTTCCTTCTATTGACTCAGTGTTCCATGTTTTACCCACATGATTGCACTTTTGCGACTGGAGTGACCTGTCATTGCAGTATTATTCACATCAGTCCCTTGGTGGTCTGATGCTGCTATTGCATGTATATACATATATTCGTTTTCCTATCTATTTGTAGGGTACATGCTTTGCTGTATGAGGACCTCTTATTGATATTATTATATTTACCATCTTTTTGAATATTCATCAGACTACACCTGACATATATTTTATGATATTTTAATTGTCTATAGTATATACTTGGGAGGGGGGTTATTTTTTGTATCTTCATTTTTGTATTTATGTATAATAGACTAAAAATTATAATAAATAAAAATATTTTGATAAAATAATATTATATCAAGATTTTTTCTTTTTTGGTTTAATGAATATGGATATGTGATATCTTGAGTATGATATATTGGCTTAGTAATATGGATGATCATGTGTATTCATTATCAGGACACGCCCACTTGGTCGAAAGTAAAAGTACGCCCACTTGGGCATTAAGAAAGCTCATTAGCATAAACCAAAATCGCTCCTAACGTTGTGAAAAAAGATCGTTTTTTAAAATAAAAAGCATTACTGTCACCTACATTACAGCGCCGATCTCCTTATGTAGGAGATAGGGCACTTATAATGCGGTGACAGAGCCTCTTTAAGCTTGATTATTAAGCACTTCCCACAACGCTCCATAAATGTATGGTACAGACAATACCATCAACTGCAGGAGGACTGCCGTAATTGACTGCTGTGCCATGTGCCGGGATTGGAGATACTGACCAGAGTACTTCATGGATAGATCCAAACCTTGGAATTCTAATTGATTAATTGGTTATATATGGCAGCTAAGGGCTTAACAAAAGCCATTCTTTAGACATGGCCTAATAGAAAGCTGTCAGTTTTGTAACTGACAGGCAATAATGCATTGGAATACAAAGGAAAAAATAATAATAATGTGCAATAGACTGGAGGCAGAGCAAAAGGGGTCAAGGTGGCTTAGTTAAAAACACTGACACTTCAGCTTAGGTTGAATGTCGGTACCACCTTAGCATTAACTCCTATGGGACACGACCGACTTTGAGTCTTAATGTTGAAACGATTTTTTTCTTTTTTTTCATCTTCAATAACAAAAGCCATAACTGTCTTTTTTCTGTCGATGAAGCGTATGAGGTCTTGTTTTTTGCGGGACAGTTTGTATTTGTAAATGCCACCATTTTGGTGTACATGAAAGGGCCTGTTCACATCAACGTTGCCCTTCCATTGAGGGGTTCCGTTGGAGGTTTCCGTCGGGTTAATCCCTCAACGGAAAGGCAAACAGAAACCTAAGCTTCCGTTTCCCTCACCATTGATATCAATGGTGACGGAAACCTAGCTAATGGTTTCCGTCTGTCACCGTTGTGACAGGGTTCCGTTGTTCTTGAGGAGTTAACCCGTTGCTGAGGGGTTAACCCGACAGAAACCTCCAACAGAACCCCTCGAAGGAAAACAGACGGTGATGTGAACACAGCCTAATGTAGTATATAACTTTTACAATTTTTTTTTTCGGGGGATGGAAAAAACCAACAGTTCTGCCATTGTTATGTGGGTTTTGTCTTTGCAGCGTTCACTGTGCAGTATAAATAACATCTAAACTTTTTTCTCTGGGTTGATACCATTACAGCAATGCCAAATTGATATAGTTGTTTTCATATTTTACTACTATTACACAATAAAAACACTTTTAAAAAAAAATAAAAACATATCGTTTTTGTCTGAATTTCAAGAACTATTACATTTTTATATTTCTGGCAACGTAGCTCGTTTCATTGGTACAATTTCAGGGGACGTACGATTTTTGTTAGGCCTGATGAACAAAAAACAGCAATTGTTTTGCATTGTTTTATAGTTTTTTTTTTATCAAAGTTCATCGTGCAGGATAAATCGTGTTCTATTTTTCTAGTATGTGTTTATGGATGCGGTGAAACTATTTATGTTTATATTTTTGTTGTTTTTTCCATTATAAAGTATTTTGCAAGGAAAAAAGGTTTTCTTTTACTTTTTTTTCCTGTAAATATTATTGTACTTCTCTTTTTACTTTTTTTTTAGTCCCTATATAGGACTTGAACATCAGTTCTCCTGATTGCTTCAATAATACATTACAATACTTTTATATTGCAAAGTATCATGCCTGTCAGTACATAGACTAAAGGGCTCTCATACATGGGAGACCTGGGGGCAATTTCACCCCACAATCCGAATTGTATTGTTTATGAAATAATCTAAACATAAAAGCAATCCACCATGTCTATATGGGTGTTCTCTATATAATGTACCTTACATATTTTGGATATAGGAAAGAGGGATATACATATGCACTATGTCCTGCTTGTAGCATATTTCCCAGCAATACCGCTTTCTATATTGGCCATACCTTTAATACCACACCTGGTCATACTCTCAAAAACAATACTCATTGTCACGGTCTGTGGATATGTGGAGCCACTAGGCCGCACCGCGGTAGCGGGGACGCAGCTGTCCAAACAACAGAGCACCTCAGCAATACAAAGTCCCACACTAGGGTACCTGAATAGTACAGACAGACGTGGCAGATGACAGCAGGTGCAGTACGTTGTGCCAGACGTGGCGGATCACACTGGACGTGGAAGATGGCACTGGACGTGGCATATGACACAGGACGTGGCAAACGACAGCAGGTGCAGTAGACACGACTCCAAGACTAGTAGGCACAGGAACAAGAACACAGCACGGGATACAGAAACAGGTAATAGGGCACAGGTAACAACTGGAACAGGAAAACACTAAGGGACCATTTGCAAGACTGACATGGGATACACTAACAATGCTCAGGCAAGTATCAGAAGGGCAGGGCCCTTCTTACAGTCCAGGAAATCATTGTAGTTGATTATGATGATTGTCCACATGTGCGTGTGCTGGCCCTTTAAGACCGGGCACGAGCGTGCGCGTGCACCCTACGGGACACAGCGGACCAGACCGGAACTGAGCGCTGGCGTCTCCTAGGAAGGAGATGCGAGCCAGCGCTCACTGATCCATGGCTGCGGGCGATGAGAGGTGAGTAAACCCGACGGCCCGCAGCCATGGACGCTACACTCGTTCTTTGTGTCCAGGTCTTTGATACCCTGGAAATTCACTACTCTCTTCTTCCTACCAGTTCTCCTACTGCTTATAACTGCACTGGTCCTGCTGTTTGTGAGACAGCTTTGTGGAGTGCAGGGACTATATTAGGAATCTGTGACTGTTATGCTAAATCCAGCACAATTGTGAGGTATATCTTTACAATAAATATTATTTTCACTTTCTCTGTCTGATAGTCCATTATGTTTGGTTAACGTGCACTTGTTGGGACCAGGCAGATATGTTTTATATTCACAGTCGTGGACCTAAACAATACTCAAACATTCAAATGTGACTTTAAAAAGATAAATTATTATAATCTCAATATCAGTTCCTTAAAGTGTACCTCCAGTTATAGAAAAAAAGATTACAGTCCTGGACTAAGCAAAATAATCGTTTTCCTGTATACTTTTATTAGCTTATACATCTTCTGCTGGTTTGTGCTGTGTGCTGCTTATAACTCAGTAGGAGACAGAGGGGAACATTTATTAAGACTGGTGTTTCATATGCCGTAATTTGACCCTACAGCGCTACCTCCTATACTTGGGATCGGAGCCTAGGAGACAGGGCAAGATGCTCTGACTCCTACTGCAGAGTTATGAGCAGCACGCATTGCGACCCACATCAGAAGCTGTATAAGCTGATGAAAGTATATAGAAAAATGATTATTTTGCACAGTCGTTTTTCTATGTAATTGAAAGAGCACCATAAATAAAAGCAGTAATAACCTCACTAGCTATGGTTCCTTTGTCTTATATTATATTTTATTTTTTATGACATTTAATACATGATCAGAATCCTTTCTAAGGCCCTGTTCGCACGGAGTACAGTATTTTGCAGGCAGAAAACATCTTCCGGAATTTTGAGGCAGATTGTAACCTCCCTGCACTTCCTTTCCACGGTTTTTTAGCTGTTTTTCTCTGCCTCCCATTAATTTCAAGAAACAGCATGTCGCATCATTGAAATCAATGGAAGGCAGTTTCGGGCGTTTTCTGGTGCTGATTCCAAAGCGGTTTCCGAGTCAAAATCAGCGCCAACTAACTATGTGTGAACAGGGCCTAAAAGACAGTAACAGCACACATTAAGAGTACCCCCAGTGAAAAATAAAAACAGGGCTTGTAAATCCTCATGAACAGTACCTTTGAAGCCTTTCTCTTTAAGGCTGGATTCAAACGACCATGTTACGTCCGTAATGGACGGAACGTATTTCGGCCGCAAGTCCCGGACCGAACACACTGCAGGGAGCCGGGCTCCTAGCATCATAGTTATGTACGATACTAGGAGTCCCTGCCTCGCTGCAGGACAACTGTCCCGTACTGTAATCATGTTTTCAGTACTGGACAGTAGTTCCACGGAGAGGCAGGGACTCCTAGCGTCGTACATAACTATGATGCTAAGAGCCCGGCTCCGTGCACTGTGTTCGGTCCGGGACTTGCGGCCGAAATACGTTCCGTCCTTTACGGACGTAACATGGTCGTGTGAATCCAGCCTAAAACTCGGAGCTGTAAAGCTTCTCTGAAACTGATGATCAGCTATTATTTTGTTAGCTTATTCCATCAATAACAAAGTGACAGTTTTACCATCAGTTTCTAAGAAGTGAATTCATAGGTGACAACCAATATGACGGCACTTACTGTGGTCACTTTTGCCTCTTTTGTCATCTTTGGCTAGTGCTCTAACTTTTGATATATTAATACATATCCAACTTTAGTTTTTGGTGGACATCCTCTGTAAAGCATGTGTTTTACACAGAGAATGGAAATATATATTGTACACATCTCTATTCAACAGGAAAATACCAGTCTATGCCTGTGTGAGAGATGAGAATTCCTGTGCAATAATTCATCCATCAATTTTATGTTGAAACTTGTATTCACGCTCCGGTTGTGTGTGTTAGAATTAGCTTGCCTGTCTCGAGCTGTAACATAATGTGTACCAGGAATACTTACAAGCTATTGTCTTTACATCAACGATCTGCACACCTACGTGCGTAACTGTCTAACTTTTTTTAAAACATAACACCTTACAATGAACGGTCTGGCATGAGCTCCTGAGCCTAAATCTAAAATCTCATCCATCCCAACAATCACCATTTTAAAGAAAGCTGTCCTATTATATGTCCGAGGGGTTCTGGGGACCTACTAGCACTAGGACCTGCGTGCAACTACATTCCCTATAGCTTCAACATTGCTTGCAATCCAACCAACGACCCACTCGTTTATGCATCTTGCACTTTCAGTTAGATCTTAGATTCAATAGTGGTGTCCTTATAGAAACAGCCAGACCAGTCAGATTATATGAAAGCTTGATCATATGAACGCTCGTTCCCAATCATTGCCCTGTGTAAACAGTGCAACAATTACCCGCGTTCATCGGCTGATTATATAGTTTATGAAATTATGCAGCCGGAAATATTATCGTTGTCAGCAGCACATCTCCCTGTGCCAACAAAAAGATGTGCTGCGGACATGATGGAAATGTATGGGGTTGAGCGATCGTAGTAATGATCGCTCGTCCTCATACATAGATCCTTGTGACAGAACAAAACGAATGCTGATCAACGAGCTGCCTCGTTGATCGGTGCTCGTTTACACGGCCCATATCAGGCCGTGTAATAGGACACTTAGAAACTCATGAGAAAAAATTGAAAACAGAAGACAAATATTAACCTAATTGTCTATTTGCCTGCAGTCAGTGCCGTAACAGTAGGGGTCACAGCTTGCGACTAAGCCTCTCAGTCCGGGGGGTCCACAAGCCCCCTGCCGTATCAAGTCCTTCAGTTCCCAGCACAGAAGATCCTGATGCTGGCGGGCGTCTGCACCTGTGTGACAAGAGAAAAGAGTGGTAAGTAAACACCTGTTTTGTTTTTCCCTGGGATTTGAATAATTTTGGGGTCTGATTTAGGGGTCTTGTCTAGGGTTTGACTTAGGAGTTTAATCTGAAGTCTGATAAATTTAGGCGTCTGCACTCTGATTTAGGGATCTGATCTGAGATCTGTATTCATTTTTGGGGTCTGAATTGATTTTTGGGTCTGGAATCAACTTATGGGTCTGGCCGAGGGTCTGAATAAATGTATAGCTTTTGGTCTGGGGTCTGAACTAATTTAGGGGTCTGTTCTGGGGTCTTTATTAATTTAGGGGTCTTATTTAATTTAGTGGTTCAATTAATTTAAGGGCCTGGTCTGGGGTCTGAAATTATTTTGGGGTCTGGGGTTTGGTTTGAATTAATTTGGAGTTCTCTAGTCTGAATTAATTTTAGGGGCCTGAGGTCTGAATTAATATAGGGTGTCTGGGCTTGAATGGCCTGGGTGAGTTTAATTTATATGTTATTTGTGTGTTTTTTTTAATTTTTATGCCATTCGCTGTTTTCTTAAATAATACCATAACTTTATTGCACAGGTTTTTACAAGTATGGGGATAACAAATATGTTGTTTGTTCATTTTAGGGGCATTAAATAAAAATTATTTATTCAACAAGAAAGTCATTTCTGAGTAGTGTTTATTGTCTTTCTTTTTACATTAATTTTCTGCTTTATAACAATAATTTTTTTATATAGTTCCAAAACTTTTATACATTTATTTATTTGACTGTAATGTGATGTCATACTGCTGTATGACATTACATTACTGCCTGTCTATATATAATGGACAGGCAGTTTGCTAGAGCATACTGTACCTAGGTATGCTCCAGCATGAATCAGCACTGAATAGACTCAGCGGCCATTTTTAAGCTCCGGTCTAGTAGTGTACGATCGCCGACCCTGGAATATGGAATGCCATGCCAGCGATTGTTAGTTAAAGGGAGACCTTTCCCTTTGACATTGCTAATGGGGTCGAAAACTATGATGTACAGGTAAGAGAAGATGGGGTTACTTGCAAGATCACTGAATAGTTGGCTGCAGTAGATCTTCTCTGAGCTCTAGGGGCATAGAAATTTACAACCATTTATCTGGTCAACATGGACACAGTAATTTGATGTAGTGGTGCCTTCTTCTTATTGGCTAAAACATATGTAAAGGAACTTTTGGGGGAGATATACCATATGAACAATGCACCGGTCTCTCCCCTTGGCTTGTTTTCTGATGCTTTTCTAGTTCGAAAAATGTTAGAAATCTTTCATAAATTAGTTGTAGGGGTTTCATAAATATGGTGTTCTGCCCGAACGCCATAACTTTCAATGTATTTAAGCCAGAAAACTGGCATAAATCTGTCTCTTTGTCTCAGTTTCACACATCGATATAGTTCAGTGTGGCAAGCTTCATACCATACACATACAACAATTATATTTAAATATACAGCACGTTTCCAGTCAGTAAAAGCATATATGTAATACATATCTGGGATACTACAAAATACTGTTCAAAGTTTTTGTTTCTGAAATGTATTTAAATTTGGTTTATAAATCAGAAGTTTTCCTGGGAATTATTTCCACGTGAAAAGCTTTCAGTAGTCTCTTTATCTTTCCGGTAACTCGCTATGACTCACAGTTCATGCCTGCTCATATTGCGGTTATGCCTTGGAATTTGTGGCTTTTCTTGCCTCTGCCTTTCAAGCAGGAAACAATAATAAGCCTGGCACTAAACAGAGGAAATAAAGAGTCATGTCAACTATGAGAAGCTATGATACAGAATGATGTGTAAAGACATTAAAAACGACAAAAAGAAAATATTAATTTGTTCTCTCTTAAACACAATAGTGGCGATTTATCAGAACAAGTGCAAAGAAAAAGTGGAGCTGTTGCTCACAGCAACCAATCAGGCGCCCATTTTAAATTTCATGCTCCACTTTTCCTTTGCTTTACTTTAAGAAAAATCTCACTTGTTGTGTTTCATTGTGCATCCTCTAAGAACAATGGGGGCTAGGCATTGATGCTTCCGCACCGTCCAAGCGTTTCATCAATTTCTCCCCCAGTGAAGTGTGTACTATATGGCGAGGGCGATCAGAAAAATGGCGGAAAAACTTGATAATTCAGTTGGACGGAGTATGACTTTAAAGACCTGCAAGTGTCAGAAAATATGACACAGGGGCTTCATAAATATGGCGCCTGACCCAAATGCTATATTTTTCAATGGCATAATTACATTGATAAATCTGCCCCAATGGGTTGAAAGAAAAAGTGTGCCAGAGCCCACAATATGACCTTTTGAGGAGGTCACACCATTAACCTAAAGCTGCCCATACACATTACATTAATCCCTTAGGGTATGTTCACACGCAAACTCAAAAATATCTGAAAATACGGAGCTGTTTTCATAGGCTGTTTTTGGAGCTGTTTTTCTATAGAGTCAATGAAAAACGGCTCCAAAAACGTCCCAAGAAGTGACCTGCACTTCTTTTTTTACGTGGCCATTTTTCAAAACGGCCGTGTAAAAAAATGGCCCGTTAGAACAGAACACCGTTTTTCCCATTGAAATTAATGGGCAGATGTTTGGAGGCGTTCTGCTTCCGATTTTTCGGCTGTTTTTCTGGCGTTTACGGCCCGAAAAATGGTTGAAAATAGGCCGTGTGAACATACCCTTAGTGGCCAGCCTATTTTAGCCCTTAAAGAGGCTCTGTCACCACATTATAAGTGCCCTATCTCCTACATAATGTGATAGGTGCTGTAGTGTAGATAACAGCAGTGTATTTTATTTAGAGAAACGATCATTTTTGACGGAGTTATGACCTATTTTAGCTTTATGCTAATGAGTTTCTTAATGACCAACTGGGCGTGTTTTACTTTTTACCAACTGGGCGTTGTGGAGAGAAGTGTATGACGCTGACCAATCAGCATCATACACTTCTCCCCATTCATTTATACAGCAGCATCGTGTTCTTACTAGAACACGATGTGCAGCCTCATACACACAGATTAATGTTAATCAAGTGTCCTGACAATGAATAGGCATCACCTCCCGCCAGGACGGGATGTGTATTCAGAACCCTGACATTTCTCTGTACTTCTCTGTGATTTACTGCACAGCGGGCGTAGTCTCGCGAGATTACGCTGTAAACTGTCATTTACAGCGAGATCTCGCTGTGCTGTAGTCTCACAAAGACGCTACAGAAGTGATCAGGATTCTGAATACACATCCCGTCCTGGCTGGAGGTAATGTCTATTCATTGTCAGGACACTTGATTAACATTAATGTGTGTTTATGTGTCTGCACATAGTGATGTAATAAGAACACTATATGCTGTGTAAAGGAATGGGGAGAAGTGTATGACGCTGATTGGTCAGCGACATACACTTCTCTCCACAACGCCCACTTGGTCAAAAAGTAAAACACGCCCAGTTGGTCATTAAGAAACTCATTAGCATAAAGCTAAAATAGGTCATAACTCTGTCAAAAATGATCGTTTTTCTAAATGAAAAAAAACCACTGCTGTAATCTACATTACAGCGCCGATCACATCATGTACAATATAGGCCACTTACAGTGAAGGAAATAAGTATTTGATCCCTTGCTGATTTTGTAAGTTTGCTCACTGTCAAAGACATGAACAGTCTAGAATTTTTAGGCTAGGTTTATTTTACCAGTGAGAGATAGATTATATATAAAAAAAAAACAGAAGATCGCATAGTCAAAATTATATATATTTATTTGCATTGTTTACAGAGAAATAAGTATTTGATCCCCTACCAACCATTAAGAGTTCAGCCTCCTCCAGACCAGTTACACGCTCCAAATCAACTTGGTGCCTGCATTAAAGACAGCTGTCTTACATGGTCACCTGTATAAAAGACTCCTGTCCACAGACTCAATTAATCAGTCTGACTCTAACCTCTACAACATGGGCAAGACCAAAGAGCTTTCTAAGGATGTCAGGGACAAGATCATAGACCTGCACAAGGCTGGAATGGGCTACAAAACCATAAGTAAGACGCTGGGTGAGAAGGAGACAACTGTTGGTGCAATAGTAAGAAAATGGAAGACAAACAAAATGACTGTCAATCGACATCGATCTGGGGCTCCATGCAAAATCTCACCTCATGGGGTATCCTTGATCCTGAGGAAGGTGAGAGCTCAGCCGAAAACTACACGGGGGGAACTTGTTAATGATCTCAAGGCAGCTGGGACCACAGTCACCAAGAAAACCATTGGTAACACATTACGCCATAATGGATTAAAATCCTGCACTGCCCGCAAGGTCCCCCTGCTCAAGAAGGCACATGTACAGGCCCGTCTGAAGTTTGCAAATGAACATCTGGATGATTCTGAGAGTGATTGGGAGAAGGTGCTGTGGTCAGATGAGACTAAAATTGAGCTCTTTGGCATTAACTCAACTCGCCGTGTTTGGAGGAAGAGAAATGCTGCCTATGACCCAAAGAACACCGTCCCCACTGTCAAGCATGGAGGTGGAAACATTATGTTTTGGGGGTGTTTATCTGCTAAGGGCACAGGACTACTTCACCGCATCAATGGGAGAATGGATGGAGCCATGTACCGTCAAATCCTAAGTGACAACCTCCTTCCCTCCACCAGGACATTAAAAATGGCTCGTGGCTGGGTCTTCCAGCACGACAATGACCCGAAACATACATCCAAAGCAATAAAGGAGTGGCTCAAAAAGAAGCATATTAAGGTCATGGAGTGGCCTAGCCAGTCTCCAGACCTTAATCCACTGGTGTAGCTATAGGGGTCGCAGCGGTCGCAATTGCAACCGGGCCCCGAAACCAGGGGGCCCATAGCCCCCCGCACCACATCAATAAAAAGTTACTATAGTAACTCGGGCCGCGGGCCCCTGTTACTATAGTAACAGACTGTACTTACCTTCCTGGTTCCGGATCGCAGCGGAGGTCCTGACGTCAAGCGCTGTGCGCAGCGCATGACATAACGCTATGCGCCGCGCACAGCATCGAGAGGACAGAACTCCCGCTGCGGCTGAAGAGGAAGGTAAGATTAGTAGCCCTGACTGGCGGGGTCCGACTCCCGAGACCCGCCAATCAGCTGTTTTGAAGGGGCCGCAGCACTCGTACGTGAGCTGCTCCCCTTCATTCCGGTCACACTGTGAATTGGTGTCGGTGATTCACAGTGTGAGCGAGTAGTGAAATGAAGGGGAAGCAGCTCTCGTACGGGTGCTGCGGCCCCTTCAAAACAGCTGATTGGCGGGTCCCGGGAGATGGACCCCGACACATCAGCTATTGATGGCCTATCCTGAGGATAGGCCATCAATGTTTAGGGACTGCACAACCCCTAAGCCTACACTGTAGCAGGCTTAAGGGGCCCATGAGACAGGATCACAGATTGTGTGATCCTGTCTGCTGGGCTCTGTATCTAAGCCAATCACATGGTAGGCTTAGATACATGGCCCATGTGTGATCCTGTTTGCTGGGCCCGGTATCTAAGCCAATCACATGGTAGGCTTAGATACATGGCCCATGTGTGATCCTGTCTGCTGGGCCCTGTATCTAAGCCAATCACATGGTAGGCTTAGATACAGGGCCCATGTGTGATCCTGTCTGATGGGCCCTGTATATAAGCCTACCACATGGTAGGCTTAGATACAGGGCCCATGTGTGATCCTGTTTGCTGGGCCCTGTATCTAAGCCAATCACATGGTAGGCTTAGATACATGGCCCATGTGTGATCCTGTCTGCTGGGCCCTGTATCTAAGCCAATCACATGGTAGGCTTAGATACAGGGCCCATGTGTGATCCTGTCTGATGGGCCCTGTATATAAGCCTACCACATGGTAGGCTTAGATACAGGGCCCATGTGTGATCCTGTCTGATGGGCCCTGTATATAAGCCTACCACACTGTAGGTTTAGATACAGGGCTCCAGCACACAGTAATCTTATACTGTATAAGATTACCGTCTGCTGGACCCTGTATCTAAGCCTACCTTGTGGTAGGCTTAGATACAGGGTCCCACAGACAGTATCACACATGGGCCCTGTATCTAAGCCTTTGTTACTAATCGTTTATTTCGTGTGTTTTCTTACAGGTTCGGTCGTTGGACTACGTCAGATTCCAGGACTACTTCGATGACGGCTTTTTTTTTTATTATCAATAAAATGGTTAATGAGGGTTGTGTTTTTTTTTTTTTATTTCAATAAAATATTTTTTCTATGTCTTTGTTTTTATTTTAAACTATATTACTACCGCCTTAGTAATGGCCGCCGGCTGATTGACAGCGTCCATTTTTAAGGCGGTGCTTAGTGTTAGCCGGTGCAGAGGCTAACACTAACCCCCTTTATTACCCCGTTACCCACCGCAACCAGGAGTGCTGGGAAGAGCCGGGTACCATCCAGTACTTGACCATCTGTAGTGATGGTCGGTCACTGGGGTGGCCGCAGGCTGGTATTACCAGGAGGGGAAAGGCCAGAAACAGTGGCCCTTCCCATCCTGGTAATGCTGCCTGCTGCTGCTTTATTGTATCTGGCTGGTTATGAAAAATGGGGGGGACTCCATGTCATTTAAAAAAAAATAATAATAATTGGAAAGAACGATGTCGGATCCCCCCCCCCCCCCAATTTTCATAAGCCAGCCGGATACAACACAGCAGCAGCAGGCAGCATTACCAGGGTGGTAGGTGCCACTGTTTTTGGCCTTCCCCAGCCTAATACTACCAGACTGCGGCCGCCCCGGTGCCTGCCCATCACTACAGATGGACGGGTACTGGTTCGTACCCGGCTCTTCCCAGTACCCCTGGTGGCGGTGGGTACCGGGGTAATAATGGGGGTTATGTTGGCCTTTGCACCTGCTAACATTAAGCCCCACCTTAGTAATGGAGGTTGTCAATCAGCCAGCGGCCATTACTAAGGCTGTGATAATAAAGTTTAAAAAGATACAAGCACATAGAAAAAATATTTTATTGAAATAAAAAAACAACCCTCATTAACCATTTTATTGAGAATAAAAAAACGCCGTCATTGAAGTCCTCGTATCTGAAGTCCAACAACCGAACCTGTAAAAAAACACAAACACACAAAAATAAACAGTAACACATAAAGAAGCAAAATTATTATTCTTACCTTTCCTGGGTCCAGCGCTGGAGCCGCAATGTCAGCGAGCTGAGTCCTGTATCTAATCCGATCATGTGTGATACTGTCTGCTGAGCTACTGTATCTAATCCTATCATGTGTGATACTGTCTGCTGAGCCGCTGTATCTAATCCTATCATGTGTGATACTATCTGCTGAGCTGCTGTATCTAATCCGATCATGTGTGATACTGTCTGCTGGGCCACTGCATCTAATCCTATCATGTGTGATACTGTCTGCTAAGCCACTGTATCTAATCCTATCATGTGTGATACTGTCTGCTCAGCCACTGTATCTAATCCTATTATGTGTGATACTGTCTGCTGAGCCAATGCATCTAATCCTATCCATAGTTTATAGGGTCGTAGTGCTATAGATAGGCTATGCTGTCTCCTATACACACATTTTTTTGGGGGCGGACACATATGTATTGGGGCTATTTCCCCTGACATTTTAAGCCCTGAGGGTATGTTCACACGGCAGCGTCCATTACGGCTGAAATTACGGTGCTGTTTTCAGGAGAAAACATCACCGTAATTTCAGCCGTAAAGGCAAGTGCAGGCGTATTTCGCTGCGTCCATTACGGACCTTAAATGGAGCTGTTTTTTTCACGGAGTCCATGGAAAACGGCTCCATTTACGTCTGAAGAAGTGACAGGCACTTCTTTGACGCGGGCGTCTTTTTTATGCGTTGCCTTTTGACAGCAGCGTGTAAAAAAAATGACCGTCGGCACAGAACATCGTAAGACCCATTCAAATGAATGGGCAGATGTTTGCCGACGCTTTTGAGCCGCATTTTCGGACGTAATTCAATGCTAAAACGCCCGAATTACGTCCGTAAATAGGGTGTGTGACGCCCTGGCTGCTAGTGCTGCATTGTTGGGTCACTTAGGAGACCCAGCGATGCAGCTGAAAGCTGCGGACCGTCGGCCATGAGAAGTTTGCGGGGGGGGGGGCCCAATAAGAACTTTTGCATCGGGGCCCATGAGCATTTAGCTACGCCCCTGCCTTAATCCCATCGAAAACTTATGGAGGGAGCTGAAGATCCGAGTTGCCAAGCGACAGCCTCGAAATTTTAATGATTTACAGATGATCTGAGAATAGGAGTGGGCCAAAATTCCATCTAACATGTGTGCAAACCTCATCATCAACTACAAAAAATGTCTGACTGCTGTGCTTGCCAACAAGGGTTTTGCCACCAAGTATTAAGTCTGGTTTGCCAAAGGGATCAAATACTTATTTCTCTGTGCACAATGCAAATAAATATATATAATTTTGACAATGTGATTTTCTGTTTTTTTTTAAATATAATCTATCTCTCACTGGTAAAATTAACCTAGCCTAAAAATTCTAGACTGTTCATGTCTTTGACAGCGGGCAAATTTACAAAATCAGCCAGGGATCAAATACTTATTTCCTTCACTGTATAATGCGGTGACAGAGCCTCTTTAATGACCAAGCTATTTTAAGTTTTTCCATCGTCTCATTCAAAGAGCTACAACTTTTTTATTTTTGCGTCGACATAGCTATATAAGGTCTTGTTTTTTTGCGGAACATGTTATATTTTTTAATAGCACCATTTTGGGGTACATAGAATTTATTGATTAACTTTTATTAACTTTTTTTGGGGGGGAATAGAAAAAAAACAGCAATTTTGTCACACTTGTTTGCGTCTTAAATTTAAGCCATTTACCATGTGGTATAAATAACACAATAACTTTATTCAGCTGGTTGTTACGATTGCAACGATACCAAATTTATATAGATTTTGTATGTTTTATTACTTTTACACAGTAAAAACACTTTTTTTTTTAAATTATTTGTTTTTGTGTCTCCATATTTCAAGAGCCATAACTTTTTATTGTTCTGCCGATGCAGTTGTATGAGGGCTTTTTTTTGTGGGACTTGTAGTTTTTATTGATACCATTTTGGGGTAGATGCGACTTTTTGATCACATTTGTTTTTTTAAGGCAGGATTCACAGAAAACAGCCATTTTTGCATTGCTTTTTATTTTATTTTTTACGGCGTTCACCGTGCGGGTTAAATAATGTAATAAGTTTATAGTTGGGGTAGTTACGGACGCGGCGATACCAAATATGTATAACTTTTTTACATTTTTTTTTTAAATAATAAAGCATTTAGTAAGGGGGGAAAAAGTGGGTTTTTCGTTTTATCTTATTTTTTTTAATTAAGTTTACTAAACTTTTTTTTTACTTTTTTTGCTAGTCCCATTAGGGGACTTCGCTATGTGATCCCCCGATCTCTTTTATAATACACTTCAATAATTTTGTATTGCAGTGTATTAGTGCCTGTCCGTGTAAAATGGACAGGCATCTGCTAGGCCATGCCTCTGGCCTTTATTAGGCCCCACCCCGGCTGCCATAGAAACCCCCGACAGCCTGCGATCTTACTCAGGATGCCGGTGGGGTGAGAGAGGGAGCTCCCTCTCTCCAAAACCACTTAGATGAGGCGTTCGCCCTAGAGCGCAGCATCTGAGGGGTTAAACTGACAAGATCGATACTGATATTGATCTTGCCCTTTCCATCAGGGCTGCTCCCAGCCCTCAGCTACCGGAGGTAGATGAGAGCATGGAGTTTTAACGGCTCCCTGCTCTGTTTATTTATTCCGATGCAGCGCCATGAAAAGGCGTATGCATCAGAATAAAGCCCATTAGTGACTGCCGTGAAAAGGCTTATTAGCAGTCACTAAGGGATTAAAGATGGACAGCGTATTGATAATTGGTCATATGCCAGCTTGTTCATGTGGACAAGTACCCTTAAAAACATTTCAGATTCTATAGCATATAATAATCCATTAGTGTCCCCAAAGTTCAGAAAGAATAGAAAAAAAAAACCTGCAATTAAAGCAAGGAAATTATGTTATGTATAATACACCATAAGCTGCCTTGGTCATATACAAAAAACACTATATGGACAAAAGTATTGGGACAGCTACACATTATACCTGCAGGAGCTTTTATGACATCACATTATAAATCCATTGGCATTAATTTACAGTTGCTCCCCCCTTTGAAGATAAAACAGCTTGCACTCTCCTGGGAAGGCTTTTTACAAGATTTTGGAGTGTCTGTGTGAATTTTTTGCCCATTCATCCAGAAGAGCATTTGTGAGGTCAGACACTGATGTTGGACGAGAGACCTGGTTCGTAATCTCCGTTCTAGTTCATCCCAAAGGTGTTCGACGGAGTTGAGGTCAGGACTCTGTGTGGGCCAGTCAAGTTCTTCCACACCAAACTCACCCAACCATACAGTAGTAGCCTGTTTAACACCACTCCATCCGACGACTGGCTTTATGCTTGATGTAAGGCTTGCATGCAGCTGCTCGGCCTCCATGCCATTAAGCTCCCGACTCACAGTTTTTGTGCTGATATTAATTCCAGAGGAGGTTTGGAGCACTGCAGTTATTGAGTCAGCAGAGCAATGGCGTCTTTTATGCACTATGCGTCTCAGTACTCGGCAACCCCGCTGTGTAACTTTACGTGGTCTGTCGCTTCGTGGCTGAGTTGCTGTGGTTCCTAAATGCTTCAACTTTTCAATAATACCACTCAAAGTTGATCACGGAATATCTAGGAGGGAAGAAATTTCACTAACAGTCTTTTTGCAACAGTGGCATCCTATTATAGTACTATGCTCGAATTCAGTGAGCTCTTTAGAATGACCCATTCTTTCACAAATGGCTAGGCAGGGCGTATTTGGAGTTGTTGCTGCCCTATGCACTTTTAGTGTTGACCCCCTCGATAATGCAATTTTCCCGCTGCAAAATCGCATGTGCTAATTATTGCAGATTTTACCTGCCCAATGAATTCAATGGGGAAAACCTGCAACAGAAAACCAACGATCCCGCAGCATAAATTGACATGCTGCGGATTAAAAAACTTCACCGCAGGTCAATTTATGAACAGTTTTTCGATGGGTTTTTATGTAGCGTATGGATAAGATTTGTTCAAATCTCATCCACTTTGCTGCTACTGTATTACACTGTGGATTTTTCGCAATGAAATTCGTTGTGGAAAATCTGCAGTATTTACGCTACTGGTGAACTTACCCTGAAAGAAATGCTCAGTGCTACCCCATTAACATTCCCTCCCCTGCGAACACTGGGGCCGATTTTCCCTATTATTGATCAGGTCACTGTTTTTTTTTCTAAAAATTAATAAACTAACACTCCTGTAGGGGCTCCCCTTCCCGACCGGAGCAAATTTCGCCAGTACTTTGTCCTACTTTTAAAAGTAGACCAATGAACTGAGGTAACCTTGGATCATGTGATGTAAACTAACCAATGACTGCTTAGAGCTGTCACTGCATTATTTACTGTCACAGACCCAGGTAGGTAAGTATGATAATGGTTTTGCTTTTTTTACTTATTAGTTTTACTAATGTTTTTTTTTTTGTGTTTTATTACAGGTTCAGTTGTTGGATTACGTCAGATTCAAGCATTTTTATTTCCAATAAAATGGATAACGAGGTTTGTGTGGGGAGTTTTACTTCAATAAAATATTTTTTCTGTGTTGGTGTTTTTTTAACTTCATTACTACTGCCTTAATTATGGAGGCTGTCTGATAGACAGCGTCCATTACTAAGGCGGGGCTTAGTGTTAGCCGGTGAAGAGGCCAACACTAACCCCCCCCCATAATTACCCCGGTACCCACCGCCACCAGGCGTGTCGGGAAGAGCAGGGTACAATCCAGTACCCCGACCATCTGTAGTGATGGTCAGGTACTAGGGCAGCTGTGGCTGTTATTATTAGGCTGGGAAAGCCTAAAAAGCCTCATAACCAGCCAGTAACAATAAAGCAGCCGCAGCCAAGAATTACCAGGGTGGGAAAGCCCATGGCTTAAAATTACCAGCCTGAGGCCACCCCAGTACCCAACCATTACTTCAGATGGTTCCAGTCAACCAGGTAGAAGAGTCCCCGACTCTTTCCGGCACCTCTGGTGGCGGTGGGTACAGGCAGGTAGTGCCACACAGCCCCCCTCCCTGGTAGCACCACACAGCCCCCCCTCACTGGTAGTGCCACACAGCCACCCTCCCTGGTAGTACCACACAGCCTCCCTGTAGGTAGCACGTTTGGTGTTCCCTCTAGGAGTGGAATCCCCAGCCAGAGCACTGCCAATGCTCTGGCTGGGGAATCCGCTTCAGGAGAAACCCCTGACTTCACTGTCCATATATGGACAGTGATGTTAGGGGCAACCCCAGAGCTATAGTCGCGGGCAGAGCACTACTAGCACTCTGCCTGGGATTTCTGCTCTCCTCCTGACATTACTTTCCATAAATGGATAGTGATGTCTGGAGCAGAGCTGAAGTCCCAGGCAGAGCGCTAGTAAAGGCTCTGCTCCGGCTCTGGGGAAGTCCCCGACATCACTGTCCATATATGGCTAGTGATGTCAGGGGAAACCCCAGAGCTAAAGTCCCAGGCAGAGCGCTATTAGCACTCTGCCTGGGACACTGCTCCTGACAACACTGTCCATATATGGACAGTGATGTCAGGGGCTTTCACAGAGATGGAGTACCGGAGTACAGCCGCTTCTAGTGCTCTGTCTGGAACTCCTCTCCATCTGACATTGTGCATATATGGACAGTGATGTCAGGGGCTTCCCCAGGCTTGTTGCACTCTACCTGGGACTGCTCTCCCTCTGACATCACTGTCCCCAGAGACTGAGTCCCGGAGCAGAGACGCTAGCGCTCTGCCTAGGACTCCTCTCCCTATGACATCACTGTCCATATATTGGCATTGATGTCAAGGGCTTCCCCAGAGAAGGAGTCTCGGAGCAGAGCCGCTAGCGCTCTGCCTGGGTCTCCTTCTCTCCTCCTGACATCATTGTCCATTTATGGGCAGTGATGTCAGGGGCTTCCCCAGAGACGGAGTCCAGGAGCAGAGCCGCTTGTAGCACTCTGCCTGGGACTCCTGCTCTCTCTCTGACATCACTGTCCCCAGAGACGGAGTCCCAGAGCAGAGCCGCTAGTGTTCTGCCTGGGACTCCTTCTCTCCTCCTGACATCACTGTCCATATATGGGCAGTGATGTCAGGGGCTTCCCTAGAGATGGAGTCCTGGAGCAGAGCCGCTTGTAGCGCTCTGCCTGGGACTCCTTCTCTCCCTCTGACATCACTGTCCCCGGAGACGGAGTCCCGGAGCAGAGCCAATAGTGCTCTGCCTGGGACTCCTTCTCTCCTCCTGACATTACTGTCCATATATGGGCAGTGATGTCAGGAGCTTACTTAGAGACGGAGTCCCGGAGCAGAGCTGCTTGTAGCGCTCTGCCTAGGACTCCTTCTCTCCCTATGACATCACTGTCCATATATTGGCATTGATGTCAGGGGCTTCCCCAGGCTTGTTGCACTCTACCTGGGACTGCTCTCCCTCTGACATCACTGTCCCCAGAGACTGAGTCTCGGAGCAGAGCCGCTAGCGCTCTGCCTGGGTCTCCTTCTCTCCTCCTGACATCATTGTCCATTTATGGGCAGTGATGTCAGGGGCTTCCCCAGAGACGGAGTCCAGGAGCAGAGCCGCTTGTAGCACTCTGCCTGGGACTCCTGCTCTCCCTCTGACATCACTGTCCCCAGAGACGGAGTCCCAGAGCAGAGCCGCTAGTGTTCTGCCTGGGACTCCTTCTCTCCTCCTGCCATCACTGTCCATATATGGGCAGTGATGTCAGGTTCTTCCCTAGAGATGGAGTCCTGGAGCAGAGCCGCTTGTAGCGCTCTGCCTGGGACTCCTTCTCTCCCTCTGACATCACTGTCCCCGGAGACGGAGTCCCGGAGCAGAGCCAATAGTGCTCTGCCTGGGACTCCTTCTCTCCTCCTGACATTACTGTCCATATATGGGCAGTGATGTCAGGAGCTTACTTAGAGACGGAGTCCCGGAGCAGAGCTGCTTGTAGCGCTCTGCCTAGGACTCCTTCTCTCCCTATGACATCACTGTCCATATATTGGCATTGATGTCAGGGGCTTCCCCAGGCTTGTTGCACTCTACCTGGGACTGCTCTCCCTCTGACATCACTGTCCCCAGAGACTGAGTCCCGGAGCAGAGCCGCTAGCGCTCTGCCTAGGACTCCTTCTCTCCCTATGACATCACTGTCCATATATTGGCATTGATGTCAGGGGCTTCCCCAGGCTTGTTGCACTCTACCTGGGACTGCTCTCCCTCTGACATCACTGTCCCCAGAGACTGAGTCTCGGAGCAGAGCCGCTAGCGCTCTGCCTGGGTCTCCTTCTCTCCTCCTGACATCATTGTCCATTTATGGGCAGTGATGTCAGGGGCTTCCCCAGAGACGGAGTCCAGGAGCAGAGCCGCTTGTAGCACTCTGCCTGGGACTCCTGCTCTCCCTCTGACATCACTGTCCCCAGAGACGGAGTCCCAGAGCAGAGCCGCTAGTGTTCTGCCTGGGACTCCTTCTCTCCTCCTGACATCACTGTCCATATATGGGCAGTGATGTCAGGGGCTTCCCTAGAGATGGAGTCCTGGAGCAGAGCCGCTTGTAGCGCTCTGCCTGGGACTCCTTCTCTCCCTCTGACATCACTGTCCCCGGAGACGGAGTCCCGGAGCAGAGCCAATAGTGCTCTGCCTGGGACTCCTTCTCTCCTCCTGACATTACTGTCCATATATGGGCAGTGATGTCAGGAGCTTACTTAGAGACGGAGTCCCGGAGCAGAGCTGCTTGTAGCGCTCTGCCTAGGACTCCTTCTCTCCCTATGACATCACTGTCCATATATTGGCATTGATGTCAGGGGCTTCCCCAGGCTTGTTGCACTCTACCTGGGACTGCTCTCCCTCTGACATCACTGTCCCCAGAGACTGAGTCCCGGAGCAGAGCCGCTAGCGCTCTGCCTAGGACTCCTCTCCCTATGACATCACTGTCCATATATTGGCATTGATGTCAGGGGCTTCCCCATAGACGGAGTCCCGGAGCATAGCCGCTAGCATTTTACCTGGAACGCCTTCTTTCCTCCTGACATCACTGTCCATATATGGACAGTGATGTCAGGGGCTTCCCCAGAGACAGTCTTGGAGCAGACCCGCTTGTAGCTCTCTGCCTGGGACTCCTATCCCTCTGACATCACTGTCCCCAGAGACGGAGTCCCAGAGCAGAGCTGCTTGTAGCGCTCTGCCTAGGACTCCTTCTCTCCCTATGACATCACTGTCCATATATTGGCATTGATGTCAGGGGCTTCCCCAGGCTTGTTGCACTCTACCTGGGACTGCTCTCCCTCTGACATCACTGTCCCCAGAGACTGAGTCTCGGAGCAGAGCCGCTAGCGCTCTGCCTGGGTCTCCTTCTCTCCTCCTGACATCATTGTCCATTTATGGGCAGTGATGTCAGGGGCTTCCCCAGAGACGGAGTCCAGGAGCAGAGCCGCTTGTAGCACTCTGCCTGGGACTCCTGCTCTCCCTCTGACATCACTGTCCCCAGAGACGGAGTCCCAGAGCAGAGCCGCTAGTGTTCTGCCTGGGACTCCTTCTCTCCTCCTGACATCACTGTCCATATATGGGCAGTGATGTCAGGGGCTTCCCTAGAGATGGAGTCCTGGAGCAGAGCCGCTTGTAGCGCTCTGCCTGGGACTCCTTCTCTCCCTCTGACATCACTGTCCCCGGAGACGGAGTCCCGGAGCAGAGCCAATAGTGCTCTGCCTGGGACTCCTTCTCTCCTCCTGACATTACTGTCCATATATGGGCAGTGATGTCAGGAGCTTACTTAGAGACGGAGTCCCGGAGCAGAGCTGCTTGTAGCGCTCTGCCTAGGACTCCTTCTCTCCCTATGACATCACTGTCCATATATTGGCATTGATGTCAGGGGCTTCCCCAGGCTTGTTGCACTCTACCTGGGACTGCTCTCCCTCTGACATCACTGTCCCCAGAGACTGAGTCCCGGAGCAGAGCCGCTAGCGCTCTGCCTAGGACTCCTCTCCCTATGACATCACTGTCCATATATTGGCATTGATGTCAGGGGCTTCCCCATAGACGGAGTCCCGGAGCATAGCCGCTAGCATTTTACCTGGAACGCCTTCTTTCCTCCTGACATCACTGTCCATATATGGACAGTGATGTCAGGGGCTTCCCCAGAGACAGTCTTGGAGCAGACCCGCTTGTAGCTCTCTGCCTGGGACTCCTATCCCTCTGACATCACTGTCCCCAGAGACGGAGTCCCAGAGCAGAGCTGCTTGTAGCGCTCTGCCTAGGACTCCTTCTCTCCCTATGACATCACTGTCCATATATTGGCAGTGATGTCAGGGGCTTACCCAGAGACGGAGTCCCGGAGCAGATCCGCTAGCGCTCTGCCTGGGACTCCTCTCCTCCAAACATCACTGTCCATATATGGACAGTGATGCCGGCAGCGACAGCACCCGGTGGCCGAGTGGGCCTCCCCCAGGGTTGTGGGCCCCGGCACTTGCCTGGGTTCGCAGGGTGCTGACGCCGGCCCTGGGTACAGGGGTAATAATGGGGGGTCAGTGTTAGCCTCTTCACCAGCTAACACTAAGCCAAGCCTTAGTAATGGACGCTTACTATCAGACAGCCGCTATTACTAAGGCAGTAGTAATGAAGTTCAAAAAAACACACAGAAAAAAATATTTTATTGAAATAAAAACCCCCACACAACCCTCGTTAACCAATTTATTGAAAATAAAAACGCCGTCATCTAAGTAGTCCTTGAATTAGACGTAGTCCAACGACCGAACCTGTAAAAATACACACAAAAAAACATCAGTAACACTAATAAGTTTAAAAGCAAAATCATTATCATACTTACCTTCCTGGGTCTGTGACAGTAAATAATGCAGTGACAGCTCTAAGCTGTCATTGGTTAGTTTACATTATATGGTCCCAGGTTCAGAGGCGTAGCTAGGTTCTCCAGCACCCGGGCAAAGATTCAGTTTGGCGCCCCCCCCCCAACCTCTTTCCTGACATCTCCTTCCCCCCCGCCGTGTTTGTTTTCTCTACCAATCGACGTGTAATTTATTTTTATGTAACACATTTGTACATCTTACAAGCAATATGGTTCTATACACAACACCAGAACCAAGCTCAGTACATAAATACAACACCAGCACAAATACAGCTCAATTTAGTGCAACCCCTGCCGTATAGGTGTGTAAGGCGTAAAACTACAGCTCCCAGCATGGCCCGAACAATGGTAAGGATATGCTGGGAGTTGCTGTTTCACAAAAACTAAATCCTATCATAATCATCTCACTGCAGATCATACAGTGACTACAGTGCCGATTAGATGCAGAATAAACATTTACATTAAGTGACTCACCGGTGACGTCTCAGATTCTAGTTCTTTTTCTCCATCCGGTCCAGACCTCTATGATGAATTCTCCCGGTCACAGCCCATTTCTGCAGTTTGCCGCTCAGATGTCTTCAGCTTCTCACTTTACCAACATTTCTGCACCTATAAATAAATATAAAGTTATCATTATACCACACACTACGCCCCTAAATATAATAGTGACATACACTGCACCTCTAATTATAATAGCACCATACACCGTGTCCCACACACACACTGTGCCCCCTGTAGATAGTGCCTTCCATAGAGCCCCCTGTAGATAGTGCCCCCATATAGCCCACCCCTGTATATAGTGTCCCACAAATAACTCCCCCCTATAGTGCTCTACAGATAGCCCACCCCTGTATATAGTGTCCCACAAATAACTCCCCCCTATAGTGCTCTACAGATAGCCCACCCCTGTATATAGCCCCCTGTAGATATAGCCCAGCCCTGTGTATAGTGCTTCACGTATAGTCCACCCCTGTATATAGTGCTCCACATATAGCCCACCCCTGTATATAGTGCTCCACATATAGCCCACCCCTGTATATAGCCCCCCTGTACATATAGTGCTCCACTAGATAGTCCACCCCTGTATATAGTGCTCCACAGATAGCCCACCCCTGTATATACTATATACAGGGGTGAGCTATCTGTGGAGCACTATATACAGGGGTGGACTATATGTACAAGGGGGCTATATACAGGGGTGGGCTTTCTGTGGAGCACTGTAGGGGGTAGATATTTGTGGGATACTATATACAGGGGTGGGCTATATCTACAGGGGGACTATATCTACAGGGGTGGGCTATATCTACAGGGGAGGGCTATATCCAGGGGTGGGCTATATCTACAGGGGGGCTATATCTACAGGGGTGGGCTATATCTAAAGGGGTGGGCTATATCTACAGGGGTGGGCTATATCTACAGGGGGGCTATATCTACAGGGGTGGGCTATATCTACAGGGGTGGGCTATATCTACAGGGGTGGGCTATATCTACAGGGGGGCTATATCTACAGGGGTGGGCTATATCTACAGGGGTGGGCTATATCTACAGGGGTGGGCTATATCTACAAGGGGGCTATATCTACAGGGGGGCTATATCTACAGGGGGGCTATATCTACAGGGGGGGCTATATCTATAGGGGGGCTATATACTATATAGCCCCCCTGTAGCTATATCCCACCCCTGTATATGGTGCTCCATAGATAGCCCACCCCAGTATATAGCCCCCCCTGTAGATAGACACCCCCCGTAGATAAACCCCCCCCCCCGTAGACAAAGTCGTCCCCCCTGTAGATACAGCCGCACACTTTTATTACAATTAAAAAAACTAAAAAAACATTCCAAACTCACCTTATTCCCACTCCCACGCCGTCCGGCAGTCATGGAGACCTGCTCTCTTCTGCGCAGGTCTCCTGGGGATTGAACGCAGCGTCTATGAAAGGCGCTGATTGGCTGGGCAGGATAACTTTCCCTGTCAGTCAGCGCCTTTCATCGACGGAAGCGTCACTGGTACAAAAGGTACCAGTCGCTTCATCCGTTCCGTGCCCGGTCATTCATTGCTTCTAATTATACCTGTGTCCTTGCGACACAGGTACAATTATAGTGCAGGAGGTGGTGCTGGCGCCCCCCTCTAAACTGCACCCGGGGCACATGCCCCGCCTGCCCCCCCCTAGCTACGCCCTTGCCAGGTTACCGAAGGTCATTGGCCTAACTTTAAAAGTAAGCCAATGTCCTTAGGTAACCAACCGCCACGTGATGTAAACTAACCAATAACAGCTTAGAGCTGTCACTGCTTACTGAGCCTTGTAAGTGTCGCAGGATCACCTGAGATGCACCAGAATTTTGGCGCATCTCGGGTGCGTGCGCCATTATAAACCTAGTGCGGGGACTCCTTCAAATACAAAGGAGTCCCCGCCGCACTAGAAGTTACTAGCGTCGGCAGAGCTCACCTATAGCGTTTCCATTAATGCAGGCCTGGTCTTTTCTGATCAGGCCTGCTCAAGCGGAATGAGGAAGGCGGCATGATGATGTCATCGAGCTGCCTCCGCCACAAGAAAAGCACCGAATGATAAGAACAGGAACTGATGGCTCCCTTGTGTCACGACTCTGGGGGTATGTGGACCCACAAGGCCGCTCCGCTGTAGCGGAGTAACGGCTGGTCTTCTACAGTCTTCAACTACTTCATTTAAAGTCTCTAGCACAAGAGTACCTGTATGAAATTCCTGACAGACATGAGACGTGGCAGACGCTTTAGAACAGATGATACATGACAGATGACAAGTAGCATGGCAGATGACACTTGGTGTGGCAGATGACGCTTGGCTTGGCAGAAGAAACTTGGCGTAACAGATGACGCTTGGCATGGCAGTGAGTTTGAACTCGATTCCAACACAAACACAGTTACTGGAAACAGGATACGGGAACACTGGGCACAGGATACAACTATGCTATATCAACATTGGAAGACACAACAACGCTCAGGCACAGGAAGGAGGGCAGGACGGATTTAAATAGGACAGGTTGCAGGGAGATAGGCTAGGGAGGATTCTAGTGGTGTGCGCGCTGGTCTTTTAAGAGGACACCAGAGCGCGAGCGCACCCTACGGGAGCGAACAGGGCACGGGGGCAGTACATTCCGGCGTCTTCGGGGAGGAGGAGGATGCTGACACACAGGTAAACTATGCTGCGGGCCGCTGGGGGAAGTCGGAAAGCGGCAAACGGTGGGTGCTAGCGTTACAGTTATCCCCCATTTACGCCCCCTCTTCTTAGTCAACCAGGTAGAAGATTTTGCCTCCTACCCTCTTGTAGTCCAGAATCTCCTTAACCTCAAAGATGACCGAAGCACCACTGGGAGAAACTGCAGGGCCAGTGGATTTGCTGTAGCGATTCAGGACCACGGGCTTTAGTAGTGACACTTGGAAAGGGTTGGGAATCTTGAGAGTCAGAGGCAGCCGTAGCTTATGTGACACAGGATTGATCAGTTGGAGAACCTCAAAAGGACCAAGAAATCTGGCGGCAAATTTGTAAGAGGGGATTTTCAAATGAATATTCTTTGATGACAACCAGACTTTGGTTCCAGGAAGAAACTGAGGGGAGCTTTTTCTTTTTCTATCCGCATTTCTCTTAATGCGGTCTACCGCCTGCAGGATAGAGGACTTGCTTTGTTGCCAGATATGAAGAAATTCTCAGAATGAAGAGTTAGCTGCAGGTACTTGAGATGTAGCTGGCCCAGGAAGAGGAACACGTGGATGTTGGCTATATACAATGAAGAATGGGAAAGAGGCAGTATATTCACTCGTGTGGTTGTTGTAGAAGAACTCGACCCAAGGAAGAAAATCCACCCAATTGTCGTATTGAACAGAAACAAAATGACGAAGATAATTCTCCAGTATTTGATTAATTATTTCAACTGTCCGTTAGATTGAGGGTGATACACAGAAGAAAATTCCAGTGTTACATTGAGAAGTTTACAGAGAGCTCTCCATAATTTTGATGTAAATTGTACACCCCGATCCGACATGATATGGAGGGGCAGTCTGTGCAGACGAAAGATATGCTGTATGAATAGTTTTGCCAGACGAGGAGTAGAAGGAAGGCCAGTTAGTGGGATGAAATGTGCCATCTGAGATAAGCAATCCACCACGACCCAGACAGTATTGCAACCTGCAAAGGGAGGAAGGTCGGTGATAAAATTCCAAGGTCCATCAGGAACGGGCAGAGGCTGAAGCAGACCAGCAGGCTTGGAATGAGAGGACTTGCCTTGGGGATAATTGGTACAAAAACTCAAGGCAGCGTGGGCCACCAGTAATGACGAGATATAAAGTCCTGTGACTTACGGGCACCAGAGTGCCCAGCCAGTTTGGAATTGTGTCCCCAAAGGAGAATCCTCTTCCTGTCTGCAGGGTGAACAAAAGTCTTTCCAGGGGGAATGTCTCTAATTTGCAGAGGATTCACAGCACTGATCCTGGAAGTGTCTATGATATATTGTGGAGCCTCCTCAAAGTCATCCGTCTCAAATGAACAAGATAGAGCCCTCCCATTTTTATCTGCAGGGCCGAAGTGGGGCAGGAACTTGAATCAAGCGAAAAACAGCGACCATCTGGCTTGACGAAGATTTAATTAATGTGCAGACTGAAGGTACGTGAGATTCTTATGGTCTGTATAGATGATGATGATGGAGTGAATAGCGCCTTCCAGCAGATATCTCCATTCCTCCAAGGCCAACTTGACGGCCAGTAACTTCCGATCCCCAATGGGGTAGTTGCTCTCTGCAGGAGAGAACAATTTGCAGAAAAAGCCACAAACCACTGCCTTACCCTTGGAGTTTTTTTGAAACAGCAGTGCTCCAGCACCAACGGAAGAAGCATCTATCTCTAGCAGGAACTGTCGAGACACGTCCAGATGGTGAAAAACTGAGGCTGAAGTAAATGCGCTCTTGACACTGGTAAATGCTGACTCTGCCTCCAGGGTGCAAAACTCGGCGTTCACCTCCTTCTTAGTAAGAGCAGAGATTGGAGCAGTCAGAAATGAGATGTTTGGGATAAACTGCCGGTAAAAATGAGCAAATCCCAGAAATAGCTGAATGGCCCAGAAGCCCACTGGATGTGGCCAATCTAAGATGGACATCACCTTCTCTGGATCCATCTTGAGTCCACGATCAGAGACAATGTAGCCCAGGAAGGGCAGAGAGTTAATCTCGAACATGCACTTTTGGAGTTTTGCGTATTGGCGACTCTCCCTTAACCGCAACAGGACTTGGCAAACATGCTTCCGATGCGTCGTCAGATCTGGTGAATAGATCAGGATGTTGTCCAAATATACCTCCACACAGAAAATCCTGGAAGATGTCATTCACAAACTCCTGAAATATAGCTGGAGCGTTACACAGACCAAAGGGCATCACGAGATACTAATAGTGACTGTCTCGGGTGTTGAATGCGGTCTTCCATTCTTCACCTGGACAAAACCGGATCAGGTTATAGGCCCCGCGTAGATTTAGCTTTGTAATAATCTTGGCTCCATGATTTTTATCGAAGAGCTCTGAGATTAGCGGCAAGGGGTATTTGTTTTTGACCGTGATTTGGTTTAAACCACGGTAATCGATACATGGTCGAGGGGGTCCATCTTTTTACTTAACGAAGAAGAATCCGACTCCGGCCAGAAAAGATTTACGGAATGAACCCCCTCTCAAGGTTTTCCTTGACGTAAGCCAACATGGCCTGGGTCTCTGGCAAGGAGAGAGGATATACCTGTTCACGAGGGGTCAGACGTCAAGGAGCAGTTCAATAGGACAATTGTAGGAATGATAGGTAGAACCCCTGCCTCCTTTTTGCTAAAGACATCTGCAAAGCTGGCATAATGTGTGGATAGTCCAAAGAGTGACTGAGGCAGTGGAGGCAGAAGCTTCATGGAACAATTCTATAGGACAATCGTAGGAACGATGAGCAGGAAGGACCTCTGCCTCCTTCATGCTAAAAACATACGCAAAACAGGCATACTGTGGAGGCAGTCCAGCGAATGACTGAGGCAGTGGGGACAGAACAGGACGAACCTGTGTTAGGCAGCGGTGAAGACATGGATCCCCATTGGAGGACTTTTCTGGAGCTCCAGTCGAGAACCGGAGCATGTAGACGAAGCCAAGGCAGGCCCAGCAGAATAGGGTTGATAGCTTTTGGCAAGACGAAGAAGGCAATCTGTTCCTAGTGGAGGATTTCGACTTGTAGTCTCAATGGTTCCGTGATGGACAGAATAGGATTGGGCAGTGGTTGACCATTCACAGAGGCGACTGCCAGGGGTCTTTTCAGAGGAACCATGGCCAGATGAACACGATTTACTAGGCCCTGCTGAATAAAATTTGAAGCCGCTCCAGAGGCCAGATAGGCAGAAACAGTATGTTATTTCTCACCAGAGACAATGGTTACTGGAATGGATAATTTGGGAGAGGATTTGGCATTTGGCGTCATTCCACCTAGGGTTGCCTCTCCAACCAACCCTAGGTGCTGGAGTTTTCCGACTTCTGTTGACATTGACACACAAAATGTTTCTCCTGATCAGACGATTTGAGTCTGTCCACGTGCATTGGCTCTTCAGGTGGAACAACTGAAGAAGGCAGTAGGGGTCTCTGGAACTTGGGCGCCAGTCTATAGGGCCGTCTCTCCCGGCGGACCTCCTAAGCATGTTCCTGGATCCTCGTGTCGATCCCGGTTGCCAACAGGAGGGCATCCAGGGTGGAAGGAAGATCACAAGCTGCTAGTTCATCCTTAATGTGTGGAGACAGTCCTTGCCAGTAAGTAGCCACCAAGACCTCATTATTCCAACCCATCTCCGCCGCCAGCATACGGAAGGAGAAGGCATACTCCTCTACAGTCAATTCCCCTTGTTTGAGGGTCAGCAGTGAGGCAGCGGCAGAAGATGTTCGACCCAGTTTCTTGAACACCATACGGAAAGTCTCTAGAAATAAAGGCAGATCAGAGAATTCCTTGCCCTCTCGTACCAAGATGGGTTTCGCCCATGCCAGGGTGTGCCGGAGAGGAGAGAAATAATAAAAGCAACTTTGGACCCATCAGAAGAGAAGAGGTGAGCACGTAACCTGAAATGGATAGTACACTGATTGATGAACCCTCTACAAGTTTGGGGATCCCCATCATAGCGAGGAGGTAGGGGTAACGAAATTGCAGGACCAAAGCAGGCAGGAGGGATAGCAGGTGGTGGAGCAGCGGAAGCAGCCAGAGGAGGTACAGGAGGATTATCCAAACAAGTAATGATGAAGTTTACCACTTGTAACAGTTCATGCCCGTTTGCATAATTTGAACTGCGGTCTTGGGTTGACCAGCGGGTTCCATGGCCTAAGCTTATTGTCACGACTCTGGGGGTATGTGGACCTACTAGGCCGCTCCGCCGTAGCGGAGTAGCAGCTGGTCAACTACAGTCAATGAAAGTCTCTAGCACAAGAGTACCTGTATGCATGTCCTAACAGACACGAGACGTGGCAGACGCTTTAGCACATATGATACGTGGCAGATGACAAGTAGCGTGGCAGATGACACTTGGCGTGGCAGATGACGCTTGATGTGGCAGAAGACACTTGGCGTGACATATGACGCTTGGCGTGGCAGTGAGGATGAACTCGACTCCAACACTAGACTTTGCTCAGGAACAATCACATTTATTGGATACAGGAAACAGGATACGGGAACACTGGGAACAGGATACAACTAAGGAACCATTGCTATACGAACATGGGAAAACACAACGACGCTCAGGCACAGGAAGGAGGGCAGGATGGATTTAAATAGGACAGAGTGCACAGGAATAGGCTAGGGAGGATTCTAGTAGTGCGTGCACTGGTCCCTTGTATGGGAGCGAGCAGCGGATGGTAGGGTGCGCACGGTACCAGTACATGCCGGCATCCTCGGGGAGGAGGAGGATGCCGGCAGACAGGTAAACTATGCTGGCGGTCTCTGGGGGAAGCCGGATAGTGGCAAACAGCGGCCGCCAGCATTACACATTGCCTCACTGGCGCTTTCAGTTGTATCCGCTTCCTAAGGACGCGGATACAAATGAAGTACATTACATTACACAGTGCATTTATACATACCTGACTTGGTGCAGTTCCCTCCTGCTCTGCTGTCCGTTCCCCACAGCGCTTCTACTCATACGATAGAGTCCAGGCGTTGTCCGATAAAAACGGCCGTGTTGCATCCGTTCCGTTTATATTCCGGGCCGTGTTTCCATTTTTAACTGCCGATTGTGGCCCGTTTTGCAACTGTTTTTCACTGTCCGTTTAAAAAAAGGATGAATTTCATTTGTCAATTTTCTGGTCCCAACCCACGAAAAACACCCATAGGAAGGTCACATGATCGCCCAGTTACCATTTTCTCTTGCTTTCAGTGTATATAGAGCTTTGTCTGTTCTCTCCGCTTCTTTGCATTGGTTTCTGGCTTTTTATCTGATATTTTTTTACCTGCTACCATGTCCTCACAACCATTGAACCTTGTACTGCAGCTTTGGCTGATTTCACGGCAATTCGGACAGCGATCTCAGATGTTGATGCCCTCTGTAGAAATTGCCACAGTGACCCCCTGTAAATAGTGCCACACATCCCCCTTCTACGTAGTGCCACACAGCCCCCTTGTAGGTAGTGCCGCACAGCCCCCTTGTAGGTAGTGCCACACAGCCCCCTTGTAGGTAGTGCTACACAGCCCCCTTGTCGGTAGTGCCACACAGCTCCCTTGTAGGTAGTGCCACACAGCCCCCTTGTAGGTAGTGCCACACAGTGCTCTTGTAGGTAGTGCCACCCCCTGTAGATAGTGCCATACAGCCCCCTTGTAGGTAGTGCCACACTGCCCCTTGTAGATAATAGCCTCCCCCTTCATGTACATAGCACCTCCGTAGCTCCCTGAAGGATCGGAATCCCCCTGTGGCCGGGGATTCTGCTCTTGGACGGAGCGCTTGTACAGGAGGGGGTGGGGTGCCATCTACCGAGGTGGGGGTGCTATCTACAAGGAGGCTGCAAATAATCTCCTCCTTATAGCCTTCAGTCACAAGCTTCCTGTTTTATTTCTAGCCTCAAGGATTATCTTATCAGTACTGTATATCCTAAAACATTCCTCTGCAATCTACTGCCAATTATTTATGTTTTATATTTTAGTTGCAGAGGAGTCTCTCAGATAACGCCTGTTCGAAGTCTTAAGACCCTTTTACATGGGCTGATGATCTGGAAAACTCTCATTCATCGATTGATTGGATCTTCTATACGGCCAGAAAAATATGATCGCTAGTTGGCAGCACATCTCCCTGTGTAAACTAGTAATGTGCTGCTGACAAGATGCAAAATGTTTGGAGACGACTGATCATATTAACAATCCTTCATTCCCATACTTGCAATAATTGCTCCATTTGAATGGAGCAAGCGAGCGCCAATCGATATGTTGTATGCTCCATATTGTTCTGTACCTTGATTGTAATTCAGGATTTTAATGAAGAGTGGTCTCCTGTACAATCATGTCCAGGAGCTAAAAGTTCAATTATTTCCCTTATAGTGTAGGCTCTTTTGTATGTATATATATATATATATATATATATATATATATGTATATGTATATATATATATATATATATATATATATATATATATATATATATATATATATATATATATATATATAAAAGTGAATTGCATGATTCCTTAAAAGGTCGCCCAGTCCAGATCCCCTATTAGTTTAAACAATAAATTTTTATTGAATTTTCAACGTTTTTTACAAATCAAGGTACAAACTGATGACCTCTGAACAATGCGAGATCATCAAAGACATAACATAAAACATCACGAATACGATGTCACGAAAGCACTGTACCGATATATCAAGCAAAGAAAAATTTGTAGACAATTCTTATAAATAACAAGAATAGATAGTTAGAGATAGTTAAAGAAGATACTTGGAAGTACTCCTAGGCTTCCAGGAGTTCACAATTTTGTCATGTCCTCCAATCGAGTAAATAAGCATAGTTTCATGGTGATAATTACTATTAACTCGTCTCAGAATACCGGCAATTTCAGAAATCAGGTTGAACACTGCTGCCCACAAAGGTACTATGGTCGGGCAAGACCACCACATATGAAGAGCCGAGCCAAAGTGACCACAACCCCTCCAACATATATTAGAAGCTCCTTCAAAAAGGTGCGATACCCGGGCCGGGGTCAAATACCATCTGAGGTGGATTTTACGAGTAAGTTCTAAATGATTAATACACTTAGTATGTTGAAAGATCCATTTAGATGTCTTAGCCCATTGATCCACTGAAAAGGAAACCCTCAACTCTCTTTCCCACTTTACCATATAAGAGTTTTTTTCCTCCATTCCATTAGACAGCCCAGATCCCCTATTAGGGTATATGGATGTCCAGGGCCGGCCCTAGGATAGATGGCGCCCTGTGCGAAATGATCTTTCGGCGCCCCACCCCATCATTAAAAAATAAATAAATTATAATATTTAATAATATATTACAACTCCTTCAAGGACATAGTATTTTGTCCTCTAATTGTGCCCACAGTATTATGCCACCTGTAGTACCCCTACACAGTATAATGTCCGCTTAGTGGCCCCCACACAGTATAGTGCCCCCCTGTAGATTTTGCCATATAGCCTCCCTGTAGACAGTGCCATAATCCCCCACCTACTTTTTGTAGATCGTGCCATACAGCCCCCCACCTCCCCCTTGTAGACAGTGCCATACAGTCCCCCACCTCCCCCTTGTAGACAGTGCCATACAGTCTCCCACCTCCCCCTTGTAGACAGTGCCCCCAAACAAAAACAAAAATTGTACTCACCTAGGCCCATTCCCATGACGAACTGAGCTTCTCCATGACGGCATCCTGTAGCATAGTACAGGAGTTTCCCAACCTTTTCAGACCCGAGGCAGCACTGGAAAAATAAAATTTCCTCAGGACCCCCTTACCAAAAATTGTTTAGAGAAAGACAGAAAACGGCTAAGAACAAGCAAAATCTGTCTCAAAATTCCTTCACCAACTGACAGCGTCATGTGACTTTTTTTTTTTTTTTTTCTTAAGCTGTTGAAGCGAATGCAAAAGACGCAGGAAAAAAAGCTCCAAACAAGCGCCGCAGGTATTTTCTGCCTCCTATTAATTTCAATTGGCGGAAACCACTTGAAGACCATCAGCCCCCCCACTCACAGTAAAATGACCATCAGCCCCCCACTCACAGTAAAATGACCATCAGCCCCCCCACTCACAGTAAAATGACCATCAGCCCCCCACTCATAGTAAAATGACCATCAACCCACCACTCACAGTAAAATTACCATCAGCCCCCCACTCACAGTAAAATGACCATCAGCCCACCACTCACAGTAAAATGACCATCAGCCCACCACTCACAGATTCCCCTGTAGGTAGCGCCACACAGCCCCTTGTAGGTAGCGCCACACAGCCCCTTGTAGGTAGCGCCACACAGCACCTTGTAGGTAGCGCCACACAGCCCCTTGTGGGTAGCACCAAACAGCCAATTGTTGGTAGCACCACACAGCCCACTTGTAGATAGCGCCACACAGCCCCCTTGTAGATAGCGCCACACAGCCCCCTTGTAGATAGCGCCACACAGCCCCCTGTAAAGAGCGCCACACAGCCCCCTGTAGAGTGCGCCACACAGCCCCCTGTAGAGTGCGCCACACAGACCCCTGGTAGGGAGTGCCGCACAGACCCCTGGTAGGGAGTGCCGCAAAGACCCCTGGTAGAGAGTGCCACATAGCCCACAGCCCCCTGGTAGGGAGTGCCACACAGCCCCCTGGTTGGTAGTGCCCCACAGTCCCCTGGTTGGTAGTGTCTCATAGTCCCCTGGTTGGTAGTGCCCCACAGCCCCCTGGTTGGTAGTGCCCCACAACCCCCTGGATGGTAGTGCCACACAGCCCACAGCCCCCTGGTTGGTAGTGCCACACAGCCCCATAGTTGGTAGTGCCACACAGCCCACTGGTTGGTAGTGCCACACAGCCCACAGCCACCTGGTTGGTAGTGCCACACAGCCCCTGGTAGGTAGTGCCACACAGCCCCCTTGTAGTGCAAGGACTACGAAATGACCCTGATACACACACCCGCTGGCGCCCCTCTTGCCGTGTGGCGGCTGGCGCCCTGTGTTTTTTACGCCTCGAATTACGCCTGAAAAAACACCCCTAATATGCCTACAAACATCTGCCCATTGCCTGCAATGGGTTTTACGATGTTCTGTTCCCACGAGCCCTTATTTTACGCGCCGTATTTTGACAGCGATGCGTAAAATGACGGCTCGTCAAAAGAAGTGCAGGACACTTCTTGGGACGTTTTTGGAGGCGTTTTTAATTGACTCCATTGAAAAACAGCTCCAAAAACGGCCGTAAAAAACGCAGCAAAAAAGCGAGTTGCTACAAAAACGTCTGAAAATCAGGAGCTGTTTTCGCCTGAAAACAGCTCCGTATTTCCAGACGTTTTTGCTCACTGCGTGTGAACATACCCTTACTGTGACTGGAATATTGAGCATTTGCGGTATTTGGTGAAATCTATTTAAAAATTCCACCTGATCTGCAGACTTTTTATGCAGATTTTTATGCCTGATACACTATATTTAGAAAAACTTTTCATTATTATAGTATTTAGTATTGGCATAAATGTTACATTTGTGGGCTGAAACAACTGCTTATTTAAAAATGTGCTACTTTTACAAAGAAAAAATTATTTGTTAAAACCAAAAATTGTTTTGTTTCACCACATTCTGAAAGCCATAACTTTTTTATATTTGATCGTCGATTGAGCTTATTTTTTGTAGAACGAGCTCTATTTGTCATTGGTACCATTTGTTTGGTACATACAACTTTTGATTACTTCTTATTACATTTTTTGCAGCGCTAAGTTGACCAAAAACAGCAATTCTGGCGGTTGAAACTATTTATTGTTACGGCATTCACTCTGCGAGTTAAATAATGGTATATAGTAATAGTTCAGACTTGTACAACGCAGCAATACCAATTTAGTTAACTTTTTTATTTTTTACATTACTTTAGAGGAAAAATGGGAAAGAGTTTTTTTTTCACCACTAACAACTTTATTTAACTTTTGTTTACACAATCTATTAGTCCCCCATAGGGAATTTGAACCAGCAATCGTTGGATCGCAGGTACAATACAATGTAATACTAATGTATTGCAGTATATTGTCATTTTTACAGGCTTCTGTTAAGCCCTGCCAGAGACAGGGTGAAGGCAGTCCTGGCGGCCTTCATTAGGCCCCTGGGCTGCCATGACAACTATTGGCACCCCACAATCACGTTGTGGGGGCACCGATGAGCTGTCAGAGTGGGTCCCCCTCTTTTTAACGCCTCAGATGCTGTGGTCGCGATTGACCGCAGCATTTGAGGGATTAAATGGCCAGGAACAGCGCAATCTCTATTCCTGGCCATTAGTGGCGTGCTCCATACATTCCCCCCAGCACCACGACGTGCTGCTACATGGTGGTGCGCAAAGGCTTAATGATCCCGGCAATCATGTTTTTTTCGGGTTGGTTGATTAGATTTTTACTTTACCGCCCACTGCACGCCTCTTGACAAAGCTGTGGCGAAATGCGTGTTGGGACGCCAGAGCACAAAGTTACTTTTTTCAAGGTGAGCTGTTACTCTTCAACTATGTAGCGAGCTATCCCATTCTTAGTTACTATCACATAGAGCGTTTTACTTCTTATTGTAGGTGTGGGGTTATAGTTTATATTTCAATGATTTTGTACAAATGTCTGTGATTTTACATTAAAGTTTCTGCCCTGATTTTTCTTAGTCCATTTTAAAAGGTTTGTGTTGTATTTTTTTGTGTGTTTCACTTTTGATTTAATAAAAGCTGATATTTGAATGAGATATTGTACTGTGGGTCTCTGTGTAAAAGGTTATATCACATGCTTTAAAGGGAACCTGTCACCAGCATTTCACCTTATCCCTCAGTGGTCGCTGCTATCAAAAGTTCATTACCGTTATCCGCTCTCCTAAACTCCTCCTCCAACTGTAAATATCAGTCTGCAAACATTTTGCGCCTTTTATCGTAATAATCCGGTGTCCCTTTGTACGCACGCACCAGAATAGGACATCAATGCACAAGCGCAGGATTTTTGGTGCTGGGGGAAGGCGAGGAGCTGTCAATCAAAAGTAAGGAGGCGGGGTGAACTCGGAAAGACTTCAGGAATGAAGATTTGACTCTTTTCAAACGAAGATTTGACTCTTATGCTCATTAGCATATGGTGTGGGAACACTAAAACACTGAATACTAAAGCTACAGAGCCGTCTAAGAAGACAATTATAGGTTATATAGAAATTATTTTTCACCCACTGCCACCTGGTATTGCTGGTTTAATAGGTGAAATGCTGGTGACTGGTTCCCTTTAAGTCTTATTAAACCACAGATATTATTTAATAAACGAGCAATGATTTATCGTGTCGTTTTCTTTTGAAAGACAAACAATCTTTCACTCAGGTAGATGTGGCCGATCCACAAAAAAACCAACTATTTATCGTTCGTCGTTCGATCACTGCACCCTATCACACACGTGGAAATTATCTCTTGCATTCGAGCGATTATACAAAAATGTGTCAAATAATCGCTCTGTCTAAAAGGGCCTTTACCTAGTAGGTGGCACTACTAGACTACTACAAATCATCATCATATGTTCATCATAGAAACACTGACAACACAGAAGTGCAATGCAATTGGCAGTGATTCATAACTCGAACACATTAAACAAAGCCATATAGACGAAAGATCAGACTACAACCCTTGTCAGTTCAATGATCAATGATGCTTTCATAGCTATACCTGTATGCTTCAATAGAAAGAATAAATCCATAATATTTCAGGATAAACCTTGTAAAGACTGTAAATTCTAAGCTCACTTTCCATATCCTACACCTACACTGCTGTTATTGCTACAACGTTCCAGTAATTTTTTTCAATATTCTCTTTATATTTTATGGCACCACACACACCTTATATACCTTATACACCATACATATATGAGCAAAAGTTTTGGGACACCTACACATTAAACCTACAAGTGCATGACATCTCGTTCTAAATCCATGGTTATTAATATGGAGTTGGTCTCCCCTTTGCAGCTAAGACAGCTTCCACTCTTCTGGGAAGGCTTGTACAAGATTTTAGAGTGCCTGTGGAATTTTTGGGCTATTTATCCAGTTCATTTGTAAGGTCAGACACTGATGTTGGATGAGCGCCTGGCTCGCAATCTCCATTCTAGTTCATCCTAAAGGTGTTTGATGGGGTTGCGGTCAGGGCTCTGTGAGGGCCAGTCAAGTTCTTCCACACCAAACTCACCCAACCATGACTTTATGGACCTTGCTTTGTGCACTGGGCCACAGTCATGCTGGAACAGAAAAGGGGCTTCCCCAAACTGTTCCCACAAAGTTGAAAGCGTACAATTGTATGCTAAAGCTTTAATATTTCCCTTCACTTGAACTAAGGGGCCTTGACCAACCCCTGAAAAACAACCCCATAGCATTATCCCTCCACCACCAAACTTTACAGTTGCCACAATGCAGTCAGGCAAGTAACGTTCTCCTGGCATTCGCCAAACCCAGATTCTTCCATCAAACTGCCAGATAGAGAAATGTGATTTGTCAGTCCATAGAACCTGTTTCCATTGCTCCAGAGTCCACTGGCGGCATGCCTAAGACCACTCCATCCAATGCTGGCATTGTGCTTGGTTATATAAGGCTGGCATGCAGCTTCTCAGCCATGGAAACCCATGCCATGAAGCTCTCGACGCACAGCTTTTGTGCTGCAGTTATTGAGTTGGTGACTTTTATGCACTATGGGGGATTTATTAAGACTGGTTGTAACTACTGGCAGGTATGTGGACCCATTGGGCCACTCTGCAGTAATGGAGCAGATGCTGATCAACAGAGTCTGTGAGAGTTATTAATGATAAAGTACCTGGAAGGTCAGAAGTGGGTATATGCCAGACAGTCAGGGGGAAGCAGGCCTGTGCAGGATAATGAAGTTTTGCTGGAACAACAGACTGAAGTAGTGCAGTCCTCTAGGACACTAGACTTGGCTAGGACACCGGACTGGGGTAGTGCAGTCATCTCGGATACTGGACTTGACTGGGACTACGGACTGGAGTAGTGTAGTCGATGAAAAAGTATAGTTATTGAAACTTATGCGTTCACATAACTCAAAATAGAAAGTATCGCCTGGACGAGAACGCTTAAAAAAATATTTTTATTTTTATTAAATCTTAAATAGATTTAGATCTATAGATACCAGGCTAACCAGGTAGATAGGACTAGATAAGGGTGCCAATATATTGGTTTAAATTGTTATGGAAATACTCAAAATATCTAGTTAAAACATATAAATTCTGTCCCTACCTGGACTAGATAGCAAAGTGTGCTTCACACCGAGTAAAGATCTGATACCTACCAGCAGAGTGTGTATGAACACTCAATAGCAAAAACGCAACACCTGCGACACAGTGTGCATTCACACTGAAATGAGCCGCAGCACCTAAATTTCTTGTGCATTAGCACCCATAAAAGACAGTGCAGCACCTCGAGCAGTATTGTGCATTCACACTAACAAGGGACTGTACATTTAAACGAAAGTGTGCATTCACACTACATGAATGTAATACACTAAGTGTGCATTCACACCAATCAGCAATATCTACAAAACAAAGTACATTATCGCTAAGATGAGCATCAGCACATGATGTTAGTGTGCATTCACACTCCTCAGTAGTAGCGTAACACCTATAGTGGTAGTGTGCATTCACACCTGATAAATATTGTCCATCTGATAACAAGAGTGTGCATTCACACTAATGCCTTATTTACATGAGCGTATGTTATGTCCGTGATACGCTACTGAAAATCACGCGCGTCGCACGGACCTATGTAAGTCAATGGGACCATTCAGACATTCCGTGTTTTTCACGCAGCGTATCCGCTGCGTGAAACTCACGACATGTCCTATACTTGAGCGTTTTTCGCGCATCACGCACCAATTGAAGTCAATGTGTGAGTGAAAATCGTGCACGGCACACGGACGCACTTGACGAAATGAAGGAAATAATAAAACGTTTTGCACGCATTGCAGTTCCGTGTGGCATCAGTGTTTGGTGCGTGGCTGCGTGTTTTTTGCGCGTATGGCCTTGTTATGACACTTGGTTTTAATGTTTACATAAACATAAATGAAGGAGTTAGTTTTATTATTTCCTTCATTTTGTCAACTGTAGCGTGAATCACGCGCGGCACACGGAAGTGCGTCCGTGTGCCATGCGCGATTTTCACACACCCATTGACTTCAATAGGTGCGTGATGCGCGAAAAACGCTCAAGTATAGGACATGTCGTGAGTTTTAAGCAGCGGACACACGCCCCATTGACTTACATAGGTCCGTGCGACGCGTGTGAAAATCATCACGGACGTAAAATACACTCGTGTAAATAAGGCCTAAGGGTATGTTCACATGCAGTGTTTTCAGACGTAATTCGGCCATTTTACGCCTCGAATTACGCCTGAAAAACGGCTCCAGTACACCTACAAACATCTGCCCATTGCTTTCAATGGGTTTTACGGTGTTCTGTTCCCACGAGGTGTTATTTTACGCGTCGCTGTCAAAAGATGGCGCGTAAAAAGACTCCCGCGAAAAGTGCATGTCACTTCTTGGGACGTGTTTGGAGCCATTTTTCATTGATTCCATTGAAACACAAATCCAATAAGGTCCGTAAAATATGCCGCGAAAAACGCGAGTTGCTACAAAAACGTCTGAAAATCAGGAGCTGTTTTCGCCTGAAAGCAGCTCCGTATTTTCAGACGTATTTTGCTAAGCCGTGTGAACATACCCTAAACAAACACTGAACGACTAACGCCTTTCCACGTCCTTATTGTACATAGAACGTTTTTTGATAGGCATGTATATTGAGATAGGGCAGATTAGCACATCAATTTTTCGTGCAATATACTCTATCTGCCCTGTGTCTGCTAGAGCTTTTCTCCTAACAGCACGGTTCTGGTATCTGACCGCAGCGATGCAGCAAAACGCCAGCTATTTAAGCTTTTAGCCCTGCCCTTTGGGAGTCTGAACGATTACCTCAAACACCCAATCAGATCGCGCCACATCATCAGACGCCCCGCCCCTTCAAGAGCTCATCCACATCACTCCTCCCCGGGTAGTTTAAACGACACTTAGTGTCATGTAACTATGGGAATCACCAAGCGGCTATAATTCTAAATAATGGCGTATATACAGGAGAAGCAGATTGAAGTGATATGGATGAGAGGTCATAAAGAGACAATTGATTTTGATAGCGAAAGCAAAACTATATATGAGCCAATAGGATGTACAAATGATACAAGTAAAAAATCGCCAACGATCCATATGCATCAAAATACTATCTCCAATTATCAGCTGCACCTTATAAGAAACAAGTATAGGAGATGTTATCATTAAGACCTCCAGTCTGTAACAGAAATATTCACCTTGCTTCCCGCTGAAGTAAACGTTTATCCCAGTCACCCCCTCTAGGATGAGGGCGTACCCATTCGATACACTGGAATCTCAGATGGTCAGGGTTACCCTGATGACATTCCCAGATATGGCGTGCGATCGGAGTATCAGCTAGTTTAGCCATATCATTGATATGGTCTCTGATACGTCTGCGAGAGATATAGTCCCGTGTCTTATGGACACCAGAGTGCAGGAATTATGTCCCCAGATGAGAATTTTTTTTCTGTCAGCAGGACGAACATAATTGTTTCTTAGCAGGAATGTCTCTAATATTCAGAGGGTTAACAACAGCAATAATCCTGGAAGGATCAATGATATGTTGAGGGTCTTCCTCAGAGTTATCAGTCTCAAATGATCGGAATAAGGCATCGGCCTATACATTTTTATCTGCAGCACTGAAGTGAAGCAGGAACTGGAATCTGGCAAAAAATAGCGACCATCTGGCTTGGTGCGGGTTGAGTCGTTGTACAGACTGTAGATACGTGAGATTCTTGTGATCGGTATAGATGATGATAGGATGAATAGCCCCCTCTAGCAGGTCCCTCCACTCTTCTAAAGCCAATTTGATGGCCAGTAACTCGCGGTCCCCAGTGAAGCACTCTGCAGGAGAGAAGAGTTTAGAGAAGAAGCCACAGGCTACTGTTTTACCCTTGGAGTTTCTTTGAAACAGGAGTGCTCCAGCAGGCAATGGAAGAAGTGTCAACCTCCAGCGAGAACTGCCGAGTCACGTCAGGATGGTGAAGAACGGAGTTTGAAGTGAATGCGCTATTGAGGCTGGTGAATGTGGACTCCCAGGGGCGTAACTTGGAAAGACTGGGCCCCACTCCCCTGGGTACCATACACAGCCCCCCCCCCCCTTGTAGATAGTGCCCCCTGTAGATTCTGCCATACATCCCACCTGTAGATTCTGCCATACAGCCCAATATAGACAGTGCTATACAGTCATTCCTGTAGACAGTTTCACACCCCACTTATAGATAGTGCCAGCCTTCTCCCCCTGTTGATAGTGCCCCCTCCCCCTTGTAGACAGTGCCATACACCTGCCTTGTAGATAGTGCCCCCACCTCGACCTTGTCGATAGTGCCCCCACTTCCCCCTTGTAGATAGTGCCATACAGTTCCCACTGTACATAGTGCCCCCACCTCCCCCTGTGTAGATAGTGCCATACAGAACCCCAGGTAGATGGTGCCCCTCTTAGATAGTGTCCCCACCTCGACCTTGTAGATAGTGAATTACAGACCCCTGAAGATAATGCCCCCCACCTCCCCCTTGTAGATAGTGCCATACAGACCCCCTGTAGATAGTGCCCCCACTTCCTCCTTGTAGATAGTGCCATACAGACACCCCTGTAAATAGTGCCACCCCCTCCCCCTTGTAGATAGTGCCATACAGCCCCCCCTGTAGATAGCGCCCCTACCTCCCCCTTGTAGATAGTGCCATACAGCCCCCTGTAGATAGTGCCATTCAGCCCCCCCTTGTAGATAGTGCCAAACAGCTCCCCCTTGTAGACAGCGCCCCCCAAACAAATAAAACAAAAAAACTTTATACTCACATAGGCCCCATTCTCGCAATGAACAGAGCTGCTAAAAAGAATCAACGCTGACGGGATCCTTGCGTAGGTTGGAGTGATCCAGTGACGTCATCACGCCGAACGTGGCCTGTAGCCTAGTAAATGGCAGAGCAGGGAGATACCTCCTTGCTCTGCCATAGCGTTTCATCATATCTGCATCCTAAGGACGCAGATACTATTGAATGTGGCATCGCTACCGCTGTAGCAGCCATAGCGGCTACTAGCGGTGCCACCGGGCATAGTGTTCAATAGGATCTGCGTCCTAAGGACGCATATACCATTGAATGCAGCTGCTAGTGGAACCACCTCGCATGGGGGACCTGTACCGCTGGGTGGCCACTATGGTTGCTACAGCGGTAGTTACGCCACTGCCAACTCTGACTCAGTGGTCCAAACCTTAGTGTTCACTCCCTTCTTGGTGAGGGCTGAGATTGGAGCAGTAAGAGATGAGAAGTTTGGGATGAATTGCCAGCACAAATTTATGAACCCAAGAAATCTCTGTATGGAAAGAAGAAAAAATAAGTCCTGGGACATATCCAGCACACAATGAAAAAATCATATACAAGTTTTTTAAAAGAGAAAAAGAAAATAGCATTTCCCAAAGAGAAAAATATGCAAATTAATTTTAATTGAAGAAAGGGGATCCATACCCCCTTTTTTTTTTTTTTTAGAAAGGGTATGGGTCCACTTTATTCAATTAAAATACATTTGCATATTTTTCTAAATAAAAGTTAAAAACAAAGTGTATTTAAACTTATTAGGCATCAGTCTATGTGGAAAATGGTATATTTTTTTTCTCTTTTAAAAAACTTGTATATGATTTTTTCTTGTTACCCCATTGTGTGCTGGATATGTCCCAGGACTGATTTTTTTCTCTTTTTCTGATTTTTTTTACAATCAAGATGGCACCGGTTTAGTATCTGCTTGAACCTTTTGGGTCTCCTTCTCTGGATCCATCTTGGGTCCATGATCTGAGACAATATAGCCCGGGAAGTGCAAGGACTTCTTTTCGAAGACACACTACTCGATTTTCATGAATATGCTCTTCCCCCTTAACCGCGACAGGACTTGGCGAACATGCTTCCGTTGAATCATCAGATCTGGTGAGTAAATCAGGATGTTGTCCACATATACCACCACACAGGCATACAGTAGATCCTGGAAGAACTCAATCACAAATTCCTGAAACACAGCTGGAGCGTTACACAGTCCAAAGGGCATCCAAGGATATTCGTAGTGACCGTCTCGGGTGTTGAATGTGGTCTTCCATTCGTCACCTTTACGGATACGGGTCAGGTTATAAGCCCTGTGTAGATCCAGCTTCGTGAAAATCTTGGCCCCACGAATTCTTTCGAAGTGCTCGGAGATTAAAGTTTTTTACCCTGATTTGGTTTAACCCACGGTAATTAATACATGGTCGGAGTGATCAATCTTTTTTTTCAACTAAGAAGAATCCGGCTCCGGTTCCTGACGAACCCCCTTTCGAGGTTCTACTTGACATAAACCGACATGGCCTGGGTTTCAGATAAGGAGAGAGGATAAACCCGTCCACGAGGGGGTGAATCTTCAGGGAACAATTCTATAGGACAATCATAGTGAAGATGAGGAGAAAGGACCTCTGCCTCCTTCTTGCTAAAAACATCTGCGAAACAGGCATGCTGTGGAGGCAGTCCAGAGAATGACTAAGGCAGTGGGGACAGAACAGGACGAAACGGTGGCAGGCAGTGGTGAAGACACCGGGGTTACCATTGGAGGACCTCTCTGGAATTCTAGTTGAGGACAGGAGCGTGTTGGCGAAGCCATAGCAATCCCAGCAGGATGAAGTTAATAGCTTTTGGCAGGACATACAGAGCTATTTGTTCCAAATGACGAACTCCTACTTGTAGCCTCAGAGGTTTGGTGATTGAAAGAATAGGATCTGGCAGAGGTTGACCATTTACAGAAGCGACTGCCAAATTTTTCTCCATAGGAACTGTGGCCAAGTGGAGACGGTCTACTAAGGGCTGTTGAATGAAATTTGCAGCCACTCCAGAACCCAGATAAGCGGGGATAGAATATGAGTCTTCACCAGAGAAGAAAGTCACGGGAATAGATAATTTGGGAGAGAGTTTAGCAGTTGACGTCGATCCACCTAAAGTAATCTCTCCTATCAACCCTAGGTGCTGGAGTTTTTCGGCTTCTGTGGACATTGACGCACACAATGACCCTTGTGGCCACAGTACAGACATAATCCTGCCAAACGTCTGCGCTGTCGCTCCTGGTCAGACAGTTTGAGTCTATCTACCTGCATAGGCTCTTCAGGGGGAACAACCGGAGGAGGCAGTAGGGGTCTCTGGAACCTGGGCATCAGTTTATAGGACCTTTTCCCCCGACGAGCTCCCTGGGCACGTTCTTGGATCCTCATGTTCGATCCGTGTTGCCAGCAGAATTAGGGCATCCAAGGTGGACGGTAGGTCACGAGCCACCAGCTTATCCTTTATTTGAGACGCTAGTCCTAGCCAAAAAGTTTCTACCAAAGCATCGTTATTCCAGGCGAGTTCCGCTGCCAACGTATAGGAACTGGATGGCGTATTCTCCTGCCGTCTATTCCGCTTGACAGGGAGTCAGAAGAGAGTCAACTGCAGAAGACGTTCAGCCCGGTTCTTCAAATACCATACGAAAAGTCTCCAGGAATAATTGTAGGTCCGAAGATTCCCGCCGCTCACGTTCCCAGATAGGGTTCGCCCAAGCTAGGGCTTTGCCAGGGAGAAGGGAGGCAATAAAAGCGACCCTGGTCACATCAGAGGGAAAAAGATGAGCGCGCAATTTGAAGTGGATCTCCATCGTAATGAGGTGGTAGAGGCAACGAAATTCCGGGACCAGAACTGGCAGGAGGGATAGCATGTGGTGGAGTAGAGGGAGAAGCCACAGAAGGAAGATTCAAATGAGTAAGAATTGAGTTAACAGTCTGCAGGAGCTGATCCATTCGTGCACGGAGGTCACGCATGTCCGCTTGCATCAACTGGACCGCTGTCTCGGGTTGACCAGCGGGATCCAGTGGTGTAACTACCGCTGTAGCAGTCATAGCGGCTGCTACGGGGCCCACGGCATAAAGGGGCCCCTTACCTCTCGCCAACGCCACATTCAATAGTATCTGCTTGCTTAGGATGCAGATACTATTGAATTCTGTGGCAGAGCAGGGAGGTATCTCCCTACTCTGGCATTTACTAGGCTACAGGCAGGGCCGGCGGTAGAGGGGGGGGGGGCAAACTGGGCAATTGCCCAGGGCCCCCATCCCGTGGCTGCTAAGGGGCCCAAGGATGGCACGGGTCTCCTCATGCCCGGTGGCGTCACTAGCACCGTAGGAGACCCGGTGCTAGCGACAGCCACATTCACTTGTATCTGCGTCCTCAGGCTGCAGCGGTCACATGGGATGGAACGTAATCCCAGGAGGCCGGCCTGCAGGACAGCAGAGTAATGCATCGCCATGGCTATGTAAGTATGAAACTTTTTTTTATGTGCAGTTTTCCGTAGTGGACATTCCGGCCGAAAAAATGCACCACAATGGTTTTTCAGCCGGAATTCTCTGGGGCGCCCAGGGCGGATACGCTGTGTGCTTTGTTGCCGTGTATCCGCCTTGTGTGAACATAGCCTAATAGGGAATTCCTGTGATATGCTTAAAGGGAACCGGTCACTAGATTTTAGGGCAATAAAACACCACCATGTCCTTATACAGCTGGGGTTTAGCGTCCTATACATGTCCCTATCAAAACTGTCTGTTTTAGCATTTTACCTAAAAAGAAGTTATAATACAGCATGTGATGTATATAATTTACCAGAGAAGAGTCTTTAGATAAGTCCAAGAGCATCCTGCACATGCTCAGTTCTCAGATGAAGCCGAGGCCAGTACACATAGACTCAACTCAGGATTCTTCTCTGGTAATTTACATATAATGCACGCTGTATTATAACGTCTTTTTAGAGAAAATGCTGAAACAGACAGTTTTGAGAAGGGCATGTAAGAACATTGACCCCTTGCAGCAGCCATTTTTCGGATTTTCATTTTTGTTTTTTTCCTCCCCACGTTCCAAAAGCCATAACTTTTCTATTTTTCTGTCAATATAGCCCAATGAGGGCTTGATTATTGCGGGACAAGTTGTATTTTTTCATAGCACCACTTATTGTACCATATAATGTACTAGGAATCAGGGGAAAAACTTTGTGGGTTGGAAAATAAAAAACAGCGATTCCTCCATTATTTTTTGCGCTTGGTTTTTATGGCGTTCAATGAAAACAACAAGTTAACTTTATTCTGTGGGTCAATACAATTACGGCGATACCAAATTTCCATCATTTTTCTTATATTTTACTACTTTGACTTTAAGAAAAAACTAATTGTAAAAAAGGGCCTATTTTATTTTTCCATCAATTGAGCAGTATGAGGGCTTATTTTTTGCGGGGTAAGCTGTACTTTTTAATGGTACCATTTTTTGGTACATGCAAGTTTTTGATCACTTTTTATTCCATTTTTCGAGGGAGATGAGGTGACCAAAAAATAGTGGTTCTAGCGTTTTACTTTTTTTTTTTATGCCGTTTACTGTGAGTGTTAAATAATGTTATATTGTAATAGTTCAGACTTTTATGGACGCGGCAATTCCAATTAAGTTTATTATTATTTTTAACAATGCCCGCTCCATACTTCCCAAACCCATGCGTCACACGTCGGTAAGGGATTAAACCCCAGTAGTATAAAAACATGCTGGTGGTTTAGTGCCCTAAAATCGAGTGACAGGTTCCCTTTAATGACGTCACAGAGTTCCCTAGCAACCGACTGTATGCAGAAAGAGTGGCTTCTGCATTTGTTAACACTTAAATAAGCGCTGTGTTCAGGGGGTTTTAGTAATAGGGAACTGATTATTTTAGTCCCCTGTCACAGTATATACAGCGCATAAAGTAAAGGTCTACTGGCACGGCACAGGGACCATGCCATTTGACCGTCAGTTCACGTGGGGCAGGTGGAAATTAGTTAAAGGGACATACATCGCTTGATACCTGCAATGATTTGGGAAATTATCCTGTGCCACACTCTCTTTCCACAGGTCGGACCACACCGAGCAAACATCCCAAAGAAAGGCAATCTTAAAGTCCAGAAGTACCCCTTTTCTCTCACAATCATAGTTATAGGGTTTTTTCAGGGGTTTTATATTGCTGGCCTATCTTTAGCATAGGTCTTTAATATCAGACTCCCCGCACCTCTCACCGATCAGATGACTGAAAGAGCTGGGATTGCAGATCTCATTAAATCCCGGCACAACTGCTACGGATACGTAAGGTGCTGGCCCTGGTAAACTATGAAGAGGCCGTAGCCAAGATAGGCATCAATATAAAAGTTCCTGAAAAACCCTTTAATTAGTTGTGGAAGAGAAAGATTTAAAACTGTTTCATTGTGGCCCTTTGCCACTGAACAGAACAGGGCAGCTGCAAGGAAAATAAGTGGATACACTGTGGTTTCTTCTCGAATAACAGCTGATCACAGGGACTTTAGACACCAAAACCTCTTTAATCCAGGTGCCACAATGCATACATATACATTGTGTTATCACAGTTTAAGCATACCACCCAACTGTCACGGATTCAGCGCGACAGTCGCGGACTCCGGGTGGTGTCCCGCTGTCACGGGCGGACAGTGACAGCGGGGGCTCCTCCTGAAGCAAAATCCCTGGCCAGAGAATTAGCAACGCTCTTGCAGGAGTTTCCGCTCCAGGAGTAGCCCCTGACGTCACTGTCCATATATGGATAGTGACATCAGGGGTTCCCTCTAGGAACGGAATACAGGGCCTATGTTCTGGCTGAAAATTCCGCTCCTAGAGGGAGTCTCAAGGGTATAGGGCAGCTAAGGGGGCATTATACTGTATGGGGGCAGCTATGGGAGCATTATAGCTATAGGGCCATTATAATATATGGGGCAGCTGTGGGGACATTATACTGTATTGGGCAGATATGGGGGCATCACAGCTATAGGGCCATTATACTATATGGGGCAGCTGTGGGGGCATTATTTTGTATAGTGGCAGCTAAGGGGGCATTATACTGTATGGGGCAGATATGGGGGCATTATACTGTATGGGGGCAGATATGGGGGCATTATACTGTATGGGGGAAGCTATAGGGGAATTATACTGTATGGGGGCAGCTGTGGGGGCATTATATTGTATAGCGGCAGCTAAGGGGGCATTATACTGTATGGGGCAGATATGGGGGCATTATACTGTATGGGGAAGCTATAGGGGCATTATACTGTATGGGGGCATTCTACCGTATGGGCGCAGCTATGGAGCATTATACTGGAAAAGGGAAGCTATGGGGGCACTATACTGTATGGGTGCAGCTATGGGGGTATTATGCTGTATGGGGGCAGCTTTGAGGGCATTAAGCTGTATGGGGCAGCTATGGGGCATTATGCTGTATGGGGCAGCTATGGGGGCATTATGCTGCATCGGGGCAGATATGGGGGCATTATGCTGTATGGGGAAATTTGTTTGGGGGCATCTGTGTGAGCATTATACTGTATGGGGTTTTTTGTGTGTGCATTATACTGCATGGGAGAATCTGTGTTGGCTTTATACTGAATGGATGCATCTATGGGACTTTATACTGTATGGTGTCAGCTATGGGGGCATTATACTGTATGGCGGAAGCTATTTGGAATTATACTGTGTGGGGGCAGCTATTTGGCATTATACTGTGTGGGAGGCACTATGGTAGCATGATACTGTGTGGGCTGAATCAGGTGTGTATGTGCGGGGATTGGGTGGGATTAGAGGCGTGGCTTAAAATTGCGTTAGTGCCTATAGATTTCTATGGGCAAGTCCTTACCGCAATTGCGGACATGAATAGTACATGTTCTATACTTTGCGGATTATTTGTACGCCACGGACACACATCCGTAAATATACGGAAAGGTGTTCATGGCCAACAGAAATTAATAGGTCCAAATTCATCCGGATCTGTAATTAAGGATGAAAACTACGGTTGTGTAAATGGGGCCTAAGAAATTATATCTACATAGCATAATGTTTGAGCTTCGGCCAGAGAATTGGCAGTTGCATTGCATGGAGTGGTTATTCTTCACAGCAAACATGTAGCAAGTTCATAAGCTCGTTGTTGATTTTGCATTTGCATTCAGTGTTTGTACAAACAATGAGCATTATGTGTGTGCTTGGAGGCTGTGTATAATAAGTCTATGTGTCATTAGCATTTGACTACAGTTTGGGTAGGCACATCAGTGGTTAGCAAGGTTGGGTTAGGCTTCGTTCACATCTGCGTCAGGACTCCGTTTCTTAGGTTTCCGTCTGAGTTTTCCGTCAGGTGAACGCATTAATGGAATCCATACTGAAACAGAAACCATAGCTTCCGTTTGCATCACCATTGATTTCAATGGTGACAGATTCGATGCAAATAGTTTCCGTTTGTCACCGTTGCGCAGGGGTTCTGTAGTTTTGACACAATTAATACCGTAGTCGACTGCGCTATTCATTCCGTCAAAACGACGGAAGCCTTGCACAACGGTGACAAATGGAAACCATTTGCACCGGATTTGTTACCATTGAAATCAATGGCGATGCAAGTGGAAACCTATGGTTTCCGTTTGTTTCAGTTTGGATTCCGTTCATGGTTTCCCCTGATGGAGAGCTCAGACAGAACCCATGAACGGTCCCGACGCAGATGTGAACGAAGCCTTAAAGAGTACTTATAACAAAAAATATTATTTTTAAAAAATATTAGCTATTTAAAAAATAAATTAACTTGTAAATAAAAGTAATAAAAAAAGTGAAAATAAAAAACTAGGCTAAAGCCGGGTTCCCACGGTTCGTATACGCTGAAAAAAAAGCACGCAGCATGTCTGACCTGGAACCCACAGTATATTCCGTCTGAAAAATCGCACCACATTGTGGTGCGGTTTTTAGAACAGAATTTCCGCTGCGGAAGAAAGACGTTTATACTTACCCCCTCCATCTTCTCTGCGCGTAGTCCGGCCTCCTAGGTGACATTGCAGGCCATGTGACGCTGCAGCCCATAATTGGCTGCAGCGGTCACATGGGATGAAACGTCATCCCAGGAGACCGGACTGCAGGAAGAACGAGAGCGTTCCGGGTAAGTATGCCGCAACACTTGGCTTTCTGTTGCAGGTTTTGCATCCCCATGGAATTCAATGGGGAAAAGCTGCAACAGAAAATCAACAAAAACGCAGCATAAATTGACAAACTGCGGAATTAAATACTGCACCGCAGTTCAATTTATTAACGTTTACGCTGAGGTTTTTTTCCACAGCGTGGGCATGAGATTTCTAAATCTCATCCACTTTGCTTGTACTGTAAATGCTGCGTAATTTCCGCACACAATTTAGTTGCGGAAATTCCGCAGCATTTACGCTACGTGGGCACCTGGTCCAATGCCATTTGAAGTGGTGCGTGCAAGCTATGTAACTTCACTGACGCCACTTGAAAAGTCGCCACCAGGCAGCCAAACAGGAAGTTCCAGGCATGCCGAGAGGGGGAAAAAAATACACCACCTCCACTCTGTGTGAAGTTGGAGTAGTGGGCAGTAGGGCAGTTAGTATAATTTATAACTTTTAAACTTACAAGTGTGATCTATTGAGCCATTCATCGATTGGGGGGGGGGGGGCATATTTCCTGGTCAAGTTCATAGGGACAAACATTTTAATAGATGGCAAATGATGGTACAGTATTCTTTCTCCCCATACCTTTCTTTTATATATACTCGTTACACTACAGTTGCATGAAAATCTCAACAAAGTTGCGTGTACATGCAACTCAATGGGCCTTATGCGGCAAAAGGCCAAAAAGTATCTGACAGTGTACCTAAGGCCATGTTCAGACGTGGGGGAATTTATCTGAATGAAGCTTGCAAAAATCCATACATCTACTGCAGCAACAACCACATTCAGATAATTGGAACTGATTTTCAGTCGCGGGAATTTCTGCAACAAAATCTGCCGTGTCACTGCACCCTTAGGGCACGTTCAGACGTGGCGGAATTTTTCCGCTGCAAATGTTGGTGCAGATTTGGGGAAATTACGCAATGAATCTGCAGCAACATTTGCATATTTGACTGGTAATTCAGATGTTGCAGATATCACAGCGGACTTGCCACAGATTTCAGTTTTTGCATTGCAAAGGCTGAAATCCGCAGTGAAATTCCGCTTCTTCTCCACAATGTAACGAGCATGCTGCGGAGGGAAAATTCTGCACCGCAGCCTGATTTCCGCAATTATTTTCTGCAACGTCTGAACTAACTTTCATAAAAATGTATAGAAACAAATGTAAAAAACGGCTGCTGCAGAATTCCAATGTGGACTGTCCGCAGCGGAATTCAACAGCAATTCCGAAACGTGTGAATGTGCCCTAAAGGGGTTGCTCATTTTCAGCAAATTAATGCTATTTTTTGTACAATGAGAAGTTATGCAATTTTCCAATGCACATTCTGAACTTCACACAGGTTTTAAGATTCCTGCTTGCTGTTATTCAGTAGTAACATGTATTGTTTACTTCCTGTGGATAAAATGCTGTCCATGGTCACGTGATGGACAGACAGGTGTATGGCTAGTTACAGTATGCGTCTCAGAGCTGTAGTATGTGTCTTCCATCACCTGTGCGTTCATCACATTACCAAGGACATTTTATCCACAGGAAGTAAACAATGAATGTTACTACTGAATAACAGCAAGCAGAGATCTTGAAAACCATGAGAAATTATTAGCAGTGTACTCACTGCAGTATGTGAGTACACTCGCTAATATACATTCCAGTCCCCCGTTGCGCTGATTATATTTGAATAGATTTTTATAGCGCTGTTGGGGGACCGGAAGTCTAGTGGCACAGTCTAACTTCATGACGATACGACTCGTCATCATGTGACCGACCCCGCTGTAAGCTATGTAATCGCTGTACTGCTGCTACTATGATTACATAGCGTACAGCGGCGCCGGTCACATGACCACGAGTTAGACTGTGCCACTAGACTTCCGATCCCCCGGCAGCGCTGTAAAAATCTATTCAAATTAGATTGCATTAATTTGTATGACGGGGGACCGGAATGTATCTTAGCGAGTGTACTCACATACTGCAGGGAGTACACCGCTAATAATTTTTGGTCCCCACATAACCCCTTTAATACAGAAAGTATATTGGAAAATCATATAACTTTTCATATTAAAAAATTAACATTAATTTACTGAAACCGGACAACCACTTTAAGGCTAGGTTCACGGCACGTTTATTCGTCCTCTTGAAATGTTTTTAAAAAAACATACCCTTTTTTACAGGAAACAACAGCATTTAAAGGGTAACTAAACTTTTAAAGAACTTTTGATTAGGTCATAGTGACAGGTCAGAAGTTTTTATCGGTGGGGGTCAGACCACTGAGACCCCCACCGATGGCTAAAACGAAAAGGTAAATTAACAGACGCAACGACCGTACCCATTATAAGTCATTGGGGTTGGAACCAGCACTGCATCAGTTTTGCTATTCTGCCCCTATGACAGAGCAGAACGACAGAATTGAAGAACACAGATGTGAACTAGTGCGGTTTTTCTTAATAGATCTGTTGTATTAGTTTCATCTGTTCTTAAATGGATCCAATATTTTGTTTGTTTTTAAGTGTTCATTTAAATGTTAAAGTTTTTTTTGTTTTTTTTTAAAAAGTAATTAACCAGGATGGCGGAGCAGGATACCTATCCTGTGGAGAGACTTGTATCGTACAATAAAACTGATCCGTCGGATAGTCTACAGGATAGTCAAATCTGATTTGAACAGGGCCTAACTCTGCTTTCATTTCTTAAAACTGCTACGGAAAAGTGAAAGCTGCGCTGTGACTGGTTGCTATAGGCAACAAGTCCTGTTTTCGGACAGTTTCGATAAATGAGGCGGAATGTGTTCCCATGGACTGCAGTCACACAACAATCTGTGCGCAGCCTCCGCTGCCAGTGAATGATGTAGCAGAACAAGTAGATCAACATTACATATTGTTAGAATTTTTCTGCTGACAGAAATAAAACACTGTTTTTATTTTTTGTTAATAAACTCTTAGCAAAGAATTCTTTAAAAAAAGACCCTACAAAGAAAATTGTCCCCTGATCCCAAGTTGTATGTCTATAGCCAGCTTCAGGCCTCATGTACATTTTTCTGTAGGGTGGGACAAGTTCGGTTGGTGTCCAAGTCTGTGGTTTCAGCGTGTGCCCACACACACCCCAATCCCTGATTGATTTTAATCCATAAATCGTCCCCCATCAATGGCACTCTAGGCCACCAGCTGTTCCGCCAAGCCCTCCCCTCGCCACTGGTGACCTGTCCAACTGACACATCAATACCAAAACAAGCATACATAGTGCCTCTTAGGGTATGTTCACACGGCTTATTTTCAGCTATTATAAAGGGCCGTAAATGCCCCGAAAAATGGCTGAAAATACAGGGGCTGAACGCCCCCAAACAACTGCCCATTGATTTCAATGGGAAAAATGGCGTACCGTTCCCACAGGGAGTTTTTTATGCGGCCGTTTTTAAAACCGGAGCGTAAAAAAAGGCTCCGTAAATAAAAGTGCATGTCACTTCTTGAGCCGTGTTTGGATACGTTTTTTATTGTCTCAATAGAAAAACAGCTCCAAAAACGGTCGTAAAAAAACGCATAAAAAAATGCTTGATGCATAAAAAATGGCTGAAAATCAGAGGCTGTTTTCCCGTGAAAATAGCTCCGTATTTTACAGCCGCTTTTCGACTAGCGTGTGAAGCCTTATGGGAAGAGTGCTCAGCTCTTACCCTAAGGCATCATTTACACGAGCGTAATAACACGCGCGTGCCGTACGCACCTATATTAGGTTATGGGGCAGTGCAGACAGTGCGTGAATTTTGCGCAGCACGAGTGCGTTGCGTAAAACTCACGACATGTCCTTTCTTTGTGCGCTGTTCGCGCATCACGCACCCATTGAAGTCAATGGGTGCGTGAAAACCACACAGGTCGCACGGAAGCACTTCCGTGCGAACTGGGTGATTCTCGCAACAGCTGTCAAACTCTGAATGTAAACAGAAAAGCACCACGTGCTTTTCTGTTTACAAACATCCAAATGGAGTGTCATAATGATGGCGGCTGCGCAAAAATCACGCAGCCACGCATCATACACTGATGACATATGCAGCTGTTAAGGGCCTTTTGCGCACGCAAAACGCTGCATTCTTTGCATGTGCAAAACGCACACGCGTATAAATGAGGCCTAACTCATAGAGTGGTGTGGCGGCACGCATGCTCGGCCAGGCCTCATACAACTGCTCCCCATTAAAGCTGGCCTGGTGGGGAGCGACTGGGGTCCGCCGTTCTAGCGATCACGGAGAGTCCCAACAGTCCGACCTTCACTGATCTAATATTTATCAACTATCCCGTGGATAAGTAATGAACGTGGATACCCCTTCAAAACCTCTTAGCAATATTTGACATAACTATAGGTCACAGCCGCCAGAGGGGAGTATGAAGCTGACGGGCTGAGCCCACACCATACTCAGCGGGGTTTTGACTTTATGTTACACACGACACCTCACTGCAATGGCCGCAATTTAAGATAACTCTTTACCCAGCTGTTTAACCACTTAGATGCCGCAGTCAAAGCATGTACAAAATAACACTAAATTTAAAACACCTTCAAAAATGAATTTTATATTTTAACAACACTGGCGTTTTTAGATGTAGTTTATTGCCAGAAAAATTGTGTGTGTGAGGAGGCCTAAATGTCGCTTTGTACACACTTTTTTTCTGGTGTTTTTTAATTCCTATAGAGAAGTCTATTGGAAAAACTCTTGGAAAAACGTCATACCCAGAGCAGGCTGGGTTTGGAAAGAAACGCCACTGACAGAAAAATTGCCTCAAAAACGCCACAAATCGAAACGCAGTTGTTTGTACTGTAGTGCTTTTTATATTTTACTATAAACTTTAATGCAACATTTGGCCGCACTAAAAAAAAACACCATTAAATATGGCACGAGAAAAAAAACACAAAAAAAGCAGCAAAACACTGTATGTGAATCCAGCGTAAACGGCACATCATGCTGGGGCCTCGGAGGAGCTGCAAGCCATGATACTGACATCAGAGCAGGACTGGAATCACAGATCAGGAGGAGCCGAATCAGACTTTTACCACTTGTGATGTGCCTGGAATTGTCCCTTTTATGAGCTGAACTCCTGCACTCCACAGAGAGGAAAAGGACACTGGAAAACCCCATGTAACGAGCAGAAGGTCCACACACTCTTCACGTGTCTACCCAGCAAGATACGACTGACAGCTCCCAGAGCCAATCACCGACCAGCGCTTGTTGTTACTCCTAGTGACTCACACGCAGCCGGCTAAGTAGCAATGAGGAGCGCTCAGCCAATAGAAAGCTTCGCAAATATTGACCAACCGCAAATGGACGCAAATGATTGACAGGGATTTCCCCCAATAACGTGAAAGAGATAGCGGTATCTGCGTTGTTAGGGAAGTAACTGTTGTCAAGGGACTGAGAGGTGGAAGGTGCTATAGGGCGGTGGTGGTAGCAGCCGAGCTGTGGATGTCATTTCCAGCTGATGTGAGGTGCAGTAGGACTGCTCCTTCCTGAATACGAGACCCGTGAGGTGAGATTGGACGCGGCCCGGGGCAGGCCTGGCGTCTGTGTATGGGATGTGGTTTATGATTGGCTTCACCGTTGTACGCTGTGTGCCATTGTAACATGGATGTGACTCAACAGTTGCATTTCTAGGGTTCTATACTGTGAGGTGGCGGGAACATGCTGCTCCTCCTGTCACCGGTAGTAGGGAACAGACTGAACAATGGAGATGATGTGGGAATAGTTCTACAAGGAGGAAGCAGAGCATGTACGTATCAAGTGGCCTGCTAGTAGTTGCTATCTGCGGATGTGGAGCCCATAGTCCACTATAGATCTACACATGTGACTGTTTACTGTATATACTGGATGTGTCATGTGTGGCTGGCCTAAAGACTTGGGGCAGATGTAGAAAAACTGGCAAATCAGATGAACTGTCAACTTTTGTGGTGATTATCAGACCCCTAAGAAATTATTGGATCTTGTATCATCCTTTTATATATAAAAAAAACAATTAGAGCAACTTTAAAGGGGTCATCACCATGTACAAGCCTTTTAATATGAGAGCAGCGCAGCGATCATGTGATCACCTCCAGTCTGGCTCCCATGACCCGCTTAGACCGCTGATTTGACCTTGGCAGGATGGATTGACCGCTCACTTTCCCCGGATGACCCATGTCGACCAATGCAACCGAGCCCCATAGAAAGGGGTCCTGAGTGGGGGGACCCTCCCCCATGATGTAAATCTGTTCTAACAGGTGGGCTCAGCCTTTTAATATTTGCAGTGGCGTCTATGGAGGTTTGTGGGGGACAAGTTTACAAGTTCTGTATTCTGTGTTCTCTTCCATTTATTCATTCTCCTTTATTTGGATAAAGCCGATGTCTTATTTTCTGCAGTAGAACTAGTTTTCCTCTTGGAAGTGACGTGTCAAGTTTTATTTGTAATTCAGGGGTGTACATACAATAAAGACGGACTATGGGGCTCATGTAAAAGAAGGGGGCCATCTCCGGTTGGTCGTATTCTAGTAGTGATTGGGGGGGGGTAGGAATCGGTTAAGGGTATTCGGTGTTAACGAGTGATCCTATAGGCTGAGGGTCCTGCTTCCTTTCTGGACTATATTGTGATAAGGGTAGGGGGCAAACAAGCAGTGGGCCCTCTATATTCTTGGTATGCGTGTGCCATAGTGTGACCCATTTTAACTTCTGCTATGGCACCCGATCTACTCCATGTACAGCTCTGTATGGGCAATAGACCTGCTGCAGTTCCTATTCTCAATCTCTGGTCCCCGGCGGGGATATTGCGTGTTTACAAATGCTCCTCTATAGCCATGTGACGCATCTCTATGGATATCCATGCCAATATGACAACAGAGCAGGTCCTCCGCCAGTGCAAGAGTAGTAATATATTAGGGAAGTAAAGCGCTGACGTGCCACTAAATTTCTATATTCTGAGAACACATTCGCCTTTGTTTTGGGAGTGACTATATACACACATGCAGAAATGTGCAGTATATGATCTTCCCCCAAATTTACAGCCATTTTAGATTTCTACACGTGAATCATGTATGACACCCATGGTGCACCTCCTCCCAGGGACAAGCTGCAAAATGACAGAAAATAACACTCATTAAAAATAAAACGCGTGTCTAACTGGACATCTATTATTCTACAGAGATGAAACAAGTTATATAGCACCAGACTGATCAGCCCTATTGTCAAAAACTTACCAGACACATGAGGCCCCGTTCTACAAAAATAAACACGTGAACTGACACTTTTTACATCAGGAGTCCAAAAATTAGAAAAAGTTTAAAACCAAGGCCCCCCTGACCCCCATCCTTCCTTCTCCTGCTTTTGCTGGGCTCCGAGGCCTTTAGTATGATATTGTATTATGTGTTTTTGTAAATGCTTCTACTGCTGTTCTGGCTGTGGTTGACTTGGTGAGCGGCCTCCATATTTAGCACTACACCTTACTCTAGGGATGTCCTTCTAATTCATCTGATCAGTATTGTAGGAGTGTGTGCTTATTACGTGTCACTAGGGATTCCCGTCACCTCTCCCTGAGGGATCTAGCTGCTTGTCTTCTCACTTTTTCCATAGGTCTAAACAAACCGCTCAGGCACGAAGACTCGCATACTATAAATAAGTCTTCTCTCTGGATCTCAAGCTGTCATTCTTAGCATTGCTTCCGTTTGAGAGAGAGAATATGTCCACACCCTCCCAATGTATATGGCCGATGTAGCCATAGGCCAAGAGTGTGCCCTTTTGGCCTATGTTTGGATGGTCTACATCGGCATACCTTTTATTTCACTGTATTAAAAACGCAACTCAATCCAGGGTGTCCCACAAAGAAATGGATACTGTGCGGGATTTTTTTAAAATGTAAGTCCATGGGCGATGTACGCAATTGTTTGGCATACAGTTCCATTCATCGGGGAAATACATCTAGAGATTTTCCCGGCATGCGGTTTGTGTGGACAGAGCCTCAGATCTAGTGGATTAGAGAGAAGTAAAAATAAATAAGCTGGCCCTACATGTAAGTTAAATGTCAGGTGAGAGATGTTGAGCCTGTATTTGAAGAGCTTCTATGTAAATCTAGCTTAATCCTTGTGCCATGAAAGTCTCTCATATACTTTGTATCGGCTCTTCAATACTCACCATTTTCTCTTTGCTTTCAGGGAATGGGAATATTGTTGTTTTAGGCCCTGTTCACATTCTGTTTGGAATTTTGAGGCAGATGTTGACGTTTGCGGCGTTTTTCGCTTGCACCCATTGAGCGCCACGGGCAAAAACGCAGCGAAATACACTTTCTCTGCCTCCCATGTCAATGGGAGGTCAGAGACACAAACGCCCGAAGATAGGGCATGTCGCTGCGGGGAAAAAACGCCACCACCTTGCATTGAAATCAATCGGATGCATTTTCGGACGTTGTTTGGCGCGTTTTACGACGCGGTTTCCGTGTCAATGTGTAAAAAAAACTCAGTGTGAACAGGGCCTTACAGTGGATTTTTTCCCTGATCTGCAGAATTTTTGTATCAATCTTTCTGCCGTTTGTAATAAAATATTTGCAGTAAAATACATGTACAGTCCTTCTAATAATTACTGACCTGCTATTAGTGTTCTATAGTCTATTGAGAAGAATGTTCGTTATGTCCCATTAAATGTATGACCCGCAGAGTGAATTTCCATGGGGAGTGAATTATCATGGTCATCAATGTATAAATTCTTAGTAGCCACCTTTACACCTGGGCAGCTCACTGATGCCCTATCAATACTGAAGTTGGGTAAATTGCACCTATTGAAAAGCCTCCACACATATAATGCTACACCCAGCAATATTCTATCAGTGTCATTTTGTTTCTTCCCAGTTTAGCTGCATCCATGTACTTTTAACCCTTTCATTATGGGCAGCTGTGTCACGTGATCTCAGTCTGGCCACCAGAATAGACTATGCTTTCATGTGTAGACAGGAGGTCACTCTCCCACGTGTAGAGGACTTCCTGTAATCTACAGGATTACATCACCACCAATCAAATCCCTCCCGGTAGCTCTGAGACCTTATCCCTCCCTACATAGCTCCACCCTCCTTGTTCCTCTGTATGTCCCCCCCCCCCCTTGCATATAGTGCCGCTGAAGAGATTTATGCCCTATCTAAGGGAGCAAGAGTGCAGTGATCTAATAAGTGAGTCGCTTCAATGATTAGCTGCAGAGTTATAAACCTCCCCTGACTCACACTGACGGTCTATACTATTTGTGTGTGCTGTGTGCAAAATCTCTGAGTTGCTTCTTCTCACTTTCTCCTGTATAAAAATTGAGAGAAATCTATCACTAGCAGGAGGCAGAGGAAACAGACTGAAGCCTCATCATATAGGATACACTGAGACTACAATGTGAGGACAGAAGTTTTATGTCGCTGATCTATCACTTGCTGCACTTAGGGTGCAGTGAAATCAAGTCCTGCACGGATGTAAATCGGCTGTGAAAAATTTTCACGTCCGTTTTGACGCCCGTTCATGTGAATAAGTCTTAAAAGTTGAAGTTGTAAAATCTTATCTGTTCTGAACCACCTGCTATGTAAATAAAGAGCTAAGTAGTTCATGGTATCACAAGGTGCTAGGAGCTGTGATCACACCATGTATCACCTTCCAGACACAGATAGGAGTTCTCACTGTTACATCTGCAGTATACAGTATCACCCTCCCACCCTCCTAATCGTGTCCAGACATCATCTAGTGAGGGAGGGAGGTGTTTTTTGTTTTTTTTTCGTTTTTTTTTATATTCCATTGAAGTGTTTAAAAGGAAGAATTTCCAACTCTTCATATTTGAAGGCCCTCTCACTGTACTTATTCATGTGCCACTGAGTATCAATAAGAATGCTCAAGTGTCACATCTCCTTGACATTCCTTCTTGGAGGAGCTAATCTGCCTTGTTATGTAACCGTACAGGAATGGGAGATCTATTGTTGCATAAGGGCTCATTCACATGGCCGTATTGCGTCTCCATACAACTTCCAGGTTTTATGGAGCTGTGATACAGCACCCATAGACTTCTACGGAGCGATACTCTACCTGTGTGCACGTCTGATGTCCTACAGATGCATTCAGAGGTTCTTTCTGTTTGATTCCTTATGTGACAGGTTGCTTGCATGAGGCCTCATTTGACAGACTTGCTGTTCAGGAGTCTGGGAAAGCTGGGTGAGAGCTCTTTTAGAGTTGTAATTATGACTGTTATTTGACACCCGGCTTTCTCCCAAACCTCAAGTAGCTGAATAGAATTCATAAAATAGATGATATTCCAGATATTGCTCCATTCTTATGAGTATTGTTAAAAATAATAATTCTGTAAAGCTAGCAGTAATGATGTGTGGGATGTAGTGTGTACTGCATTGGTTTTATCTTATATTGCATACAGTGAAGGAGGAATTGTATACAATAAATCCAATAGCAGTTTTCATTAGGCAAGTCAAAAAATAAAAGTGACTGTCCAATTGTGAGCGTAAGGACTATATGCAAGTCCTTACCTATAAGGGATGGTAAGGCTCTGTTCAGGTCTCCGTTAGAAGCCTCAATCGCAGATTTTTTTTTTGTAAAATGAAACCCGACGGATCTGTCACTGTATGATTGAATAGAAAAATGTAAATGTGAACACAGATGTGAACATACCCTTACCTGCTATTTATTTACCTCCGTGCTTTTTAGCTCTGCTCCATTAGGGCAGAGCTGTGCTCTGTGACTGCAGCTTGGCTATAGTGCATACAAGGAGTCTGAGGTAGTCTGAGACACGCCTACTAGCTCCTGTCTAGTCATTGGTTCAGGCTGCTGCTCTCTCCCTCCCCCCTGCAGCTCTGCCACTTCAGATTGGCTGCTGTGTATAAACACAAGTCTATGGCATGATTGCCAGGAAGCCGCTGCATTACATTATTTCTATTACACCAAGGGCAGACTGATTATAAAGTACAGACTAGTAAACTATCAGTAAGAACAAGATTATCAGAACCATCTACATACCAACTGCTACTAGATAGCCCCAAGTAGAGACACGGGTTCAGATCAGTCAACAGCATCTCAAATCCAACTAAATATGTATCCTGTCAATATGGATGCACATATTTATTATTTCCAATATACTCTGCGTTCTCTTCTGACCCAGATTACTATCACTGGGCTATATCATTTATGAGTTGCATAAATAAATCTATGGAACCAGTAGTCTGTGTGACATGAGCCTTGTGGAAGTTTCTGTGGTAGGTGACGTCTACACCTGACACCGTACAGTCTGCGAGCACTAATGCCACCTAAACACAAATAAATATGCATTGCTTCTGAATCTACTTAAAATAGGGAGGTTCTTAGCGCACATTTTGATCAAATTGTGTGAACCCATCTGCCACGACAAGGCGACCTCTATAAGGTGGCTCCCTACGGTGCTCATACACCCAGAACTGGGCCCAAGCCTTCATATATCTGGGGATGGTAGGAACCAGCATTAGTCACCCAGGGGAGAATGGGAGGAGTGCAAGAACAAAAAATGGAGGCAGTCCCTAACCCCACATATATGCAAAACATAAGAGACACCTGACAGTCTGATGTTGTACAAATAGTGTCTGTTTTTCTTCTCTTCTAGAATAAATCGACCTCCTCACTGTGCGCAGCTTAATTCTCACTGCAGAAGATCTTCCAAAACCGGTGAGATTGGGTCTGGATTTAACCTGTATTTTCATCTGTGTGTTTTTATTTTTATTTTTGTTTGTTTTTTAGATTTGTTGTATCCTACCGGTGTCTTATTTATAAAAAAAAAAACAAAAAACCTTTTAATATTGAGTCACCAAGCTCCTACTGCTGGGTGTGAGGTGTGGTATGTTCTAAATAATTGCTTGAATTGACACCTACAAATACTTCTTGTACATATCTGAATGGATGTGGATTTTTGAATGTTGGGTACTAGGGTATCTAAAATTTTCAGGGATAAAAGGGATGTTCGCTCCTTTGCTGATATTTACTTTGGTAGCGCGACCTTCCTCAATTTCACAGTGTTCCTGTGTTGAAAGCAAAAATGATACGGTCACAAATTTCAACATTATCCTGTTAGTCTTTTCCAATGTCTGTGCGAGATAATGTACGTGTTGCTTACTTACGAAAGCCATAGTTCGTTTTTAGTATTTCATGAGTGATCATACTAATAAAAATACTGATTGACTGTTGGCAGGAAATTCTAACATGACGATTTTGTGCTTCTTTGCAGTCAAGATGAGTGCGATGTTGGAAACCCCGGAGATGCCTGCCGTCTTTGACGGGATGAAGCTCGCAGCTGTTGCCGCTGCCCTCTATGTTCTTGTACGCTGCTTAAACTTAAAAAGTCCAACTGCTTCTCCAGAGCTTATTTTCCAAGACACGGCATTAAACCGTTTCCTATTAAAATCCTGTCCCTTGCTGACCAAAGAGTGAGTAATCTACAATGCAGTTATTATAAGAGCATTACAGCTTTTCATAGTCAGTTTGCATAGTTCCTGCGATTGACCGTTAATAATTTGCCAGACAGAAACTAAGCTTCTAGTGAATATAAAGTGATATGAGAGAAAAATACATGTATATGTTGCTTGCCGTATCTATGCGTAGTTCATCGTTCTCTATGGGGGCTATGTAAACGAGCGCCGATCAACGAGACGGCTCATTAATCGGCGCTTGTTTGCTCCTTTCTCAAGGAGCCATGTATGGGGACGAGCGCTTGTTACTTCAATCATTTGCCCCCTGTACATTTCTATCATGTCGGCAGCACGTCTCAGGGAGATGTGTTGCCGACAACTTTTTATATTTTCGTCTGTATAAACGATACAATCAGCCAATGAACGAGTGTTTTGCTTGAGCATCAGCTGATTATTGCCCTGTTTACACAGGGCAATGATCAGGAACGAGTGTTCTGTGAACGCTTGTTTGCCCGATAATTGACCCGTGTAAAAGGGCCTTTAGGGTAGGAACACACTAGGCGTAAGCACTTTGGATTTTCCGCAACAGATCCATAGCGGAAAATCCGCACCGTATTACAGTAGCAACAGTGTAGGTGAGATTTCAACAAGCCTTGTCCCCACACAGCGGAAAAAACCCTCAGAAAAAACGCAAATGTATTGACCTGCAGTGCGGTTTCTTCAGCGGAATCGCAGCACTTCTGTTGTGGGTTGTTGCTTCTTCTCCAGGCCAACCTCCTGGGATGATGTTTCATCCCATGTGACCACTGCACCCAATCACAGGCTGCAGCGGTCGCGTGGCCTGCAACGTCATCCCAGGAGGCCGGACTACGCGCACAGATGAGGGAGGGGGTAAGTATGAAGGTTTTTTTTTTTTTTTTTTTTTTTTTCTAGCGCTGCTTTACGCAGCAGAAATTTCTCCAGAAAATGTTTCTTTTTTTGGACAGCATTCCCTGCAGTGTTTAGGGTGGATCCGCTGCGCAGCTTGATGCAGCATATCCACCCTGAACATGCTGTGTGTGTTCGTACCCTTAGAGTGGTTGTTCACTCTCTAGACGTTGCCTTTTTCTTGAAGGGTCTTCTAAAAATGAAGCTGATACAGGGTTTCCTGCTGCTAGCACCCTCAGTAATCCATTGTAATCTGTGGGAGAACCAGCTAGTAGGTGTTCACGTTTTGCCTGCTTATCCTAAAGCATCTCTTGTTTCTAGTATTCTGCGCTAACGCATTCTTGATAACTAAACCTCCATTTTTATATTGCCAGTAATTACATTCTGTTCTTGTTAGGTACATTCCACCACTTATCTGGGGTAAAAGTGGACATATCCAAACAGCACTCTATGGAAAGATGGGGCGAGTCAGTTCTCCGAATCCATATGGATTGCGCAAGTATCTGACAATGCCGGATGGAGCTACTGCAACTTTTGACCTCTTTGAACCTCTTGCTGAACATTGCACTGGAGGTGAGTTATTAGATAATGGCGTCAAATGAAATAAAAGGGTGAGATTCATGTTCTACTGGTATTTTGAACCGGCTTTGTGTGTTCGTGAAATGCATCTGTAAAAACCCATCTGTATTTACTACACACGGGGGGAGATATATCAAAACTGGTGCAAAAAAAAGTGGTGCAGTGCCCATGGTAACAAGTCTGATTCTAACTTCCATTTTTGGAGGCCTGTTGGAGACCATTTGTATCAGTTTTGATACATTTCCTCCGATGTCTCCTCTAAGACATAACTTTCCAATTTCACTTGGTAACTTGTTGGTACTGGGCAAGTACCTATAGTGCCACTAAATCTCAAATACAAAGCTTAGTAAAGTGTATTTCTTTGTGTAAACCGGAGGCAGCGGGGGTGCAAGACAGACCGTTCCAACTGGAAACCTATGATTGGCTGAGTATAATATAATAATATTCAATGAGGCTTATAAGCATGACGACTGTCTTCTGATCTGTCAAAATTTTTCAAATAAACAATATTTAAAACTGATCTGTCACTTGAAACTGTAAGGGCAGCATGTTAACAGGGACGGGTTCTGCTCTCCTATTGGCTCAAATGGGGCACAAAAAAATAATATTGTGCCCTTAGATTAACAGGAGGGATCAAAGAATGCGCCGGACTCCTAGTTATGAGGACTGCCCCCCACTCAGCAGTGATTTGGCAGGATGCTGTGTATTTCGCCATCAATCACTGTGAAGAGGGCCTTTGTCAGTTTTCTATATTAGGGCATCAGGGGGATATCCCTCACTTGGACCCCCTCTCTATTTGTCGGAATAGAAAGCCGTAGTCAGCAGACTTGTGCTGGCCACCATTTAGTAAGACCTTTTCCCTGCAGTTGCTGGAAATGATTGCTGTTGGTTTCAGTAGCTGAACCTGAGGCGATCACACAATTACCAGTGCTGCTTGTTCTAGAGAAGGGGATGTTCTTTACCTTATTGTACTGCAAACTGTCAGATTTTCAGGGCATTTGTCAGGCATTTATACTTTCTAACAGTGCTACTTCTTAACAGAATGCTAAAGGCATATTTCCAACTTTAGATTTGTCACTTATTTGTCTTAGTCATATGCCACCAACGTCTGTTCTGAGACAACCCCTTAACGGTAAAAAGGAAAGTCCATACTCGCATTACATGTGAACTTTACAATCCTTGTTAAAGAGGCTCTGTCACCACATTATAAGTGCCCTGTCTTGTACATAATGTGATCAGCACTGTAATGTAGATTACCAAGGAAAGTTATATGGGCAGCACAGCAGAACAAAGCCTCCAGGGATCTGACTTGTAAATCCCCAATGGTATACAAATATGAAAAGAAAGAGGCAGCACTCCAAAGGTCGGAATATAGGAAGTTTATTCACCCATCAGTGAAAAAGGTGCAACGTATCAGCTGCTCAATGCAGCCTTTGTCAAGCTTGACAGAGTTATGACCTATATTAGCTTTATGCTAATGAGTTTCACAATGGACAACTGGGCGTGTTTTTTACTATATGACCAAGTGGGCGTTGTACAGAGGAGTGTATGACGCTGACCAATTGGCGTCATACACTCTCCGTTCTTTTACACTGCAAATAGCGATATCGCTATGTGCCGCCACATAAACACACTATAACGTAACTGCAGTGTCCTGACCATGAATATACATTACCTCCAGCCAGGATGTGATGTGTATTCAGAATTCTGACACTTTTGTAGCGTCTCTGTGAGACTACAGCACAGCGAGATCTCACTGTGAATGACAGTTTACAGCGTAATCTCGCGAGACTACGCCTGCTATGCTGTAACTCAGAGACGCTGCAGAAGTGGTCAGGTTTCTGAATACACGTCACGTCCCGGCTGGAGGTAATGTATATTCATTGTCATGACACATGAGTAGCGTTATAGTGTGTTTATGTGACTGCATATAGCGATATAGCTATATCGCGATCTGCAGTGTAAATGAATGGAGAGAAGTGTATGACGCTGATTGGTCAGCATCATACACTCCTCTGTACAACGCCGACGTGGTCATATAGTAAAACACGCCCAGTTGTCCATTGAGAAACTCATTAGCATAAAGCTAATATAGATCGTAACTCCGTCAAAAATGATCGTTTTTCCTAAATAAAAAACACTGCTGTAATCTACATTACAGCGCCGATCACATCATGTACAATATAGGCCACTTATAATGTGGTGACAGAGCCTCTTTAATCCTGACTGATAATGTTGGCGGATATATGTTCATAGTAGAGATGGGTCCCCCACTCGGACAGCTGCTGCAAGAAGATACCTCTGATCGCGACAATGTATCACATAGTTACGTGCTCGTTTGATTGGAAGCCGTGTAAGATTACAGTTGTGGACGCACACAGCTTCCCCCGGCGACAGAAGTCAGACTCTGCAATGTTTTGGGGTGGCTAGCTGAAAGTTGTGAACCTTACATACGCCACCATAGATAATTATTTTATTTATTCCTACGCAGAAAGTGTTACCATGGTTATATGTCCGGGAATAGCCAATCACAGTGAAAAGCAGTATATTCGGACTTTCGTGGACTACGCCCAGAAAAATGGCTATAGATGTGCTGTACTAAATCACCTTGGAGCCTTGCCAAACATTGAGTTAACGTCTCCGCGCATGTTCACTTATGGTATGTACTTTAATTATGTAATCTTTATACATTTTATAGTAATACCGTCAGACTAAGATAAAGCAAACTTCTTTAAATTTAAGCATAACAGCGCTTTAGATTTGTAATCTACACCTGGCAATGACGTACACTAAGTTTTGCTCCATAAGTTGCTGTTAACTTGTTAAAGGGGTGTAAATAGTTAAAGAGGCTCTGTCACCAGATTTTGCAACCCCTATCTGCTATTGCAGCAGATCGGCGCTGCAATGTAGATTACAGTAACGTTTTTATTTTTTTTAAACGAGCATTTTTGGCCAAGTTATGACCATTTTTGTATTTATGCAAATGAGGCTTGCAAAAGTCCAACTGGGCGTGTATTATGTGTGTACATCGGGGCGTTTTTACTACTTTTACTAGCTGGGCGTTCTGAAGAGAAGTATCATCCACTTCTCTTCAGAACGCCCAGCTTCTGGCAGTGCAGACACACAGCGTGTTCTCGAGAGATCACGCTGTGTCGTCACTCACTTCCTGCCCCAGGTCCTGCATCGTGTCGGCCACATCGGCACCAGAGGCTACAGTTGATTCTGCAGCAGCATCAGCGTTTGCAGGTAAGTAGCTACATCGACTTACCTGCAAACGCTGATGCTGCTGCAGAATCATCTGTAGCCTCTGGTGCCGACGTGTCCTCGCTCGTCCGACACTATGCAGGACCTGTGAGTGACGTCACAGCGTGATCTCTCGAGAACACGCTGTGTGTCTGCACTGCCAGAAGCTTGGCGTTCTGAAGAGAAGTGGATGATACTTCTATACACAACGCCCAGCTAGTAAAAGTAGTAAAAACGCCCCGATGTATGCACATAATACACGCCCACTTGGACTTTTGCAAGCCTCATTTGCATAAATACAAAAATGGTCATAACTTGGCCAAAAATGCTAGTTTTTTAAAAATAAAAACGTTACTGTAATCTACATTGCAGCGCCTATCTGCTGCAATAGCAGATAGGGGCTGCAAAATCTGGTGACAGAGCCTCTTTAAATGTCCAAAGCACATAAGTTGAAAATAATTTTCATCTGGTTGCAGAGGCTAGCTGTGTAAGTGAGGTGGAGACTAGCCTGTAAGGGTTTCCTTGATCTTAAAGGGAATGTGTCATCCGAAAATGCCTATTGTTATTATGTTAAGCCTATATTTAAAGTTTTAAAGAATTGACAAATAAAATCTGAACAGAGAAGTATTAGAATTATAAGGTCACCCTAATGTCCAGCGCTTGTGATTTTGGAGGAACTATAGTGATACTCGAGCCTAGTGAATGTCCAACCTTAAAGAGACTCTGTCACCAGATTTTGCAACCCCTATCTCCTATTGCAGCAGATCGGCGCTGCAATGTAGATTACAGTAACGTTTTTATTTTTAAAAAACGAGCATTTTTGGCCAAGTTATGACCATTTTCGTATTTATGCAAATGAGGCTTGCAAAAGTACAACTGGGCGTGTTGAAAAGTAAAAGTACAACTGGGCGTGTATTATGTGCGTACATCGGGGCGTGTTTACTACTTTTACTAGCTGGGCGTTCTGATGAGAAGTATCATCCACTTCTCTTCACAACGCCCAGCTTCTGGCAGTACAGATCTGTGACGTCACTCACAGGTCCTGCATCGTGTCGGCACCAGAGGCTACAGTTGATTCTGCAGCAGCATCAGCATTTGCAGGTAAGTAGCTACATCGACTTACCTGCTAACGCCGATGCTGCTGCAGAATCATCTGTAGCCTCTGGTGCCGACACGATGCAGGACCTGTGAGTGACGTCACAGTGCTGCACTGCCAGAAGCTGGGCGTTGTGAAGAGAAGTGGATGACACTTCTATACACAACGCCCAGCTAGTAATAGTAGTAAACACGCCCCGATGTACGCACATAATACACGCCCAGTTGTACTTTTACTTTTCAACACGCCCAGTTGTACTTTTGCAAGCCTCATTTGCATAAATACGAAAATGGTCATAACTTGGCCAAAAATGCTCGTTTTTTAAAAATAAAAACGTTACTGTAATCTACATTGCAGCGCCTATCACATGCAATAGCAGATAGGGGCTGCAAAATCTGGTGACAGAGCCTCTTTGTACAACTGGGCGTGTTTAAAGTTACAACTTTAAGTACAACTGGGCGTGTATTGTGTGCGTACATCTGGGCGTTTTTACTTCTTTTACTAGCTGGGCGTTGTGAATAGAAGTGTATGATGCTGACGAATCAGCATCATCCACTTCTCTTCGTTACCACCCAGCTTCTGGCAGTGCACAGACACACAGCGTGTTCTCGAGAGATCACGCTGTGACGTCACTTCCTGCCCCAGGTCCTGCATCATATCGGACGAGCGAGGACACATCGGCACCAGGCGACAGAGGCTACAGTTGATTCTGCAGCAGCATCGGCGTTTGCAGGTAAGTCGATGTAGCTTCTGGTGCCGATGTGTCCTCGCTCGTCCGACACGATGCAGGACCTGGGGCATGAAGTGACGTCACAGCGTGATCTCTCGAGGACACGCTGTGTGTCTGTGCACTGCCAGAAGCTGGGTGGTAACGAAGAGAAGTGGATGATGCTGATTCGTCAGCATCATACACTTCTATTCACAACGCCCAGCTAGTAAAACAAGTAAAAACGCCCAGATGTTACCCACACAATACACGCCCACTTGTACATAACTTTAAACACGCCCAGTTGTACTTAAGAAAGGCTCATTTGCATAAATATAAAAATGGTCATAACTTGGCCAAAAATGCTCGTTTTTGAAAAAAACAAGACGTTACTCTTATCTACATTGCAGCGCCGATCTGCTGCAATAGGAGATAGGGGTTGCAAAATCTGGTGATAGAGCCTCTTTAAGCCTATAGCTAAAAGTTTAACAAACTTCTGACATGTCATAGTGACACGTCAGAAGTTTTGATTGGTGGGGGTCTGAGCACTGAAACCCCCCCACCAATCTCTAAATCAAAGCAGCTGAAGCGCTCATGTGAGCGCTCAGCCGCTTCGTTTCTGTTCGGCTTTTTCCGGAAATCCATGTATCGAACAGAAACTAAGCGGCTGAGCGCTCATACGAGAGCTTCAGCTGCTTCGTTTTAGCGATTGCTGGGGGTCTCAGTGCTCAGACCCCCACCATTCAAAACGTCTGACATGTGAAAAGTTTATTAAACGTTTAGCTACACTTTAAGGGCTTTTTGGCTTTATTTATTTATTTTTAAATGTATTTTCTTTGTCATTATCTTTTATTAAAAAAATAATCCTAAAATCTTGCAGTTTTCACTTTAGCCGCTGAGCCTCCCAATAGACTGACCCTTCCTGTTCTGCAGAGATCACTTCTCAGCAGTCATCTCATTATCACAGAAAGGATTACAATGACCGGTAACACCTTTTTATATAGATAACACAGGATCCACCATTGACAATAGCTGATGGACGGAGTTCCTCCTATCCCTTCCTACACAATGACCTCTGCACAGGTCACAGAGCATACCTAGAAAACTCCCATAGAAGTCAATAGGGCCCCTCCTGTTCACAGGTTTTTATGGTCAATGTGACTGCTGTAAAGCCTATTTCTAACTGTTGTTAACAGCTCACTCAGGAAAGATGGCTGCCCCATAATCCTGTAAAATAGAAAATAAAAAAATTGTTTCATCTGTTTTTATTATGAAAAAAATATATAGGTGATACATTCCCTTTAAGTTCTGAGACATAGGCTTTGTTTTCATTCAACTGAATGCTGCTTGAGATGCTATGACTTTCTTCTTGGAGAGAAAAGAACGGACTCATTCAGTGCCTGGGGTCAGGCCTAGTTATGTGGCTTGTGGTGAAATACTAGTAAGTTAAAAAGTAAGATCTTCGCTTCTCTAGGATTAACAGCTAGGAACAGACAAGTAATAATGAAATACGCAGTTGAGTCAAATTATTATGACCACCAGCTAATATCCAGAGTAACCTCCGTGTAGAGGACATTTGTAGAGATTCAAACTCTGCATGGCATGATGGAATTGTCGCTATCTAAAGAAACCCGAGTCCGGTATTTGTTCCTTGGAATTCCAAGAAACGTGGGAAGCCAGAAGCATTCTGATTTGAGATATTTAATTTAATAAGGTACCCAAAAAGCTATTCCACAATGTTAAGATGAGCATTAAACCATAAGGGTTTTTACAGCTATGTAGACGAAAAAATAAGAACGTTATAGCTCTTTGAATGAGACTATAGAAAAACGAATAAAATAGCTTGGTCATTAGGGCCTAAAATGGGCTGGTCACTAAGGGGTTAAGAGATTCTTCTAATATTAATGTCTGTGGCCTTCCAAAGCGTAAAGCTAGTCTGGTCTGGGTGTATGAGGTGGAGAATCCCTTTATTAAGAGAAATAGGGCGGTTGTAGTCTGGTTATCAAGGGTCTTTCCCTGGTGTTTTAACAAAGCCACTACCAAAGCATCCTGCGTAGAAGGAGGAAGTGTACTGATTTAAAGGCCTCCTTATAGACCTTCAGTAGCAGAGGTGTGAGAATATATACTTGGAGTTTGCACCAGTCATTGATTAGCTTGCCCATACTAGTTTTCCTAGTAGGGAGTGGCACAATGGCCTTTGCCACTTTGGATTGTGACAACCAGGCCTCCTGTCAGGTGGATAGGTTGTTAGACAACTTCTGAAAAAAAAGATCATTCAAAAAGGCAGAGGCTTCTGGAACATTAGGCTTCAAGGGGTTTTTGACTTTCTGACAAATGATGAGCTATCCACCGGATAGGTCATCTGTAAATGATCGGTGCGTTTCCGACACCCAGACCATGCACCGATCCGCCACTTCGGCTGCCTCCATTCATTGGATGTGTTTGGAAGGTATGCAGTAGTTGCAGATAGCTCCGACAACTGCATAGCGGCCGTTCAGCAGAACTATAGCTCGGCTCCTATTCGCTTGGAATAGTAGCCGAGCTGCAGCTCGGCCGCTATTCATTGACCAGAGCCATCTGCTTCCGGCAACATCATCCGGTGCCCAGAGGCAGCCGGAGTGGCGGATCGGTGTGGAGCCCGGGTGTCGGACGCGCACCGATCATATACTGATGACCTATCCGGTGGATAGGTAATCAGTTGTCAGAACGTGGAAAACCCCTTTTAATTGACAGCAGTGCAGATTTTAAATCGTATTCCTTAAACCGTGTATTTTTGTCAAGTGGGCTAATGAGTTGTGCCTTCTGCCCTTGTTATGCTGGGGATGGATGCATGTAGTTTTTCAGAATTGGTGAGATATGCAAGAAGTTTACTGTTTTTAATCACCCATTGCAAATATTGCTGCATGTCTAGAAATGTAGTTTATTTTTTTTCTTTCTGTAGGAGCAAATGCTCTGACAATGCAACCATTGACTTCTATTGTGATCAGTAGGTTTATCTGCATAACTGCGTTCAGCCCAGACTATCCTTTACAAAGGCATTCTTCCGGTGACACAAATCGGGTCTATAAGGGGCATGTCCCCGGGTGAATGCTTCTCTGATTATGGCCTCTTACGCATCCCATTTAACAAAAGGGTCAGCATGTGTAGAATTACATTTCTAATGTTAATCGTGTACAGACTTGACTTTCTCCTCTATTCTAGGATCTGTAGTTAACCTGGGCGTAGCTGCCATGGCCTGAATTGTGACTAGAATAGCAGAATTTTTGGAAATGCCATCCGGAGTATAGGATAATTCTTGTAATTTAGTTTAAGGATAATGTCTACATATATTTAGTTTTAAAAGAAGGGGCTTCGGTTGTCCTCCCCCTTGACGGTAGGATACTTTGGGGGTGTTTTATAATAGTTCACCTAAAGGATCTCACTATTTGTAGCATAGTATCTCAATAGTGAGAGTGCAATAGTTTGGCCAGTTATGTTTTAGGGGGAGCTGATGAAATAAGGAAGAATGAAGACAGTGTTTTCCTGTCTAGTGACTGAGTTCTGGAGTTTCAGGCGGCTGGCAGCACGAGACATTACCTGGTATAATATTGCAGAAGGATCAGGTGCAGAGTTGGGACCCCGTGTGGGGGATATAGGTGGAGCTTGGACTTGGAACCCAGTTAGTTGATGAGATTTTTTTAACCTTGTGTCCGTCTGCCATTTGTATTGTAGGGCAGAATACAGGTCTGGAATTTGTTTTCACTAGCCGAGGAAGGAGTGTAGTAAGAAGATAGATATTGCAGGTGGTCCACCAGAACTCTTATCCCCCCATAATCTCCTGTAATTGGGGTTTCTGGCCCTTTAAATAGTATACAATGTGAAATAGGAGTGGCTAACGACATTATCTGTACTAGTCCAGTATTCGTAAGTGTATCAGAATATTATGGGTTAATGAGTTCTGCAGGGCAGTAGCTCAGATATAGGACGGCCATCTAGTATAACTGAGTGCCCTACTAGAGCTTAAAGAGGCTCTGTCACCACATTATAAGTACCCTATCTCCTACATAAGGAGATCGGCGCTGTAATGTAGGTGACAGCGGTGCTTTTTATTTAGAAAAACTCTATTTTTACCACTTTATGAGCGATTTTTAGCTTTATGCTAATTCGTTTCTTAATGCCCAAGTGGGCGTGTTTTACTTTAGACCAAGTGGGCGTTGTACAGGGGAGTGTATGACGCTGACCTATCAGTGACCAATCCGTGTCACGCACTTCTCTCCATTCATTTACACTGCAGATAGCGATATAGCTATATCGCTATGTGCAGCCACATAAACACACTAACCTTAATGCCGTGTCCTGACAATGAATATATATTACCATCTTTTCTGTGAGATTTCCAGCAAGGCAAACGTAAATGACAGTTTACAGCGTTATCTCGCAAGATTACATTTGCCTTGCTGGAAATCTCACAGAAAAGATTCAAAAGTGTCAGAATTCTGAATACACATCACGTCCTGGCTGGAGGTAATGTATATTCATTGTCCGGACACTGCAGTAACTTTATAGAGTGTTTGTGACTGCAATTAGCGATATAGCTATATCGCTATCTGCAGTGTAAATGAATGGAGAGGAATGAATGATGCTGATTGGTCAGTGTCATACACTCCTCTGTACAACGCCCACTTGGTCTAAAGTAAAAACACGCCCACTTGGGCATTAGGAGCTATTTTTAGCTTTATGCTAATTACTTTCTTAACGTGGTAAAAATACATAGTTTTTCTAACTAAAAAACACTGCTGTCACCTACATTATAGCGCCCATCACATAATGTAGGAGATAGGGCACTTATAATGTGGTGACTCTTTAATGTGGAGTCTCTTTAAGGAGGGAGAATATAATCTCGGTCATAAAGCCTTATTCACTCCAACGTGGGCATCGGGAAAGTCGCAGCCACACTTCCTTCTGCTAGTGATAGATTTCTCCATGTCCGTTTTTACACATGATGTAACAATATACTGGTGTTTATTAACACCAGTATATTTTTTGCCACATGGATGCTGTCCTCAAGTTTTTGTATCAATAGTCCGTTCGGATGGGATTTCTGGACACGGAATTTGCATCTCTTTTAAATTGAAGTGGAGAGATTCCGATAGTGAGTGCTGTGGGTTTACTTTTTTTACAAACGTTTTTACACGTGAGGTGCGTCATCTCCTAGAAATACAATGGCCCCTCTGCACACAGCACACACAGATAGTATAGACAGTCAGTGTGGGTCAGGGGAGGTTTATAACTGCAGCTAATCATTGTATGGACTCACCCATTATATCACTGCACTCCAGTTCCCTTAGATAGGGCAGAAATAATCTCAGCAGCACTGTATTCATGGGGGGGGGGCATACCGAGGAACAAGGAGGGTGGAGTTGTGTACAGAGATGTGGGGTCTCAGAGCTACCGGGAGGGATTTGATTGGTGAAGATGTAATCCTGTAGTTCACAGGAAGTCCTCTACACATGGGAGAGTGACCTCCTGTCTACACATGAGAGCATGGTCTATTCTGGTGGTCAGACTGAGATCACGTGACACAGCTGCCCATAATGAAAGGGTTAAAAATACATGGATGCAACGGAGCTGGGAAGAAACAAATGACACTGATAGAATATTGCTGGGGGTAGCATTATATGTGCATTTTTTTATTTTTTTTTTGCTGCGGTGCTTCTTTAATGAAATCTTTGATTTCATAGAACTCTCTTGTGGTCAAGTTTTGGAAAAAACCTAATGCGTAAAAAAAAAAAAAGGCTAGCGCTTCTCCAAAACATAATGTGTGGTCAGTCTCCTATTACCGGTAAGATGCCGGAGTACTTACTGAGTATGTTTCTAACCGGATTGTGGGCTTCATCGTAGACCCCGATCATTCTGAACTACTTATCGGCCTCCTCTCTTTCAGGGGGATCAGTAGTTCACTACGTTTACAGTTAATGGCCTTGCTAAACGCTTCTCTAAGAATTTTATCACGATCTCCCCTGTCCCAGAAGCTATTCCTCCAATCACTCGCTTGTGCCAAGAAATCCTTGGTGCTGTAACTGAGGCGTAGGTATTGTCCCTTCGGTATCTCCTTCTTCAAGGCATACGGATGGAAACTCTACCACCTCAGTAGGCTGTTAGTCGCGGTCGTTTTTCCTAAATAAGATTCTTGTGATCAGAACATACGAAAAATACTGTACACATTTGGAACCTGATTCGCACAACTTCATTTGTTTCTAAATAAAAATTATGACCTTATGTTTTGACAACTTAACGCTGTAATTTAAAACTGTATATAATCTACTGTATACATCAAATATATCCATTTTACTGTTTATTTCCTGTAATTGATAAATCTCGTCGTCGTTTGAGACCATAGCCCCAGTTTGGCAGTTAAAACAAATGTGTTTTTGTTTTTCATCTAATCTCCTATGTACTTCTAAGATGTTCTTTTCAGGATTTTGAAGATTGGCTTTTGTCCTCACCCCATATGATGGCAATTCTGTTGTTTTGGAGTGCCAGTAATCCGCTTTCTGCATGTTTCCCTGAAGGTTTAGGGACAACTCTCTGTATACCCATTGTATTTACATTAGAGCCTAATTTAAATATAGTTTCTACCCCTAAAAAAAAAAAGTCTCCACCGTTTTCCTACCCAGTCTTTATTTTTGATTCTTTGTATGTAAGTGGACTTCTATTATTTTAAGGAGTAGAATCGATTACTTAAAGGGGTTGTATGAACATGTGTCTGGTATTGCAGCTCAACCTCCAAGTGAACGCTGCAATATCTGACTCATGGACAAGTCTCTCTAATCTCATGCAACCACTTTGTTTGGCAAGAAGACTAAAACCCGATGCTTGGTTCAATGTCTTTTATGAATCCTCGATAAGTGACCTTGAAACTGATCTGCGCAGAGCTATTTGCATATGGTTAATGCAATTGTCCGGTTTAAATACACCCTTTTTATAATGCGGATCAGCTGGTTATGGGGAACCATGCTCCTGAGATCCCCAGCAACTAGCAGTTTATGAAAGGGGAAATGTACATTTTAATTATTATTTTTTTTTAATGGGACAACGGCAGTCGTCCACTGTAGAGAGCCCCATTTGCTGCAGCTCCCTGCACTGGCTAATGGGCTGAAATGGGGGGGGGGGGGGCTTTCTATATTACCATAATGAAGCAAATGATCAATACCAGGAAAAGGTTTGCATTCTCTAAACTCCTGCATATGCCCGCTGAAGGAGCACGAGAACATACATCATTAATAAAGGGGTGCCCTGAATTCCTGAAAGAAAGCATTCCCTGTATGCAAAACCGCTCCTACAGTCCTTTCTGATTAATTCAGCCATAAACAATGGAGAAACAGCAAATGTTCACCTATGTGCGTGTATTTCTATCATCCGTGTGAGTGCTGGGACTCCCACCAGTCGCTAGAACTAAGGGGCCAATGATGCTTCTTCCAGCACTGTGCCCTTTCACTCGCAGCTCTGCTGGACTCCCATTTACTTCAGCGGGGCTCAGATGTGCAGCCTCTTTGCCCCTTCATTGCCCTCAGTTAAGTGGCAGTTCTCTACATGAAGACCTTGTAATCAGGTTGTTAGGTGGAAATAATACTTGGGTAGGTTAAGATTTTTAAGCAGTTTTATCCCTAGCAATTGCAAACAGTCAGACATGGCTCCGTTGTCCACTTTAGAGGAGAATTGGAAGTATGTTTGACACCTGAAAGCCGCGACACCATGCTAATCTTGTCATGGTTGTCCATTTTTAATATTCCTCATTAGAAAAATATGTAAATGAATGATGTATGATGCAATTTGATTGCTAACTAAAGTCACATAACTATATAGGAAGCAGTCTTTCCCGAATCTTCACTTCTCTAATTGGAAACCGTGTATTTCCGTCTCCCGGATAACCAGGTACAGCGTGTTGTTCTATTTGCAGTGATAAATATCATGTACCAGTGATAGCAGGGCGGTGTTTAGATGGGATTGTGCGTGACTAATGTCAGTTTATTTATGGCTGCCATGCTTGCTTCATTTATTTAGAGCAGCCTTTTTCCAGCGGGAATTCTCTTACCCACGCCTAGAAAATGCGTTTGGCCTTTTACTTTGAGTTAAAGTCGCTGACCCTTAATTCCTGTCATTAACATCTGCTCTACAAATTGTAAATCCATGAGCGTTCCTGGCAGAAGAAAAATAACTGAATATCAGGAGTCTGGAGAAACATTACGCACAGCTAGGTGGTCAAATTCTGCTGGAGCCGAACGTGTGGACGTCCTTCCTATTAAAGTAAACTACCTACTTGTTGGATCAGTGATGTAATACATTTTCTCCTGAGCACTACGTTATTTTGTCTACTGCTCCAGGCCAAAATGAAGAAACTGAAATTATATTAATAACTTTAGCGTAATGAAGTGTTAGGTTGTACTATATTGGCTTCTTATTGATACATATTATCTGGAATGTTCTTGTGTACTTTTCAAACCAAGCTCAAAGAGCCCGCAAGTTACTTCCAACTTGTGAGGGAGCATTAGTAATACAGCCCTATCTATCTCTCTATCTATCTTTTTCAGTTCCTGATGGTTGGCCACACACAAGGTATTGGTTTAACGCTGCCTCCCCTTAAACACCCACGCTCTGCTTTTTTTTTTTTTTTTTTTTTTTTTTTTTTTGTCTGGCAGTGGCTTATTTCTTGGCTTCGTAAAAGGATTCAGTGTGTTAAAATCCAACTTGCCCGATTCTGATTTCCCCCTTTAGGTCAGTTAGGTTTCCCTCAAACGTATGAAATTGTCGGTGGATCCCGCTAGCATTGATCTAATGTGTATGGGCAGCTTAATATGGTGTGCCAATACTGCCGGTTGATGGATTGGTTATCGTAGTTTCCTGCCAAACCACTTTGATCAAGATCCCTTTATCAACAATGTATACGGTTTAATACCAGTAATGCAAAGTCTCAGACCAGACAAGTTACAACGGGTCTATGCTTAGTCTTTTTATTTTTTTTTCAGATTCCCTGATCACTACAGAGTTCAATATTTTACATGAAAACTTAAAGGGATCTTGAAAATGACCTATTGTTTAAATCAAGTTTATATGTTAAACCTATTTCTTATGTTCAATAAAAGTTTATTGAAAACCCAGTTTTGTCTGAAACATAATAGAAAAACTTTGACCATCCATTTGTGGGATGGAACCGAGACATGTCCTACACATGTTACATCACTGGAATAACTGACATGTCACTTACCAATATAAACAGAACTACTATGATCTAACACCGGATCCAGGTGGAGAAAAGAAAGGATAATAAAAATATAGAAAACTGTCGTCATATGGGAAGATGGCAGACTGGAACCAGAAGGTAGATGGAGGATAAGAAAGGGGTAAAGGGGGAGAAGGAGAACAGAAGGTGAAGGGAAAGGCCATTAGTAATTAGTGAGGTACCTACCCAAGGATAACCAAAAGGACAGTCATAACAAATGGGGAGGTCAGGCTTCTGTCACCCTTAAATATATGTATCTCTCTCTTTAAGAATTTTTGGAAATATGTTTTTGGTTTTACATTTTCCATGTCATTATCTATATTATAACCGTAATCCTGAAGTCTCGCAGTTGGACACCGCTTCCCTCCTATCCCTCCCTGCAGAGTGAGCTCTGCATAGGTAACCGCATGCCCACAACGCTCTCTCCCAGAGAGGTAAATGGGTCATCTTCAGACTATTATTTCCTATGGTCCATGGGGCTGCTGTAAAGCTTATGTGTGACTGCTGTTAAGGCATGAGATATTGATGGTTCCGGATAGGACATCAATATCTGATCGGTTGTGGTCCGTCTCCTAGCACCTCCACCAATTAGCTGTCTTGAGGGGGCCACAGTGCTCGCTCGCCCTTCATTCCTTTATTGCTCACACTGAATCACCGGAACTCTTGCAGCGGCGGTTCACAGTATTACGGCCTTCTTCCATTGAAGTGAATGGGAAAAGGCTGTAACACTGTAAACTGCCGCTACAAGCGTGTCGGCAATTCAATGTGAACAATAAAGGAATGAAGGGCGAGCGCTGTGGCCCCCTCAAAACAGCTGATTGGTTGGGGTCAGTCTCCTAGCACCCCCACCAATCCGATATTGATGGCCTATCCTGAGGATAGGCCATCAATGTCTTAGGACTGGAAACACACTTTAACAGAGCAGCTGCTCAGGCAAGATGGCCGCCCCCATAATATTGTACAGAAAATACAATTAGAAAAATGTGCTATCAGAAGATAAAAACCGATGGGGACAAATGTTTCACTATCTGGTTTTCAATAGTAAAATAAAATCTAGGTGATACATTCCATTCAATACATTAGGTTGGCATAGGTAACACACTCAGAACGTTGGCTTACCAGCGGCCGCCACTGTTGATTTCAGCATAGTCCTTCTTCTCTGGAGATGGGAATCGTCCTTCTTTGTCGCATGAACAGGTTTGCGTTTTATACGATCTCCTGATTTAAGTTAATTCCACAGATCACATGAAGCTATAAAACTTTCTTGAATGAGAATTCAGTTTGGCACTTCTTTCTTTTTTACTCCAGGCTGCACTTGGGAGTTTGGAGCCATGGTGAACTTCATCAGGAAGACTTTTCCACAGACCAGTTTGATAGTTGTAGGCTTTAGCCTTGGAGGGAACATTGTCTGTAAATACCTGGGTGAAGCCGCAGCCAATCAGGACCGGGTCTTGTGCTGTGTCAGTGTGTGCCAGGGCTACAGTGCATCCCGGTAAGTGATCTATACTTTGCCGTAGTAATGCGTTCTACTCCGCCATGCCAAATAACCATTTACAGTCATGGAGGAATTAACACTAAGTAATGAGATTTATTGAACACGGCAGTAAAAAGCATTTATATCAGTGAAACCATTTAACTATACAAACTTACCTTTGTTTACAGTCTCCTCTTCCTGCTGCTGTTCTCAAGTCTCCTAAAAAAAATTACAAAAATAATTTTTTTTTATTTTAAATACTCAAATCCATGATTGATGTTTCTAAATGAATAATAAGATCTGGTTTCAGTAACAAAAAAAACCCACAACATTTGAAATAAAGAACAATGAAACCACCAGTAAGGCGCTGTTCACATCTGCGTCAGAGGCTCCTTTTGAAACATCCGTTTCAGATTTAAGGGGAAGTACCAGCGTTCTGTCATACGATGCAGATCTGAACAATGCTTTACCTGATTGTCAGTCTGCTATAGCTTTTGCAAGCTTCTGAAATAAATAGTCTTGTTGCACTCTGGCAGAGAAAAAAGGGTCCAGAGCCCCATAATTTTTATTATAGTAAAGAAAGGAGGAGACCTCCAGCTCACCAGTAGTTGCGTCTCCAGACACCTCGCACGGATCCCCGCTACGGCCAGCGGTAGGTATATCAGGAAAAAGAAAGAGAAAATCCAGCGCTGTGTTTGATTAAAAAGGAAAATTGTTCCCAATTTTATTGAAAAAATAGTTAAAAGTTACACGGAGACGCAGTCTCAAGGTGTATATATAGCGGGCTGGATGACCTTGGCCTACGCGTTTCGAGCAAGCGTGTTGCTCTTAATCATGGCAAAAAGAATATGAGTGCCCCCAATGCTGTGTCTGCTTTATATACAAAGCAAACTACTATTCCAGAGTCAGCATAGGCTGACATTGATTGATAATTAATTCCGCAGGTGGAAACTTTAACCCATGTAGTGAACATGGGTGGAGTGTGTTTTCGTTACTTTGCATAACATGGTAAATTGGCTCTGAGTATCAGCGATCCACTGGTTGGTTTTTTACAAAACCAGAGCACTAATATAATGCTCTGGTTTTTCAGATCGTATTTGTTGAACCTTGGATCGTTTGATATTGATTTTATTATGAGTACTGGCCAGAAATACAAATTGAGATAGTCAGCGAACAGAAAATAGACTCCGCATAAAAGGGGCAAACATATATTAAACATTCCAAATATATAACAAGCGAAATAAGAATAAAAGTAAAAATGAATACAGATATAAAAAGACATTTACAGATCATGATCTAGTAATCTAGCTTCTAATATATCTGAATCACATTAGGATATAAACAAAAACAACGAGACATCTGCTTGTATATAATATTTAAACAGAACATTGTATTGGCACATGTGGTTTGATTAAAAAGAATGAGGGAAGAAAGAAATTTCCCTGCCACTATGACCCATTAGACTTGAAATTGAAAATTTAGTACATATGTATATATCCAAGGTATAGGAATTACATTTCTCTCGAGAACATTTGTATATTGTATATAAAAAATCAAATATGCATGGTTTCGTATGGATCAAGATGTCCTATCAATGTATCTTACTATAATTGTAGGCTAAGAATCGCGAAAGATCTTTTAATAGCGTACTAAAGCATACTTTGAATGTAAGTATGTATGATTCACAACATTCCCCATGTTTTCATTATTGTTATTTTGAATGTGGAGACTAAACTAGTTTTCGAATACACAGGGCTGATGTCTATTACAAAAAAAAAAATAAATAAATAAAAAAAAAAAAAAAAAAAAACCAAAACCTAATATCGTCATATCATGAGACTCTTCAATCAGAGCCACCCAATGGCACGACCTAGCCTCAACAAGCACAAAAAACAGTCCCTCAACCGCTTCATGTGAACGGTGAGTACAATTCCACTGTACATTTTTATATTGTATTTGGGTTTTATGGATTTGTAATAGAACTAGATGTTATAAGTATTTTGAAAACATGAAGTGTGTGTATACAAGGATTCTTCTAGTACAAAGTTTACAATATCGAGACCAATATGTATTTAAAGTGCATCTGGATAAATAGCTTGAATCCTTGGGCTATGTTAGACAATTGTTAAAGGAATGTCCTGGGAAATATGTGAACTGGATAATAAATTCGTTATGTCCCATAATCCTGGGATTATTCTACTAATTTTCTGGGCATTGATATATATATATTTTATTTATAAGATCTTTAATCTATATCATAATCCTAGTAGCAAAAATTATATGCATCCAGTGAGTATAGTCCCTATAGACATGGGACCATTTTTGATATACACAATATCTAAACAAAGTTACATATAATATTAATTGATATGTATGATGCATACTAATAATTTATATAATTGATCAGTATAGATCTTTGTAGTGTTATTTTGTCTGGATATTTGAAACCACGCGATTTTGGAGAAATTGAGAAACTCTTGGACCTGTATGGAGTTGGATGACAATGTGGCTTATTTAATAATGGAACATGAGCTCTTTTTTGAGATTCAAACCTGCAGGGAAACGTGTCTGTAGATTGTATATCCAGAAAGCCTCCCTGGTCAAAAGAAGGTGTTTGAGATCCCCTCCCCTCACTGTACCTCTGACTTTCTCTATTGCGTATGTACTGAAAGAATTTATATTTCTATTGTGACATGATATAAAATGTCGGGCAGCATTGGATATATTGGTTATATTAGGATTTCTTATATAACCTAGGTGTTCTAGGATGCGTACCTTGAATTTCCTTGTTGTGCATCCCACATATTTTAGATTACATGTGGTGCATTCAATAATATATACCACGTTAGTACTATTGCAGTTGATATATGATTTGACTTGAAAATTAGTGTCCTCCATGGAATTAGAGAAATGTTTGATGGTTTTAGATATATTGCATGTTTTGCAAGGATGCACTCCACATTTAAAAAAGCCCTTATGTGTTAACCAAGTGGGTTTGGAGTTACTACATGTCAAAAGTGACGGGGACAATTTGTTGCCTAAGGTGGTTGCCCTGCGGGATACCACTCTACAACCATTTTGCAAAACTTGTTCTAATTTGGAATCTTCAAACAAAAGAGGGATATACTTTAACACTGTTTTTTTAATTAAATTGAATTGGTTACTATATTCTAGTACCAAGGTTGGCATGTTGGAATTGATTCCAACCAACTCGGTAGCTTCCGTCTTTTTGTCAACCTTTAAAAGGGAATCTCTCGTTTTGGTGCCCACTATTTTTTTGGCTCTATCTAACATCCAATTTTTATAACCTCTGGCTTTTAATTTGTGACATGTCTCAGATTCCTCTTTGGCATAACCTATTTCCGTACTGCAATTTCTTTTTGCACGTGTTAGTTCACCTACTGGTATTGCCGTGATAGTGTGTTTTGGATGGCAACTGGTGGCGTGCAAGATGGTATTCCCTGATATGGGTTTATGAAAGATTTCTGAATCAATATGGGAACCTACAGTAGATGTAAATTTTATATCGAGAAAATTGGTGGTATTTTGATTATAAGAGTAAGTGAATCTCAAATTGAGATCGTTGGCATTTAAGAATTCCAGAAATTTAGGAATGGCAGATACATCTCCCTCCCAGATGAATAGAAGGTCATCTATGTATCTGCCATACCAGTGGATGTTTTCCGCATACGTGTTGGTGGGGGAGAAGAGAAAGGACTCTTCCCACCATGCCATAACTAAATTAGCCAAGGATGGGGAAAATTTAGCTCCCATGGACACCCCTCGTTGTTGTAAGTAGAAAGCACCTGCAAAGTTGAAGAAATTGTGTGTCATTAAGAAATAGGTTATTTCTATCAAAAAGTTTTGTAATGTTTCATCAAATGAACTATACTTGTGGAGGTGATGGGTGAGAGCTTTAATAGCCACTGGATGAGGAATGCTGGTATATAAAGACACCACATCACATGTGAGCCATATATGGTTGTGATTCCAGATTTTATTGTGGAAAATAGATAGAACATCCTTTGTGTCCCTTAAATGACCCGGTACCCTAGATACAAATGGCTGTAAGAAGGAATCCAGCCATTCGGATGTTTTCTCAGTAACAAGTAACAGTAACAAGTCTATTCTCAAAAACCGCAACTATCCACGAAGATACAACTCCAGCTCACATAGGGTTAGTTTAAGCTCTACGGAGCTGGAAACTACGGATGGAGCAGAGGAGGAGTCGGATCAGGATCTCTCACAAGGTCCACGCAAACTCAGATCCAACTATGATGTCAACCCTGGTACATCAAAAAACGGGGGAAGAGGGGGGGCAAGAAACACAAGCACCCCGGAGACCATACAAACACGGAGATTAAGGAACCACAGATAACAAACCATCTCGATGTGGTGAACCTATCTTCGGTGTCACTTTCCCCCGCACAAACCAAGGTCCTTACATTAGGACTCAACTTTGTACCTAACCAGGACTTTGACATATTTAAGACCCTCCTGGATATTAATAAATTCGTCCGAAACCTAACGGTCAAAAGGCATTTTATAACATCAGAGCCTGAAAATTTAACACAAGTTGAGGAGACATCTACCATACCGGGTGAAAATCAATATAGGCGACTTATGTTTGAGGAACAGCAGACATTATTACACTTAGAAGATCTTGCCGAGGAACACACTGAAGTTGCCATCAGCAACCAGTCAACCAAGTTTGTAACCAGAAATCCTCACTATTACCCAGTACAATCCCGTACAGAGTCCATGGACAGATTCCAATATATCATGGAAAGAGAGTTACATGGAATTAAAGACCGGACAAAAAATAATGCTTCCACTCACAACCTTACCCTGGCTGAAAAACAAGCATTGAAATCCTTACAGGACAATGAAGACCTTATCATAAAGATGGCAGATAAGGGCGGTTCCATCACTGTCATGGATAAAGACATGTATATAGACCAAATAAATAAATTGTTGAGTGACACAAATACCTATACCAAATTACAACATAATCCTACTAACGTTTTTTCCTTAGAGTTGAACAATCTACTGGATAAGGGTCTGAACACGGGCATACTTACCAAGAAACAATATGATTATATGTTAGTAGAGTCTCCCGTAATACCTATACTCCATGCTTTACCCAAGACACATAAGGGTATCAATCCCCCTCCTATGAGACCTATAGTCTCAGGTATAGGTTCTCTTACTGAGAAAACATCCGAATGGCTGGATTCCTTCTTACAGCCATTTGTATCTAGGGTACCGGGTCATTTAAGGGACACAAAGGATGTTCTATCTATTTTCCACAATAAAATCTGGAATCACAACCATATATGGCTCACATGTGATGTGGTGTCTTTATATACGAGCATTCCTCATCCAGTGGCTATTAAAGCTCTCACCCATCACCTCCACAAGTATAGTTCATTTGATGAAACATTACAAAACTTTTTGATAGAAATAACCTATTTCTTAATGACACACAATTTCTTCAACTTTGCAGGTGCTTTCTACTTACAACAACGAGGGGTGTCCATGGGAGCTAAATTTTCCCCATCCTTGGCTAATTTAGTTATGGCATGGTGGGAAGAGTCCTTTCTCTTCTCCCCCACCAACACGTATGCGGAAAACATCCACTGGTATGGCAGATACATAGATGACCTTCTATTCATCTGGGAGGGAGATGTATCTGCCATTCCTAAATTTCTGGAATTCTTAAATGCCAACGATCTCAATTTGAGATTCACTTACTCTTATAATCAAAATACCACCAATTTTCTCGATATAAAATTTACATCTACTGTAGGTTCCCATATTGATTCAGAAATCTTTCATAAACCCATATCAGGGAATACCATCTTGCACGCCACCAGTTGCCATCCAAAACACACTATCACGGCAATACCAGTAGGTGAACTAACACGTGCAAAAAGAAATTGCAGTACGGAAATAGGTTATGCCAAAGAGGAATCTGAGACATGTCACAAATTAAAAGCCAGAGGTTATAAAAATTGGATGTTAGATAGAGCCAAAAAAATAGTGGGCACCAAAACGAGAGATTCCCTTTTAAAGGTTGACAAAAAGACGGAAGCTACCGAGTTGGTTGGAATCAATTCCAACATGCCAACCTTGGTACTAGAATATAGTAACCAATTCAATTTAATTAAAAAAACAGTGTTAAAGTATATCCCTCTTTTGTTTGAAGATTCCAAATTAGAACAAGTTTTGCAAAATGGTTGTAGAGTGGTATCCCGCAGGGCAACCACCTTAGGCAACAAATTGTCCCCGTCACTTTTGACATGTAGTAACTCCAAACCCACTTGGTTAACACATAAGGGCTTTTTTAAATGTGGAGTGCATCCTTGCAAAACATGCAATATATCTAAAACCATCAAACATTTCTCTAATTCCATGGAGGACACTAATTTTCAAGTCAAATCATATATCAACTGCAATAGTACTAACGTGGTATATATTATTGAATGCACCACATGTAATCTAAAATATGTGGGATGCACAACAAGGAAATTCAAGGTACGCATCCTAGAACACCTAGGTTATATAAGAAATCCTAATATAACCAATATATCCAATGCTGCCCGACATTTTATATCATGTCACAATAGAAATATAAATTCTTTCAGTACATACGCAATAGAGAAAGTCAGAGGTACAGTGAGGGGAGGGGATCTCAAACACCTTCTTTTGACCAGGGAGGCTTTCTGGATATACAATCTACAGACACGTTTCCCTGCAGGTTTGAATCTCAAAAAAGAGCTCATGTTCCATTATTAAATAAGCCACATTGTCATCCAACTCCATACAGGTCCAAGAGTTTCTCAATTTCTCCAAAATCGCGTGGTTTCAAATATCCAGACAAAATAACACTACAAAGATCTATACTGATCAATTATATAAATTATTAGTATGCATCATACATATCAATTAATATTATATGTAACTTTGTTTAGATATTGTGTATATCAAAAATGGTCCCATGTCTATAGGGACTATACTCACTGGATGCATATAATTTTTGCTACTAGGATTATGATATAGATTAAAGATCTTATAAATAAAATATATATATCAATGCCCAGAAAATTAGTAGAATAATCCCAGGATTATGGGACATAACGAATTTATTATCCAGTTCACATATTTCCCAGGACATTCCTTTAACAATTGTCTAACATAGCCCAAGGATTCAAGCTATTTATCCAGATGCACTTTAAATACATATTGGTCTCGATATTGTAAACTTTGTACTAGAAGAATCCTTGTATACACACACTTCATGTTTTCAAAATACTTATAACATCTAGTTCTATTACAAATCCATAAAACCCAAATACAATATAAAAATGTACAGTGGAATTGTACTCACCGTTCACATGAAGCGGTTGAGGGACTGTTTTTTGTGCTTGTTGAGGCTAGGTCGTGCCATTGGGTGGCTCTGATTGAAGAGTCTCATGATATGACGATATTAGGTTTTTGTTTTTTTTTGTTTTTTTTTTTATTTATTTTTTTATTTTTTTGTAATAGACATCAGCCCTGTGTATTCGAAAACTAGTTTAGTCTCCACATTCAAAATAACAATAATGAAAACATGGGGAATGTTGTGAATCATACATACTTACATTCAAAGTATGCTTTAGTACGCTATTAAAAGATCTTTCGCGATTCTTAGCCTACAATTATAGTAAGATACATTGATAGGACATCTTGATCCATACGAAACCATGCATATTTGATTTTTTATATACAATATACAAATGTTCTCGAGAGAAATGTAATTCCTATACCTTGGATATATACATATGTACTAAATTTTCAATTTCAAGTCTAATGGGTCATAGTGGCAGGGAAATTTCTTTCTTCCCTCATTCTTTTTAATCAAACCACATGTGCCAATACAATGTTCTGTTTAAATATTATATACAAGCAGATGTCTCGTTGTTTTTGTTTATATCCTAATGCGATTCAGATATATTAGAAGCTAGATTACTAGATCATGATCTGTAAATGTCTTTTTATATCTGTATTCATTTTTACTTTTATTCTTATTTCGCTTGTTATATATTTGGAATGTTTAATATATGTTTGCCCCTTTTATGCTGAGTCTATTTTCTGTTCGCTGACTATCTCAATTTGTATTTCTGGCCAGTACTCATAATAAAATCAATATCAAACGATCCAAGGTTCAACAAATACGATCTGAAAAACCAGAGCATTATATTAGTGCTCTGGTTTTGTAAAAAACCAACCAGTGGATCGCTGATACTCAGAGCCAATTTACCATGTTATGCAAAGTAACGAAAACACACTCCACCCATGTTCACTACATGGGTTAAAGTTTCCACCTGCGGAATTAATTATCAATCAATGTCAGCCTATGCTGACTCTGGAATAGTAGTTTGCTTTGTATATAAAGCAGACACAGCATTGGGGGCACTCATATTCTTTTTGCCATGATTAAGAGCAACACGCTTGCTCGAAACGCGTAGGCCAAGGTCATCCAGCCCGCTATATATACACCTTGAGACTGCGTCTCCGTGTAACTTTTAACTATTTTTTCAATAAAATTGGGAACAATTTTCCTTTTTAATCAAACACAGCGCTGGATTTTCTCTTTCTTTTTCCCCATAATTTTTGTCTGCATTCGTAAATGAAGAAGTCTTAACTCTTTTGGTAATAATTTAAAACCGGGTTTAGGAACAGCTTTATTTTGTATGATCCTCATTACCGCAACAAACGTAGAGCTTAAACTACCAAAGAAAAGTCTGTGTGTGTTGTGGCCACGACGTACATAAGTAGTCATTTTTATTTGTTTAGCACCAGCCGATTTCTCAATGCTTTACAATTGGGCAAATAACACGCAAGTAAAATGACAAGAAAGAAAAACAAATATTGAGACCAAAGGAGAACGGTCCATATTTATAAGAGCTTAGTCTCATTTTTATTGTATTATCATGCTCAGTATTTTTTATTTTTCACCCTGTACAATCCATTTCCCTTCCAATCCATCCAAGTTCTTGCTCTTTCCTGGTTTTATACATGTATTTTACGGTTTGAGTGTAAGTACGAATAAGGCCTAAAAACTGGGAGATGCACTGACGTACTTGATCCTTGTGCCTCATCTGCTCCCTCTACTGGTCCTCGGTGGTATTAACAGGTTTGTGCAGTTTGTGTGTGATGGATATTTCATGTCCCAATTGTCAATCTGTATGTTTTACTATACTAAGCACCAGTTCTATGATTTCTTTTGACATGAATTTACAAAGAAAGTAAGTTCAAAAGTGCAGTACTATTGTTCATCGGCTGTACTCTTACCTGGAGCCTCATTCGCTGATTTGCATGTTGCCTCTATTGTGGCAGGGCATAGAATGATTATTTAGTATATAGGTAATTTTCCGAATGTTCCATTATGAAATCTGAAATGTGTTCTTCCTTTTTTTTTTTCTTTTTTTTTTTTTTAAGCAGACCTTCTATAAAATGTGCCTTAGGCCCCATCGCGTTTGTGCGATCTGCCGAGCGTATACGTTTTTTTTTTGTTTTTTTTGTTTTTTTTTAATAAAAACGTGGACCATTGAAAACTTATACAAACGTGTACCATTTTCTGTTTACGTCCCTTTTTTTTTTTTTTTTTTTTTTTTTATAGCGTGTATGTTTAGCATCTATTCATACGTCGGTATAGGTTCCTGTCCGTTTTTACCTAAAGTACACGTTTTTTTTTTTTTTTTCTTAAATTGCACACTGATCGAAAAAATAAACAATGAAAAAGTGATAGATTTACTGTATGTAAACGGATATAAGCGTATAGCATTACGTTTGCCTACGTCGTCCATTGAGATAAATGCCAAGAAAAACATTTTGTCGCGTATACTTTTTTTTGAAGTACAGAATACCATAGCAGACTACGCTTTTCAGTACTTTCAAAAAACCGTATCCAAACGGATTCTATTTTGGTCTACGTTTGACCCATTATAGTCTATGTATACGCTGAGCTATACGTTTTCAATATATTTTTTTTTTTTTTGGTGTTTAAAAACATATACGCCCGGCACAAACGCGATGTGAATGGGGCCTTAGCTGTATAACTATGGCCATGATGCTCCTTAAAGCTGGGTCGTTCTACCCTGTAATAAAGTTAAAGCAATGTTTTTCTTATGGTGTTTTAATTGGCTAACGAGTCCTGTGTGCTCCTAGGTCATTCACCCCTTGTAACAGTCCATTAATTCTTGGCTTTTTCTTTCAGTGCACAGGATACCTTTCTGCAGTGGGATCAATGCCGAAGGATTTACAACTTCCTCATGGCTGATAACATGAAGAAAATCATTCTGTCTCACAGGTATAACATGTACTGAAGACACCAGTGAACCGTGACCTATGTAGATAGCAGATCACATCCGCTCATTCAGCTATTTGCACACATGATCTAATTTTATTTTTTCACATTTTACCTTGTGATTTTCGCTTCCTTACATTAAAGAGTAGTTTAGGGATTTTAAGTGAAATCCACTTTTCATGAAGGACAGCAGCCCAGAGCAATGACTTTTTAAGGTGGATCTGTTCCCACAATATGCTACTGTACTTAGGAGCAGCATATTAACATGATGGGGATGATAGGTCTGCTCGGCTGATGCCAAACGACACAAACTTTTTTTTTTTACGCCATTTGGTTATTAGCTGATGCGACAGAATACTGTGGACTTCCACCCCCGTCCCCCTCACCGAGGATTGACGACTCTTCTCCTAAATTCAGCAGACTTAACTAGGCGTATGCTGTATTCTGGCTTTAACGAAATGCCACAATTTTTTCTTTTGTGCTGTTTTGGTATAATGGTCCAGTGGACCTGTCATTATAATATTCTTTACCACTGCAATGTTCATATCCATTCCCTATGTACATATTTATCTGCGCGTGCAGCTTGTCCTTACAACTGTGAGTATGTGGACAACTCCATGCATGTTCAATGCAGTCTCCAAGTTCTTTATGAATGTGTATTACAATGTTAGTCTCTGTTCACATCTGCATCACGGCTTTTGTTTTTGACGGCTCCATTGACTTTTTTTTAATCAGATCCATCATTGTTGGTTCTTGAGGCTAACTGAAGCCATCTGATGGCATTTGCCATTAGAAAATCCGGATGAAATGAATGGGAATATTAACATAAATGTTTCTCTACATTATTCTTCATTATAGAAAAACACGTTCTCCCTGCAGAGTAGCATACCCAGAGTATACTGCTCCCTACTGGACATATAGCTGCATTCCTAGTTGCGATCAAGTGCTTTGTTAAACAGCTATTCGTTTCTCCTAGGAGAGTGGAGTCTCGTAGAAATTTTTATTTTTTTTGTCCTATACACACAAAAAAGAAAAGAAAGAGGAAATAGGTTTGCGGACCATCTGAAAGGTTGGCTTTTAAAAATGATCTACCGGTATAGACATTTAATCAGACTGCTTCCTATTCAGCATGTTAGTAAATCTCCTTGTGATCATACGATCGATCCTATTTCTCATAAAACAAAATGGCCAGATTGGACCCTTGCTGTGCCTTTTTGCACCTCTCCCGCACATTTTAGGTGATGTTTCATCAATCATGGGTGTCAGCGAGACGTTTCATTCTCTGTGTTCTGCTTTAAATATATTGATAAGCTAATTGCTTTGCATTGTATATTTTATTTTTTTTGCAAGAATTTTTTTTAGTAATCTACCAAGCTGGGGGTTAATTTCTGTCCTTGAGTTTAATAAGAACCCTTCAACCTGCTCTTATAAAGTAGGAGTGGGTGGTGAAGGCTTTTTCACTCTTCTTGATCACAAGATGTCGAGGTATGCTGACTGACTTGTATACTGGGTTGCAGTTTAAATGGATTCTTGTGAATTTATTTTTCTTTCTTTTAGAAATGCTCTGTTTACTGACAGCAGAATGAATAAAGTATTTGAAGATTCTGTTCTCAGCAGACTGTATACGGCCACGTCTCTCATGCAGATCGATGATACTGTAATGAGGTAAGTACAGGGCGCCATGCAAGACATCCAAAACTGTTCATCTTATTTATGGCCAACTGCAAATTGAAGCTTTTTTTTAATTTTTATAATTTGATAACAAATAAGTATAGCATACATTTTACATACTTGTTGAAGAGGAGAAACCAGGACTGCGCAACCACACAATATTAATCAATCAACATGAACAGGAGGTTCTTAGTTAACATTTTGATCAAATTGTATAAGCCCACTTGCCGCTTCACATCGACCTCCGATAAGTAGGTTCCTACTCTATTGGTTGCAGGACCGCATGGTAACCACAATACTGCACCCGCAGAGGGTGCAACCCAGAGGCCCAGAAGCACCCCTGCTGTCAGGCCACGCCACCTTGGCTCTGGGCTGCGGCACCACAACAAGTGAAAGGATGGAATGAACTCCCCTTTAGATGCGCCCCCAGTGGCCAACTGAAAGCACAAGAGCAGAAACACTTGGGGGCACCTCTAAAGGGGAGTTAATTCCATCTTTTCACTTGTTGCAGTGGTGTCTCTTGCTGTGGTGCTGCACTTGCGCGGGGACGTGGCCCAGCGCTAAAATGGCTTGGCCAGGCAGCAGGGGTGCTTCTGGTCCTCGGAGTTGCTCTCTCTGCGGGTGTGGTATTGTGGTAGCCATGCGGTGCTGCAACCAATAGAGTAGGGAACTACTTATCGGAGGTCACCGTGAAGTGTGTATGCATCTTGTGCTTTACTGTGAAACACAGTGAAAATCCCTTAACGTGGCTTCCAATAATCCAGGGATTCTGATATTCCAGCACTTGATTCCAACATGGAATTGCGTGGTAATCTTCATATTTGCCAAAACCAGAATAGTGAGAAGAGCGAATCTATTCTGCCACTCCTGATCGTAAAAATGCCATATTTGTGTTACTTTTTTATTCTTGTCTTGTATTGGTGCATTACAGGAACTTTTGTTTTAATTCTAGTTCTGAGATAGTCGTCGGCTAGGTCATGCCTGGGCTGATGATTTTCTTGGAAATGGTTTAAAATTAAATTGAACAATCCTGTTATGTTTGCAGTAAAGTATATTATCTACGGATATTTCATTTTCTTTGTTTTGTTTCTTCTACAGAAGGTTTCATGGCTACCAGTCTCTTAAGGAGTACTATGAGGCAGAAAGCTGCTTCAGTTATTTGCACAATGTAAGTTTGTGGTGTTTTTTTCTGTCCTATTTTGATGTATTTTTATTTGCATGTCTGAGGTTGTTCGATCTTTCTCTCTAGATTCATGTGCCACTCATGTTGGTAAACTCAGTGGATGACCCACTAGTCCATGAAAGCTTGCTGTCCATTCCAAAGTCTCTGGCGGGTAAGTGTGTCATGCATTGTGTTTAACGCTTCACCGGAGGATGCATATATGGCTTGTATATTGGTTCAGTGTGATCTTTATTTGCTCTACTATATTTCGGATTTGTTCACGATGTGTCTGATTTTATTTTTAGCCAAGAAGGAGACGGTCATGGTGGTTTTGCCACTTCACGGGGGACATCTTGGCTTCTTTGAAGGTGCAGTACTCTTTCCAGAGCCCCTAACTTGGATGGATAAGCTTCTTGTACAGTACTCCAATGCCATCTGTCAGTGGGAGAGAAATAAATTGCACTGCTCTGACAAGGAAACTGCACAGTCTGAATTAAACTAAGCACTTCAATCATCTTCCCAAAGACTTGCCTACAGAATCATCTTTTTTTTTTTTTTTATGCATTTATATTTCCTTACTAACAGTTACTGTAATTTCTTTCTTCTTTTTTGTGACTGTCTATAATTACTTGGGTCTGCCCAGATAATCTTTGCAGTAAAACTACAAGGGAAGAGGCCGTGACTCCACTGTGAGCCTACAGAGTTCCTGCATTCCCGTTCTGGCTAGTTGCTGCAGCGCTTTATGTAGTATATATATTCTATTTATTGCTGTTTGGTACAGCAAGGCCATTGTATTTCTGTCAATATATTGTCAAATAGTAGCTGAAGTAGATATCTTTCTACCCCAGGTACGCTTTGGAGTATTTAGATTTTCAATGCTGAACGTACATGGAGGTCAAGTTGACATCTGTGAGTCATTGCGTTCGTTCAGTATAACATGGATGTGTGCTATGAGGTAAGACTTGGACACCTAAAGGGAGCCAACTTTTCCTAAAATTTCCAAACGCGTCAATTGGTTTTTGGAGGTACACATTCTTCTGTTTTCATGATGGACGCAACTTTAACTGGCTCATTGATGTCAAACTGTCTTCCAGATTTGTCTGATAGAATTATTTTAGCGTTATTCTGTTTTATAATACATAGTCCAAGTAATATTCAAGTAGAAGGAAGAAACTCCACATTTTGTTAAGAATCAAATCTGCGTCATGAGCCTCACTTTTTAAAATGTGGGGGAAAGAATCTTGTAAGGAAGACCAATATGCATCCAGTTATTTCATCGGGAACTTCCGATCGGATAATGCCTCGTGTTCACATTCTAGCTCCTGCTGCAGGGCTGTGTAGTTGGCGGCCCACAAGCCTGGCCTGCTAAACTGATTTGTGGCCTTTAACATTTCTGAAAACCTTTCTCGACTTAATTGTAATACATCATTTGCTTATTCATATTTGCCTTGTGAGCAAATAGTTGGGCCTACATAGTGTAACTCCAGGCAAGAAAATAAAAAATTCTGCTTTGTGGTTAGTTCTAGAGCTTTGTGTACCCAAAGATTCCCCTAAATGAGTAAGCCTCCAAACTCTCTGGGCGCTTCCGTAGGCACCACTAGGTTGTCCTGCCTAGCGCATGTCACCCAGGTGAATGAAACTTTAGAAAGTTGGAGCTCGACAGGCCCCAAAGCTGAATTTTCATTGTTTTCCTTCCCGGAGTTGCACTTTTTGTGGCGCATTAAACTTGAGCAGGACTCTCTTGGTGAACTGATGGAGGCATTCTCATGAACGTTGCTTTGCTCTGCTAGGGAACCACAAGCAAAGTTATTGTCGTGGGTAAACTAGTGAATCCGCACATCGCCATACTTCAGTATTCCAGGCTGCACTTACTTTTTTTTAGTTTTGTGTTTTTACCAAAGTTATGGAAAGCAATCATTGACTTCCGTATTTACTAAAGGGACATTTTTTATTTTGCTTCAGTTTGCCCCAGAACAGTATAGTCCACGTAGCAACAAACCATAGAACCATTGCCGTCTTTCTTTAAGATTTGCTGTAGATTTTTGATGGAGTACTATCCGGCCTACAGTGCTGCGGTCTCCCATTTCTGATGTCCACACGATAACGTTGTGATGGCCGAAATCAATAGTTTGGTACCAAGCATAAGCTGGACCCTGCACTAGCCGTATATTCCCCAGTACATGATGTGATAACGTGGTCGTGCATGGTTTCCTCCCTGATCAGCACTTTACAGCTTCTTGGAAAACAGGGTTTTTACTTACAGGGCTTGGAAAACTGGCATCTTCTCTTTAGATGTGTTTTGTTAGCTAGCAATGTGTAGTGAGATTATTTTTGGAAACACATGTTTGTGGTATGTGTGTTTTTTATATAAATTTCTTGGTCTGAAAAGTTCCAAGAAATACGTTGTAAGTCTATACTTCTGCTACAGTTTGTGGCTTTGCTTCTATATAAAGCTGATAACCTTTCCAATGAATGTCACGTTTATTAGGACGTAGGAGAAGATGCTGTTTTCTATGTGTTGTAGGTTTCTTCTGTCTATTCTTAAGGAAACATCCAGCCGGAATGTATTTCCGACACATCAGTCTCCAGTTTGACAGGGGCCATTGAGTTCTATATCTAAAGAGCCCAGAGTTTGATAGTAAGGGGTGATGGTTTTTACTTAGAAATTTGTTTTTAGCACTTAAGTCCCTCTGTAGAACATGGTTATTGTGAGCTGAAAAAAATCTCCAGGACAGTAAATGACAATGATACCACCCTGAAATGCAGAGGGACAAGACGGTTAGCACTTAACAGTTCAATGCACCCCACACCTCATGTTCTAACCTTACCTGTTTGATTTCTTTCATGTTCGACAGTCATTTTCGATAGATAGCCGATGGCCTGAATTTATGTCTTGTGCACTGCGCTCCCTTTGAATTAGCACTTTATTCTCTTAGTCTTGTATCGAAGTACAAAAGTTGTGTTGAAGTTGCTGCTGCGCCTGCAGTAAGTATGATGTTGTAAATGTGTGCAGTCAGATACGGTGTAAACCAGTCCCGTATGAATCCTTAATTTTGCCTTAAGCCTCATTTTGTTTCCACGCATCGCATACAATGTAAAAGTCCGCTTTGAAGACCATGACAATATAACAAAAAAAAATAAAAAATCTGTGTCTACTTTGTAAATGTAATCGCAACAATGTGCGTACAGGAAAAAAAACAAAAACTCTTTTACATTAGCATTTCCTTAAAGGCAAGGGATACACCGAAGCCCATTTTATATTCAGGGTTTTATAATAGCTTCATGTTCTGAAGGGCCGCTTAATGTCAGTAACTAGAAGGGGTCCATGGGCGGCTTATGAGAGTACAATGTGTGTGTGGTGTTTTCTTCATGTAGAGTATGTGATGAGTTGTAATCTTTGTAGTGATGCTGGATTATGGTAGTATGTATAACGGTCAGTTACTTTAGTATTTGCGTCTAGTTGAGTCACTGTCCTTTTTTTTTCTTGCTTGTTTTCTGTGGTTTAACACTCAGGGATATAACTACTGCCACACACCAAAGTGTTTTAGGTTGGAACTGAGGGAATGCCGATCACAGGAAGTTAACATTCAAGCACATTAGAGATGATTTATGTTGCTACTCACCACATTGGCTGACGGGATATAGTAAACTTACTAGGGTCCGGAGGTTTTTGCTTCTGCCCTATATGTTACTGTGTCTCGGGCTGCTCCGTTTCCTTTCCCCACTTTGCAGCCACAGAAACACCAGCACTGCCTTATTTAGTAGGCCTTACATAGCATTTTGTACAGCATTTCCACCAGAATCCCAATATCCGCTATATATGCCTCGCTTGTGCTTCGGTCCTAGTTCAGGTTTTGTTGAGGGTTCTTTCACGCTATATACACCCTTATAGAAAAATAGATCTGCTGTTGAGCCACTGTGAGAGAAGGCGCCCAGATATCCAATGACTTTATTATAGGCAGCATTGCTTGGTTAATGGTTGCTCAGAAAATAGGAGCTGGCTATAGTTACTCAATAGTGTGTTGCCATGCCACTTAGTACCCAGTCATAATGAACATATATTCTATTTGTATGTGTACTTTACTTTTACATGGAGATAATCCGTAATGTTGTCCAAGGAAACTATTGCTATAATGTTTCTTAGTGATGTCATCCGTTCCTAGTGAATCCATTGGCTGATCACTTGTTGAACCTACATAATGGCTGCCACCACTGTATGTTGTGGAGTGGTCTAATGAACTTCTGTCTGAGGTTTTTCGAACTTGTACTAGGTTTCCTGTGTTTTTAAGTATTTGGTTTATGCAATACTGTCTTCTTTAAACACGCCGAGACCTTTCTGGAAAGTTCTCAGTTTGTTGCCCATTGAAGTCGCCATGTTTTTGTCAGTAAATTTGGTGAAGGTGTAGCAGACATGTGGAGTTAGTTGCTTAGGTGCTTCCAATATTTTATGAAAAGGAAACAAATATGGCCAGTGTGTCGTCTTATTTCCGGAATAACTGGACCTTCTTTTTGCCTTGAGTCTTTTCCATATTGATATTTGCCTCTATAATGTGCGTTTTTAGGTCATATGCTCTCGTTGTAGAAGACTATTCGGAGCATTATACAATTCGGTGGTCACTTGATGTAACCGTGAACAACATTTCTATCACTGATTTCCTGCCTTCTAACCAGCGCAAAGGTTTCTTGGACTGGTTACCAAAATCGTGGCTACATACCCTGCATCAAATGCTATATACATTTAGTTAAATCCAATGTTGCACATGTGTAAAAATTCCTCCTGTTACATCATATGATATTAGCAACCATTCTGTGTTTATTTGATGTATTTTGTGTATTGTTGGCAGCCATTTTTCCATCGATCAAGGTCCCACAATGGGTTGCAAAGATGCTCTATTAAAGGGGTTGTGTAAGACTAGAAAAACAGTGCCACTTTTGTCCATGGGCTTTGGCCGGTTTTACAGCTCAGAGCTGGACTACAATTTTTTGTTTTTCTATTTCATGCAATCTCAACATCTACCACCACTAACATAAAACGTTTTCCCATTGACCAATGCATTTAGTTGTAGCAGTTCTGCTGCATAAAAGTGTTGACATCCTATGTCTGTGCTCTCTTAAAATCCCCAAAATCTCTGCCTTTACTTAATTTTTGTCTTTTGATCTATTGTGTGTAGAAGCACAATTGTTGTACTGTACTTGCATTGTATCCAGTGCTTGCAAAGCAATGGCTGCCACTTTGTGTGCTATGAACAGATGATAAATTCCGTGAAAACCAGTGGCACCGATAAAGTGGCTCTGAGCAGAATGTAGTCTGTGGTTACTAGTGAACGGTCTCTCGAACACCCATTCAGCCCACTAGTAGCTAGCTGCCTCCACCACATTGGCCACGTGTTTAAGCCGAGTACAATAAGTCCTAGCTAAATCCCAGTTGTATGATCTGAAATGTTCTTTTTGTTTCCTAGTTAAATCCGATCACGATAATTTTCAATAGGGCAGCATTTATCACAATTACCATTCCTAAAATGCTGAGTTGTTCTAGAGCTCTGTCAATTCTATTTGGCATCTAGTATTCATAGTCATTGTCTCGAACAGCTGAAGGTCCCAGGATGTGGAGGAACCATACTTTGTTCTATGGTAACGCAACATACACTGTGTGTAGGCGGCCGTTTCTTGTACTAATGCCTTTAACGTTTATACTGCATGCAAAGTTTTTTTTGTTTTTGTTTTTTTTTTTAAAAAACTATTTTGCAATCAAGGATGAACATATAGGAACAAAAGCCTTTTTGGAGCAAGCCATATATCTACAGAATATAGTTTCTGTTGAAGTGCTGACTTTTGTGGTCCACACAAGCCAACATAGCGATAAGGATTTTTTCTATCACATATTAACCTGCTCGAGGAATGTACACCAACTTTTCTAATCCAGGCCCCAAAATATTGGGAAGTCTTTTTTTTTTTTTTTTCTTTATCAGTCTTTTTTTGGAACTTGACTGTTAATAGTATTACCAATCTACTTGTGTTGCGTCCTCGTCCCCAAACACATCTGCCTTAATAAGCAGGGAAAGTGGTGGTGTGTGCACGTTGTAGAGATTTCACTGTATTCTTCAGTTAGGTTGGCTTGCTCCTAATATTGGTGAAACATTTATGGTGGTTTTATTTTAGAACTTTAAATGCTGCCCTAAAATGGTTTAGTCCAGAAGCTGGCAACCTGTGACTTCTCAGGAGGCTCTTCAGTTACAGGAGTGGTCAACCAGGCCTGATAGTAGTTTCTGTTAGTCTATAACTGGAGATCGGCCACAGGTTGCCAACACCTTGGTTGTGTCTAATGTTCCTAAAACTTACTGCAGCTTTAAAAAACAAAAATAAAGCCAGTTAATTCCAGAGATATAAGATTTGCAACTTGCAATGCAATTTTCTATACACCTACTTTATCTTAAAACAGTGACTTTTTCTTGAAATGTTTTCATTGTTCTTTTTGTTTTCTTATGTGATGTATGGCGGTTCACTGCAATCAGAGTTTTTTTTTCTTTTTTTGTTACTTTTTGGGTTTAATGGAACTGAATATAAAAAATAAAGATTGTTTAATTCATTGTTGCGTATGAGTCATTTTCTTCCAAAGGAGTAGATGCCGTTATTTGTTCATTGGTAAAAACAATAACCGTGATATATTGCACAAGAAAGTTTGATTCCAGTTATACCAGTACTCCCACCATTGCATCACCTTCACCAATACGATGCACTTAAAGGGTTTTCCGGCTAATAACAGGTTTATGCTCCTTTTTAAATGTAAAGAGTTGCTTACATATAGATGGCAACTCTGGTGGTCAGATGTGCCATTCCACCCCATAGTCAGTGGTTAAGACCACCCGTCCTCTATGTCTCAGTCCTAAACACACCAAGTGTTTGACATGTTCTACTCTGATTTGACCAAATACATCTTCTTGCTTGCAAGTGGCAAGATGTAGAGGAGGGCTTGGGCTGTGCGTTCAGTAATTTACCCGTATGTTTGAATGCCCTCTGAAAGAACGGAGTGCCATGAGTGACTGGTGCCAATAACGGTGGAACAGGGCAAAATGGTGCATCTATATGTAAGTAACTCTATACATGTAAAGTAGCATAAACCTGTTGTTAGTCGGGAAGCCTCTTTTAATACCTACAGTTTGTTTGTTTTTTTACTCTTATTGTTGTGATCATCCATAACCTGTATGGTACTTAATTTCAAAAAAATTTTTTATCACCGTGAACCTACTGGGATGTTCCTAACTCCCATGTGAGCATACCCGATCTGGGTAATTTTATCTGATCACTTTGGGCATCTGTTCTGTCATATGTTCTAAGCGATATCAACAGTATGTGATGTACTGAGTGATATTGGCACGGTATCTACATTGGACATATTTGTGTATTTACCAATGGTCCGCTGTGTATGTTTCTAGACACGTGGACGTACGCAATGTACACACTGCAGTAATTGTGAAAAAAACACTAAAATTGAAAGAAAACTTGCAAAAATTTGCAGTTTTCGAAATTTAAATGTATCTAAAATAGTTGCTCATTTACATTTCCCATATGTCTCCTTTAGATCGGCATCATTTTTTGAACATCTTTTTGTTTTTCTAGGATGTTACAAGACTTAGAACTTTAGCAGCAATTTCTCACGTTTTTCAAGAAAATTTCAAAAGGCTATTTTTACCGGGCACCAGTTCAGTTGTGAAGTGGCTTTGAGGGGCCAATACAATACAAACCCCCATAAATAACCCCATTTTAAAAACTGCACCCACAAAGTATTCAAAACAGTATTTAGAAAGTTTCTTAACCCTGTTTTGCGTTTCACAGAAATGAAAGCAGTGAAGGTGAAATTTACAAATTAATTTATTTTATTTTTGCCAGATGTCATTTTAATCATTTTTTTTTTTTTTTTTCTGTAACACAAGGTTTTTTACCAGTGAAACAACTCAATATTTATTGCCCAGATTCTGCAGTATTTAGAAATATCCCACATGTGGCCCTAGTGCGGTAATGTACTGAAGCACAGGCCTCCGAAGCAAAGGAGCACCTAGTGGATTTTGGGGACTTCTTTTTATTAGATTGGCTGTTAGGCACCATGTCTGGATTGAAGAGGTCTTGTGGGGCCAAAACAGTGGAAACACCCCCAAAAAGACACCATTTTGGCAAGCTACACTCCTCAAAGAATTTATCTAGTGGAATAGTGAGCATTTTGACCGTGAATATCAACATTTTGGGGGGGTTTTTGCGCTGAAATGTTTTTGTTTTTTTTTTCTAATTTTCACAGGGAATAAAGGAGAAAAAGCACCCCAACACTTTTAACCCGTTAATGACCAGGCCATTTTGCACGTCAATGACCAAGGATTATTTTTTATTTTCTCACGGTCGCATTCCGACAGTTTTTTTTTATTCCATCGACATAGCCGTATAAGGGACGAGTTATATTTTTTAATTGCTCAATTTTTGGGTGCATATAATATATCGATTAACTTTATTGTAGGAGAGAATTGAAGATAAGCAGCGATTCCAGCATTGATTTTCACGTTATACATTTACGCCGTTTACTATGCTGTGTAAATAACATGTTACTTTTATTCTATGGCTCGGCACGATTACGGGGATACCAGTTATGTAACGGTTACATTTTTCTACATTTGCACAATAAAAACCCTTTTAGAAAAAATGTACTTGTTTTTGCATCGCTGCATTCCAAGAGCTGTAACTGTGTTTTACCGTCAATGTGGCCGTATGTGGGCTTGATTTTTGTGGACCAAGGTGTAGTTTTACTTGGTACTATTTTGGGGTACATGGAGCTTATTGATTAACATTAATTTCTTTTTTTATGCAGGGAATGCGAGAAAAAAAGAATTTTGCCATTTTTTGTTACGATCGCGGCGATACCGTATGTGTCGTTTTTATTTTGACACTTTTTACTAAGTAAAAACACTTTAGAGGGAAAAAAATAGTTTTATTTTGACTCATTTTATATATAGATAGATCGCGTGCAAACTTCTGTTTGGACAGACAGCAGGGCTCAGAATGGTAGGAACGCTATTTGGCATGCGGGCTGTGCTTGATTGATTTTTGCACACCATGTCACATCAGCAGAACTGAGGTATCGGTACAGGGGGAACCCCATATAAGTTACTCTATTTTGGAAACTACACCCCTCAGGGCATTCATCTAGGGGTGTTGTAAGCATTTTGACCCCACAGGTGTTTCATAGACTGTATTAGAATTAGGCAGTAAGAATATAGAATTACATTTTATCCAAAAATATGTAGTTTTAGCTCCCAATTTTTTGGGAGGAAAAAAAAAAACCACACAGTTTGTTACTCCATTTCTCCCGAGTATGGCAATACCCCTTAGGTGACCCTAAACTACTGTTTGGGCACATGGCAGAGCTCAAAGTGGAGGGAGCGCCATTTGACTTTTAAGGCTTATTCACACGAACGTTGTATAGGGCCATTACAGAGACGCATGTATTTCAATTCGGTCATTGTTTTAACGGATTGTGAAGGGTCTGTTGAAATATAGAACATGTCCTATTTTCTTCCGTTTTTATGGATCCCTCGATAGACTCAAGTCTGAGGGATCCGAGAAACCGGGTGCAACTCGGACGTGAAAAATGGCTGTTTGTCACATCAGAGTTTGCATTTGTTAGTGTAAATAAGCCTTTAGCGTGCAGATTTTTCTGAATTGGTGGTTGGGCGCCATGTCGCATTTCCAGAGAGCTCCCTTAGGTACCAGAGTACAGTGGAAAACCCAGAGAAGTGACCCCCATTTTGGAAACGACACCCCTCAAATCATGTGGTGGAGCGTCTATGGTCTGTTAGAGATTTATAAATGAGTCACTATTTTATATAGTGCTGCACTACAGATTTTTTAATAATTCAGCACCTTTTAATGGATGAACTGATCTCTAATGTAAGTAATCCTTTATTAGATAATATGTCGGAGACAAATCTACATTCTGTGAACATCACAGAGACTTATTGTACTCTTATCTCATTTTTATCACCCGAAGAATTTCCTAGTCCTTGAAAGAGAGTTTGCAATACTGCTACATGTACTCCAGTAAAACCAGCTGCTTCTCTTTCAGATCTTTTCTCAGTTGACCACTGAAAGTTATTTAGTCTCTATATTTAAGCAGATAATGGGAAATTCCTGAAATTCCAAGGCGTTAAGTGGCTCTGAATAGTTAGTCTGCCATCAAGGGGAACATGAAAATGAACATTTAAAGGACTGTTCTACCCCTCACTGCTCATACACATATGTCTTCAAAGTGCTAAAAGGATAATCTGCTTCTTCTACATAGCCCCAATTCTAAAGACCTACATTAAAGAAAAAAAAAAGAGGGAAGGAAAAAAGGTAAATTAGTAAAAGGGGGGCACACATGGCTTTTGTCGGTTCTATATGCAGCAATCTTGCTCGATTACTTTTACCATGACTGGGATATGTTCTAAAGGCTTTTACATTGGCCATTAATCAGGCAAATGAGCTTTCACATGAATGTTCGTTCTTGATCATTGCCCTGTGTAAATAGAGCAACGATCAACGAGTCAATGCTCATTCATCGTCTGATCTTATCGTTTATGTAGGAGAAAATATCGTTGTCTGCAGCACATCTCCCTGTTCCCATACGTTACCGATCATAGCCTCTTGTGAAAGGAGCAAACAAGTGCTGATCAACGAGATGTCTCATTGATTGGCGCTCCTTTTTACGGCCCATATTAGCCGATTTAAAAAGACCATTATTGTAGAAAGCAGACCCTGCGCATATTAGATTTGGCGGGTTTAACCCCTTATGTACTAACCTATTTTAGGCCTTAATGACCAAGCTATTTATTAAGTTATAATTTATTTTCCATTGTCGCACTCAGAGAGCTAAAATTTATTTATTTTTGCGTCGACATAGCTGTATAAGGACTTTTTTTGTGCGGGACAAGTTGTATTTTTTAATAGCACCGTTTTGGGGTACATGCAATTTATTGATTAACATCTATTAACTTTTTTTGGGGGGGATAGAAAAAAAATCCCAGCAATTTTGCCTCTTTTTGCATCCTAAATTTACGCCGTTTACAATGTTGGAATAAATAACATAGTAACTTTAGACAGCGGGTCGTTGCGATATATTAAACTTTTATATAGTTTTCTTATGTTTTACTACTTTTACACAGTAAAAACACTTTTTTTTTTTTTAAATGATTTGTTTTTTTATTTATTTGAAGAGCCATAACTTTATTTTTCTGCCGATGCAGCTCTATAAGGCCTTTTTTTTTTTTTTGCGGGACAACTTCTAGTTTTTATTGGTACTATTTTGGAGTACATGCGAAGTTTTGATCAACTTTTTATCAAATTTTTTTTGAAGGCAGGATGAGCAGAAACAGCAATTCTGGCATTGTTTTAGATTTTATTTTTTTACGCCGTTCGCCGTGCAGGTTACATAATGTAATCATTTTATAGTTGGAGTTGTTACGGATGCGGCGATAGCAAATATGTGAAACTTTTTTTTTTTTTTTTCATAATAAAGCATTTTGTAAGGGGAAAAAGTGGGGTTTTAAATTTTTTTTATGTGGTATTATTTGTTACTTATTTACTTCTGTATTGCAGTATTATTGCATGTCCGTGTAAAACCACATTATTTTATTCTAATGCAGCGCCGTAAAAAGGTTACTGCATCAGAATAAAGGTAGTTAGTGACTGCCGCGAAAAGGCGTATTGGTGGTCACTAACGGGTTAAAAGACTTTAATCTGTGTTTGCCTGATAACTAATGTGCATGGCCAATTTCAGAATCCGATCACTGTCCAGATCTTCAAGCAGCAAAGGTTTGACATTCAGATGTAATAGATGTGACGGCTCACGAATCACTGCTTATTAGCAGCCTTCTGCTCTTGTTCATAGAGTCCGTGACACAATGTATTTAGACAGTGTAACATCCACAGCTGTGGAACGTCATTCTCATCTGCCGCCGCGGTCATGGGCGAGTGAGGGCTGGGTGGCATCTCCCTCCTGAGAGACGCTTCTGCATCGCTGCACTGGTTCCCGTAGGGTGCGTGCTCGCGTCCGGCCTTAAAGGGCCAGTTCACACACACGAGTAAGATCTGTAATTAGCCCATGATCACCCTGGACTATAAAAAGTGCTGTGCCCTTACACGCATTGCCTGAGCATTTTGTGTTTACCCATGTTCGTCTTGGCAAATAGTCCCTGAATGTTATCCTGTTCCCGTGCCCTGCTACCTGTATCCCATGTTATAGCTGTTCCTGTGGCTTAACCTATTGGAGTCGTGTTGTGCCAACGGTCACACCTGATGATATACACCACGTCTGGTGTCTACAAGTTCATCTCTGCCAAGCCTCCATTACTGTCTGGACTATTAAAGGTAGTATTGTATTAGGACTGTTGTTTGGCCAGCTGCTACTTCGCTACAGCAGTGCGGTCTAGTGGGTCCACATACCCACGGATCGTGACAGACGGGTTATCTAATAGGACTAGCCTTTTAAATGAAAAATAATTAAATTCTGTTTATTTTAGAAAAAAAACTTTTAGCAATGACTCTAGAGTTTCTAGTATGTCAACAATATTATTTTGTTGATAAGAATACTGTTTGTGACCATTATTCTCATTCTTTTGAATGCATTGAAGCTTGATAAGATGGTCCTGTCCTGCACTTTTCTGCAGCATGTTTAGATAGCTGCCAACAGTCCCGAATTTGCCGGGACTGTGCCGAATTTACAGACACAGTCCTGACAAATTACTGTCTCGGGACATGTCCCGGCAACTGCCACATTCAATTGTATCTGCGTCCTCAGGACGCAGATATAATTGAATAATGTGGCATAGCAGGAAACTATCCGCTTCCTGCTCTGCCATTCACTTCTCCTGGAGCGGACTCCCCGGCCTGAGCATTGGCAATGTTCTGGCCGGGGATTCTGGTGATCCAGGACTAGCCCCTGACTTCACTGTCCATATATGGACAGTGACTTTTTCAGAGGTTGCCTCTTTGGGCGGAATCTGATGCTCTGGCTGGGGATTCCACTCATAGAGGAGACCCCCTGACGACGTCACTGTCCATATATGGACAGTGAAGTGAGGGGCCCCTCCTGGAGCGCCGAAATCCCCGGCCAGAGTGTTGCTAGCGCTCTGGCCAGGGATTCCACTACTGGAGGGCCCCTTGGCATCAGGGGCTCCTCCTGGAGAGGAATTCCTGACCAGAGTGTCGGCAACGCTCTGGCTGGGGATTTTTCTCCTAGAGGGAGCCACAATGCCTCTATCAACAGGGGCGAGGGGTGGCACCAGCTACATAGGGCACTGTGGCACTATAGGGGAGCATTGTGGCATTATCTACAGGAAGCAGTGATTGGCACTATCTACTGGGTGCAGTGTGGAGCACCATCTACAAGGGGCACTGAGTGTGGCAGTATATTCTGGTTTTTACGCTACCAGTAGTAGTCAGCACATATCGCCAAGCCCTAGTGATAAAGTGAGACATCACCTGCCTGTAAACAACTGGATAACCAGAGAGAGATACTGGCCATCATAGTAGTTGTCAGCCAAAGTACAGCAGAAGTTTTTGTCAGTTTATTTGTATGGAGTAATTCTGGAAATAAAGCCACGCCCCACCAGCCTCACCCATAAAATAAGCCATGCCCCCATAAGACACACTCAGCAAAGACGCCATACCCAAAGTGTCCCTGGAAAAAAATTCAAATGTTGGCAATTATGGGTTTAGGTTTCCGATGTGGAGATAAGAAGGTCCACCGGAGAAGAGAAAAAAAGGAACAAGTTGTCTACCTGCTACAACGAGGACATATTGATGCCACAAATGAGTTCTCTTTGTACTGTGGGGATTCTATGGAAGATAATGATATATTAACCCCATCAGGACTGAGCCATTTTAGAGCTTTAGGACGAAGCCAGATTTTTGAAATCTCGTATGTGTCAAATTATTTGAGAATAACTCGCCGATGGTTTTACATAACGAAGTAATTCTAAATTCGTTTTTTCGTCACATATTGTACTTTCTTTTGATGTAAAATTTAGGTCCATACAATTTACATTTATGTATTCAAAACTGCCAAGAATGGTGAAAAATGTAAAAAAAAATTTTTTTTTTCTACTTTTAACTCCAACATGGAACATATAGATTTGTTTTCCACTGTCTACTAGATTTTGACCACAATTTTTAACTGTTTTTGTCACTGTTTGGGTATATCACAATGGTTTCGAAAATTGTCATTTTTCTAAAATTTAGTATTTTTATGCTCCTAGCCACTTTGGAAGAGCACTGGAAGTGCTGGAATGATGGAAAAGCCCCATAAATTACCCTATTTCAAAAACTACATCCCTCAAAGAATTTATCTAGGGGTGTGATCACTTTTTTTAACCCTATAGTTTTTTTTTCAGAATCTTGTGGAAATTTGGCGTGAAAAATAAGATTTTAAATTTTTTCACAAATGCTTCATTTATAGGACACATTTTTCAGACGCAGAGCATGCAAGTGAAGAAAAGCACCTACACATTTATTGACCTATCTGTACTGAGTTCAGAAATACCCCTAAAAAATTGTGCCGATACTACACCATATTACAAATCCTAGGTTTTCATCTATGGGGTATAATGAGCATTTTTAGTTATGTTATGGGGGATGTTCAATTTTTAAATGGTGAAACGCTTATGGTAAATGAAAGGGACAGATGAAAATAAAATTTAGAACTCCAGAGAGGTGTGGTATATGCGGAAGCACTCCTTCATACACAGTACCGGGTGGGAGGGACAGGTGTTGCACTGGTATGTCGTGTCTTTTCTTATGCCTTTTCTGGCACAAACACGACACCTTTTCCGGGGGTGGAGTTTTTTCTCTGTGGGCAGCACTTCACCAGGAAAGTGCTGCCCTGGAACTATCCTGGGGACATCACTACTTGCAGACGTAGAACTATCTCCTACCTCTGCCACATTACCAAAGAGAAGGGATTTTATTACCATCTACTGGTATTCCAGGTATGTCCTCTCGTGACAAGTGCCCCTGTAGATAACAAAGGAGTTGTACAATGATATTTTGATAAAATGCACCACATAGCATTATACAGCTTGAGCATCTGGTCAGATAAATCCACCCCCCTATAAATTTTTTATACGCCTGGATGCACACAGGCTGTGGCGTGGTGGTGGATGTTGCACTATGCACAGGGACATGGGAGCAGGTGGCATCATGTATGGATGTCAGCATTAAGACATTATTTTTGTCGATGAACTCTAAAAAAAGGACCCCTTTGTTATGGAGCACCCTGCTCTTCCCCAGCTGCAGGGTTTTGCTCAGAAGGGTCTTACTGATGGCTTCTTAGTTAGGCCCATATCCAGGACCAATCCCCAGTATTACAGCATTTCTGTTGTGTTGGTGGAATGCCACCTGTATAGCGTGGCATAGAAAGAACTGGGGTTCGCAGCAATAAATCATTGAGCACAAAGACTTGTCTGCTCAACAATTTTTTTGAACTAGCCTGTCAGAATTTTTCCAGTTGTTCTTTTCTATCTCTGACATATATTCACCAACAGAGGAGATCAGAGCCTGTAAACATGTTTTACTGAACTTCTAAGCTCCGATTGGTAAGTCTGTACAGACTAACCAATTGGAGCGATCTCCAACAAGGGACCATTCTGATAGGTCCCTTGTACTCTCCTGGTGACAAGGGCAGACTCTTCATGCAACTAACCACCGCTGTGGTTTAGTGTCAAGCTGCAATTAACTTTTAAAGTGCGGACATAACCGCACGTCTAGGTGCGTGAAGTTACTGCTCACCTAGACGTGCAGTTACGTCAAGGTGCGGGAAGGGGTTAAGAGATGCTGCCTGGGCTTTGCTACACCAGAACCTGCTGCATCCTGTGCAATCAGGAATCACAAGAACTCAATTGTATGCTTGTTATTTTGCTAGATTTATTTTTATATATAGATTAGTGTGGATTATCTGCTGTGCCGATAATTCTTGCCAGGGGTGTAACTAGAATTCCTAGAGCCTCAAAGCAAAATGAGATGGGCCCCCAACCTAGTGACAGGAAACTCAAACAGCAGCATAGGCAGCAATAATTATAGCTATGGATAATAGCGCCATATATCAGAGAGTCCACATAGTGCTAGATATCAGAAGGCCACCAACTTGCTATTTCCCACAAAAAAGGAACAATGTTTTCCCACCGGAGTGGGCCCCCTTAACCTCTGGGCCCCATAGAAGGTTCTATGGCTGCTACAGCTATTGTTACACCCATTATTCCTACTTTGTTAAAATAATAATACTAATAATAACATCTTGGCCAATGAAAGTTCTGATGTTTGTTGGGCTGGTACATACATCTAGAGAAGATGCTCCTGTGTCATGGGGGCACAAGCTTCATTATTAAATATGCCTAAATTCCAATGAGAGATCCTCCTATGTGAAGAGTTTGCACCGTGTTGCACTTATTGCTGGAGACGTTTGTTCTGTTAGTATGACTGGGTACACTATATAATTCCTATGCTGGTTACATTCCTCTGTAAATTGATCTTCTAAATAGCTCACTATGTACTTCTTGATTTTTCAGAGTTTCTGAAAACTCTTTACATAGAATGGCTACTTCCCACTCGTCTTCCACCTCCCGAGTCCGTGACCACATGTCAGACATCCTGTTTGATTTGATGTGACGCCAGGTAAAGGATGCATAATGCTTCACTTATATGTTGGAGCTGGTCATTTCAATGTACAGACTGCCATCTATGTGTCTAATGTATGGTATACTTTTTTCAGGCATACAGAGTTGGTATACAGGCAAATGAAACATTTACAGGCACGCTTCCTAGTATTCACAGTTTTGTAAATTCACCACAGTCAGCATTCCTCTTTTAGTGTGCGCCACTACAGACAATCAGTGATACCAATGTGTATCTGAAATTTGTTGCAGTTTTGTAAATTGGTGCTAAGAACCTGATGTGTTCAAACGGCACATTAAATATCATTGGTACATCACTACTGCCCACACATCCCCTCCTCACCCACAATTTGTTAGTACTCACTCAATTCTGCCACCAACACACTAGATCAGCACCAGGCTAGCCAATAACGCTGTGGCACACATCATATACGCACTACTACAGGAGGCTGTGTATGACAAAAGCAAAAAAGGAGTCAATAACTATCATAATATCAAACTAACAACTTTATTTATTATATGAGATTATGACAGCACATATTAAAAACACAAAGAGGACTCCATACAAAAAATACACGCCTAGACAAGTGGGTGTGTGGTTCTTACAAAGTCAAAATACTTGTTGCATAAAATCACAGCAACAAGTGTAATAGGTAGCGACTAAATAGGCGCAGCTTAAAAGAAATAGAAGAACATTATCTCTCTAGACCCAAATAGATCATGAGAATAAAGGTACCGCAAATGCAATGTCTCCACGTGGAAAGTATAAAATAGTATAAGGAGATAATGTTGTACACATACAGAGGTAAACAGATAATATCATTTGCCTTACCCATGAGTAAACAGAAGTTGGCCAGACAATGCCAGGTTGGTGTGTTCCCCAAAGTGCGTTTCACACATACTTTCTTCAGGGGATGCAGAAGGCTGTGTGTAGCGTACATCTTTCTTGTCTGCTCTTGCATTACCCACTTTATTAACACTATGACTGCCATGAATGTGCTAAAGCAAATTTCAACCTGGCAGGCAAATAACTAAAACTAATAGTAAAAACTGGTTATCCTGGATAATATCATAGAGGGGTGGGGCAATGTTTAGTGACTTCACAACTGGAGTTAAAGAAGCACAAAACATACTAAACGAACAACCAAAAATCAATCCATTATTTGCCGTATTAATCGACTCTTTTCTTTTTTTTTTTTTTTAACATTCTTTATTTTTGGGTATTTTTCCATACAAAGAAACAAATTACACAGAAATGTATAAACACACGTACATTATCATCCATTTTACAAAATGCATACATATATCTCGGTATGTAAACCTAAGGGTATGTTCACACGATGAGAGGCATTTACGTGTGAAAAGACAGACTGTTAACAGCTGCCTCGTTTCACACGTAAATACTCCTCACATTTTGCGAGCCGTCTGAGACGCTCGTAAATCTTGAGCTGTGCTTCATTGAGTTCAATGAAGAACAGCTCAAATTACGTGGCAAAGAAGTGCCCTGCACTTCTTTGCCGAGGCAGTCCATTTACGCGTCGTCGTTTGACAGCTGTCAAACGACGACGCGTAAATTACAGGTCGTCTGCACAATACGTCGGCAAACCCATTCAAATGAATGGGCAGATGTTTGCCGACGTATTGTAGCCCTATTTTCAGGCGTAAAACGAGGCATAATACGCCTCGTTTACGCCTGAAAATAGGTCGTGTGAACCCAGCCTTAATAAGCCGTAATATGCATACAACACTTCAGAATGGCATAATATCATCCTCTGTACCAGCAGAGATTAAGTTAGCACATTGGACACATTACCTAGGCATCAAAAACACATGGTTATATTACCCTCAACATTGAAAATGCATCCAGGGCAGCGGGCATCACAGTAGGCGGGGAGCTAGTTTAGTCTATGGCGAAGCATCATCAACACTACATCGGATAGAGGATAAAGAAAGCATACATAACCAGAGGACCCAACCTCCCACTATCAACTCCATGGCGGATCAGGTCAACACTCCCTTCTGCAATGTCCTATATGACCTATGTGTACAGCAGATACTCATCTGACTCACAGAACTCTTGCCACTCCAGCCAGACCAATCGTCCCGCTCTCGGTACTTCTCGTTGGGCCTGCGTTGCCTCCTCCATTCTCTGGAGCAATAAAATCTCTTGAAACCACTCCGTGATCGTTGGTGCGCTACTAGTTTTCCATAACCGTGGAATCACTGTGCGGGCTGCGATCACCAGAAAGCTAATCAGAGTTTTTGAGTATATTTTAACCGCTCCAGGGAACATGGAAAGAAGTTATACCTCCGGGGTGTTAGGGACTACTTGACTCGTGATTTTTTGTATAAGGTCTACCATAGCTACCCAGAATGGCTGAAGTACCAGGCATTCCCACCAGATGTGCAGCATAGTTCCCCCCGCTCTACCACACCGCCAACACTCATCCGGGACCGCCGGATAGAAGGAATGAAGCACTGCTTGGACCCTATACCAGCGCGACAAGATCTTATAGTTCGTTTCTTGTGCCTTGCATGAGATGGAGAAACTATGGCACAACTTGAAGGCTTTGGCCCAGTCCGCCGGCGAAGGTGGCGACTTAAGTTCTCTTTCCCACCCCTTCACAAAGGACGGTGGATCCCCATTATGTAGTTCCTGAAAACATTTATATAGAAGGGAAATAGCCCGTGGAGGGGGAGAGTCAGCAACACATAGCTGCTCTATCGCTGTTAGGTCTCTGTGCAAAGATAGCCTTTCCCTGCTAGTGTTATAAAAGTGCTGGAGACGCAGAAAGTTCCAACGCCCCCCCCAACGATCTCTCTGGCTCCGGGACAAGCGCCTCAAAGGACTTCAACCCCTTGTCCGCCAGTACATGACGAAACAACAGTTGTGAAGGCCTAGCCGAGAAGGGTAGGAAGGTAGGTAGCCTACCCGGCGGGAAGTCTGCATTATGGGATATCGCCACCAACGGGCCATCCGGAGGAATCCCTATGGCCAGATTACGATAGCGTTTATACGCGAGTACCACTTGTCCCGCCACCAGAGGAAGTCCATCAATCTCCCTCCCCTTAAAGTATCTCCCCCGGAGTCATGGGAGAATTGTGAGAGGAACCGGCGCCAGTTGGTTCTCCAACCTCACCCACAATTTAGAGTCCGCATGGTGGAACCAATCTAGGATCCTAGCACTTACTGCCGCAAAATAGTAGGCCAAACAGTCAGGCAATCCCAACCACCCTTTCTGTTTGCTCTTGAACAGAGTAGTTCTCGCTATTCGCGGTGGTCTGCCTCGCCACACAAACCTGGCCAGTGCTTTGTTTAGCTGTAGAAAGAAACCCCTGGGCAAGACACACGGGACCGTCTGAAAAATGTACATTAATCGTGGCAAAATGTTCATCTTTATCACGCTTATTCTACCTAACCACGAAAACTCCTTCGGCTCCCATTTGTCTAAATCGGCTTGAAGTGTTTGAAGGATAGGCATAAAATTAAGAGAGTAGGAGTCCGCATGAACCACCGGTATCCTAACCCCAAGATATTTCAACGAACCCGTTTGCCATGAAAAGGGATAATTGCTACGCACCTGCTGGGCGACCTCCCCTGGCAAAGATATATTCATAACCTCGCTCTTAGACATATTCACCTTATAGTTACTATAATAGCTATATATTTGAATGGCTTTCATCAGGGACGGCAATGTGATGTGCGGGCTTGTAATATAAAACAATAAGTCTTCAGCAAATGCTGACACCTTAAAATGCATCTCCCCAACTTGCACCCCTTGAATGTCAGCGTTACGTCGCACTGCTACCAATAAATGTTCCATCACCACCGCAAACAGCAGGGGCGACAGTGGGCAGCCCTGTCTAGTCCCATTACCTATCCTAAACGGCGCAGACAGTGAACCATTAACTCGAACCCGCGCCTGTGGATGATTATAGAGGGCCATGATACGTGTCAACATTAGGCGACCTACCCCCATCTGACTCAGAGCCGCCTCCAGAAACCCCCAATCCACCCGGTCAAAGGCCTTCTCTGCGTCCAGCGACAGAAGCATGCAGGGCATTCTATTCTTCGTCACATGATGCAGCAAAGAGAAGGTCTTTAGCGTGTTGTCTCTGGCTTCACGTTGTGGGGTAAAACCCACCTGGTCCGGGTGAATCAGGGATCCCAGATACCCAGCTAGTCTATTCTCTATCAACTTAGCGTACATCTTTGCGTCTGTGTTAATGAGCGAGATTGGTCTATAGTTCGCGCAATGTTGCGCATCTCTACCCCCCTTTGGTATGACCGTGATATGAGCCTGTAAGAAAGAGTCGGGGAACTTCACCTGATCTGAGATGGAATGAAACGAATCTTGCAGCGGCGACACCAGGTCCTCTGCCAGGGATTTATAAAAACCCGCTGTGTACCCATCAGAACCCGGGCTCTTCCCTGTCGGCAATGCTCTAATCACCTGTAATATCTCCTCTCTGAATGGCGCATCTAGGCCCACCACCTCGTCTGAAGACAACTGTGGCAGCGCTGTGTCCCTGAGATATTCCGATAACGAGGGTGGTGTGTCGGGCGGGCCATACCCCGAGTGATGGGGGGCAGGTTATACAGCGAGGCATAGTACTCGCAGAAGGCCGACGCTATATCCTCCGTTTTAAATGCCAAATCCCTTGCTAAGTTTCAAATCGATGGAATGAAGGACGCCGGGGCAGCAATGCCCTTGCCAAAGCTCTCCCCGCTTTATTACCCCACTCGTAATAATAGCGGGAACCCACCTGAAGGAGCATAGCACATTGTTTGTCTAGCAACAGTTGGACCTCGTGTCGAGTTTTGGTCAATTCCTAAGCGTGTTCTCCTGTAGCGTCTGCTTATGCTGGGTTTCTAGGGACTGTACTTTTACTAACAGTTCCTGAAGCTTCGTTCCCCTTTCCCTCTTAAGGCGAGCTCCATGTTTGATGAGAACACCCCTAAGAACGCATTTCAGCGCTTCCCATTTTATCGCTGACGCCGTGTCATCCCCAGCGTGGTCTCCCCTAAAATTCTCCACCGTCTATTTCAATTCTGCTTTACATACTGTGTCCTGCAGCAGAGATTCATTCAACCGCCAAGTACAGTCACCGCGACGCTGCCGTGAAAAGCGCAATGCACAAGACACCGGAGCGTGGTCAGATAAAAGTATACTGCCGATAGAGGACGCTGTCACAAAGGACAGTAGGCTATGATGAATCATTACGTAATCTATCCTACTATAGGAGTTATGGGCGAACGAGTAAAAAGTGAAGTCCCTATCGTCCGGGTGGGTCAGCCTCCATACATCGCAAAGCCGCATATCCCTAAGCCTCTTCCTCAATTTGTTCAACTTATTGTATGCCAGGGAAGTATGCCCAGAGGACGTGTCAAGCAACGGGTTAATGGCCAGATTAAAGTCCCCACACAGGATAGGCGCTCCTGACGAGAACTCGCTCAGAGCTGCCAACATTTTTACAAAGAAAGGAACCTGGTAAGTGTTGGGGGCGTAAACATTGGCTATCGTGACCGTGTGGACCCCCACCTCACACTTCAGAAACAGAAAACGCGCCTCTTCATCAAGGCATGTGTCTATCACCTTTCCCTGGAATGACTTATGTAGAAAGATAGACACCCCCCTAGTCTTGCCCTGTGGATTACAACAGTGGTATCCCACCGGATAATACCTGATCCGACCTGAAGTAGGTTTCCTGCACACAAAGCACTTGGGTCCTCTGTTTGTGTGAAGCATACAAGATCTGTTACCTCTTCTCCGGAATATTAAATCCCTTCACGTTCAGGGATGAGATGGTGAAATCAGCCATTATCCCTGAAGTCAAAGGAACTCCAGATGCATCTGTTCACAAAGTACCTGCATTCGCCAGAAACTGCCGCCATGCCCACCGCCCTGTCCAAGATACCACGGACCTCGCACTCCGTCCAAGTATACATTGCATTACTACAGCATTGCCTAAAAAGTAGAAAATGGATGGTAAGAGAAAAGAAAAAACAGTAAACACATGACAAGTAAAACATCCTGTCACCGCACTATACTAAGTTGTGCCCCTCGGCACTTAAATCACTGGTTAGAACCAGTCCAGTCGCAGCGATAAACCTATGTGGGGGTTACAGAGGTCTACCGAAGACTATTACCCTGATACTTGGTAACAACAAATATAGAGACCTCGCTCACTTCCACTTCCTTTCATATCCACCCCTGCTGAAGTACTTACATAAAGGGACAGACTCTTTATTTGCTCATAGAGAACCAAGAAGGGTGGATCCAGCGTTGCTGTGAATAAAAAGGAACTTGTTCCAAGTTTAATGGTATTGTTTAAAATAGGATTGTTAGGGATCTGCCAGGTACTACGTCTAGGTATACTCCTGGGATTAATCAATCCACACCTGAGGCCAGACCTGTTCGACTGACACCATCTCCCACCAACCAGGGTGGCAGGCTCAGGAGTGGGAGAGCCTATCGCGGCCTGGTCAGTCGGAGTTAGCTCCGCCCCCTGTCCTTTATTACCTGCCGTGTTCTCTTCCTCAGTGCTTGTAATTCTTCTGGATTCCTGGCCTCACTGCTGCTTGCTCCAGCCTGCTTCTTCCGTGCTTCTGCCTTGCTGCAGTTCCGCTTAACCTGCTTTGCTTTGCCCCTGGCTTGCTTCCTTCTCCGTGCTCACTTTGGTATACTCCACTTCATCCTGGTCCTGACTACTCATTCACCGCTCCGTTTCCTCGCGGCATTCCGTGGCTACTGCCCCTTCCCTTGCGTGTTCCCTGTTTGTTCTCCCGTGCACTTAGACAGCGTAGGGACCGCCGCCCAGTTGTACCCCGTCGCCTAGGGCGGGTCGTTGCAAGTAGGCAGGGACAGGGCGGTGGGTAGATTAGGGCTCACTTTCCCTTCAACTCCTTCCTGCCATTACATAATTACAAGCCCCTACCTAGTCTACCATTTCTCCTACGCTGACGCTATCATGGACCCCCTTGAGACCCTGACCCAGCAGATGCAGGGCCTCTCCCTACAGGTCCAGGCCCTGGCCCAGAGGGTTACCAGGGTGACGCGGCCTTAGTAGTACCCCTCACCTCTCCTCTAGAACCCGACCTCAAGTTACCTGACCGGTTCTCAGGGGACCGTAAGACATTTCTCTCCTTCCAGGAGAGTTGCAGACTGTATTTCCGCCTAAAACCCCACTCCTCAGGTTCCGAGAACCAGCGGGTGGGTATCATCATATCCCGACTCCAGGAAGGGCCCCAAGAGTGGGCCTTCTCCTTGGCTCCTGACGCCCCTGAACTTTCCTCTGTTGATCGTTTTTTCTCTGCCCTCAGACTCATTTACGACGAGACTGACAGGACTGCTTTAGCCGAGAGTCAGCTGGTGACCTTACGTCAGGGTAGGAGACCGGTTGAGGAATACTGTTCTGATTTTAGAAAGTGGTGCGTAGCTTCTCGGTGGAACGATCCGGCCCTAAGGTGCCAGTTTAGGTTAGGATTATCTGACGCCCTGAAGGATCTGCTGGTTAGTTACCCCTCTTCTGACTCCCTTGACCAGGTTATGGCCCTAGCAGTACGACTTGACCGACGTCTCAGGGAACGTCAGCTTGAACGCTTCAATGTGCTCCCCTCTGACTTTTCTGCGATCCCCCCCGAGGTCCCGTCTCCTCGCCCCTCCACGGAGGACTCGGAGGTACCTATGCAACTCGGGGCCTCCATGTCCCCTCGACAACGTAGGGAGTTTCGCAGAATGAATGGTCTCTGCTTCTACTGTGGGGACGACAAGCATCTACTGAACACCTGTCCCAGGCGCAAGAATAAGAAGCCGGAAAACTTCCGCGCCTAAGTGATCATCAGGGAGGTCACTTGGGCGCACAGGTATTTCCCGTTAATGTGAAACGCAATAAAATTTTGCTTCCCTTTCAGGTCTCGTTTGCTGGCCGGTCTGCCACGGGCAGTGCTTTCGTGGATTGTGGCTCATCTGCTAATATCATGTCTGTGGAATTTGCTATGTCTCTAAAGATGCCTTTTATTGATTTACCTTATCCTATCCCTGTAGTAGGTATCGACTCAACTCCCCTTGCTAATGGTTATTTTACTCAGCATACTCCTGTTTTTGAACTCCTGGTTGGCTCCATGCATTTGGAGCAGTGCTCTGTACTGGTGATCCAGGGATTATCGTCTGATCTGGTATTAGGTCTTCCCTGGTTGCAGTTGCATAATCCCACGTTTGATTGGAATACTGGGGAGCTTACCAAATGGGGTAATGAATGTCTTATGTCATGTCTTTCTGTTAACTCTATTTCTCCCCGGGAGGAGGTAAGCAAGCTTCCTGAGTTTGTTCAGGACTTCGCCGATGTGTTTTCTAAGGAGGCCTCCGAGGTGTTGCCCCCCCATAGAGATTACGATTGCGCCATCGATTTGGTGCCTGGTGCCAAGCTTCCTAAGGGTAGGATATTTAATCTTTCATGTCCTGAACGTGAAGCTATGAGGGTGTATATCCAAGAATGCCTGGCCAAGGGTTTCATTCGCCCCTCGACTTCTCCTGTAGGTGCTGGCTTCTTCTTCGTGGGGAAGAAGGATGGTGGTCTTAGGCCGTGCATTGATTATCGTAACCTGAATAAGGTCACCGTAAGGAACCAGTACCCACTTCCTTTGATTCCGGATCTTTTTAATCAGGTTCAGGGAGCCCAATGGTTTTCTAAGTTCGATCTACGGGGGGCATATAACCTTATCCGCATCAAAGAGGGGGATGAGTGGAAAACTGCGTTCAACACACCCGAGGGTCATTTCGAATACCTGGTCATGCCCTTTGGGTTGTGTAATGCCCCTGCTGTCTTCCAGAATTTTATTAATGAAATCCTGAGAGATTACCTGGGTAATTTTCTTGTTGTGTACCTTGATGACATACTGGTGTTTTCCAAGGACTGGTCCTCCCACGTGGAGCATGTCAGGAAGGTGCTCCAGGTCCTTCGGGAGAATAATCTGTTTGCTAAGACTGAAAAATGTGTCTTTGGGGTACAGGAGATACCATTTTTAGGGCAAATCCTCACTCCTCATGAATTCCGCATGGACCCTGCCAAGGTTCAGGCTGTGGCGGAATGGGTCCAACCTGCCTCCCTTAAGGCGTTAGAGTGTTTTTTAGGGTTCGCCAACTATTACAGGAGATTTATTGCCAACTTCTCGGTCGTCGCTAAGCCTCTTACGGACCTTACTCGCAAGGGTGCTGATGTCCTCCATTGGCCCCCTGAGGCCGTCCAGGCCTTTGAGACCCTCAAGAAGTGCTTTATCTCGGCCCCCGTGCTGATTCAGCCCAACCAAGAGGAGCCATTTATTGTGGAGGTTGACGCATCCGAGGTGGGAGTGGGGGCCGTCTTATCCCAGGGTACCAGCTCCCTCACCCATCTCCGCCCCTGTGCTTACTTCTCTAGGAAGTTTTCGCCCACGGAGAGTAACTATGATATTGGCAACCGCGAACTTCTAGCCATTAAATGGGCTTTTGAAGAGTGGCGGCACTTCCTGGAGGGGGCCAGACACCAGGTAACGGTCCTTACGGATCACAAGAATCTGGTTTTCCTAGAATCGGCCCGGAGGCTTAATCCTAGACAAGCTCGGTGGGCACTATTCTTTACCAGATTTAATTTCTTGGTTACCTATAGGGCTGGGTCCAAGAATATTAAGGCTGATGCTCTGTCACGTAGTTTCATGGCCAATCCTCCTTCCGAGAAGGATCCTGCTTGTATTTTACCCCCTGGTATAATCGTTTCTGCCACGGATTCTGATTTAGCTTCTGATATCGCGGCTGATCAGGGTGCAGCTCCCGGGAACGTCCCTGGGGACAAACTGTTTGTTCCCCTGCAATACCGGCTAAGGGTACTCAGGGAAAACCATGACTCCGCTCTATCTGGTCATCCTGGCATCTTGGGCACCAAACACCTCATTACCAGAAACTATTGGTGGCTTGGGTTGCCTAAAGACGTTAGGGCTTACGTCGCCGCTTGTGAGGTTTGCGCTAGGTCCAAAACCCCTAGGTCCTGACCTGCGGGCCTACTACGTTCCTTGCCCATTCCCCAGAGACCTTGGACCCATATCTCCATGGATTTTATCACCGATTTGCCTCCATCTCAGGGCAAGTCGGTGGTGTGGGTGGTAGTAGACCGCTTCAGCAAGATGTGCCACTTTGTGCCCCTTAAGAAGCTACCTAACGCCAAGACGTTAGCTTCTTTGTTTGTGAAACACATCCTGCGTCTCCATGGGGCCCCAGTCAATATCGTTTCTGACAGAGGGGTACAATTTGTTTCCTTATTTTGGAGAGCTTTTTGTAAAAAGTTGGAGATTGATCTGTCCTTCTCCTCCGCCTTCCATCCCGAAACTAATGGCCAAACGGAAAGGACTAACCAATCCCTGGAACAATATTTAAGGTGTTTCATCTCTGACTGTCAATTCGATTGGGTCTCATTCCTTCCCCTTGCTGAATTTTCCCTGAATAACCGGGTCAGTAACTCGTCAGGGGTCTCCCCGTTTTTCTGTAATTTCGGGTTTAACCCAAGGTTCTCCTCCGTTTCCCCTGGTTGTTCCAATAATCCTGAGGTAGAGGATGTTCATCGGGAACTGTGCACTGTCTGGGCCCAGGTTCAGAAGAACCTTAGAGGCGTCCCAGAGCGCACAAAAGATTCAGGCGGATAGTAGATGTTCTGCTAACCCCCGGTTTGTCGTCGGGGATTTGGTCTGGTTGTCGTCCAGGAACTTGCGCCTTAAGGTCCCGTCCAGGAAGTTTGCTCCCCGATTTATTGGACCTTATAAGATCATTGAAGTCCTCAACCCTGTATCCTTCCGTCTGGAGCTGCCCCCATCCTTTCGCATACATGACGTCTTCCATGCCTCCCTCCTTAAACGCTGCTCCCCGTCCTGGTCCCCCTCGAGGAAACCTCCTGTTCCCGTTCTCACCCCTGAGGGGGTGGAATTCGAGGTGGCCAAGATTATGGACAGTAGGATGGTCCAGGGCTCCCTCCAGTACCTGGTCCATTGGAGAGGATACGGGCCGGAGGAGAGGACTTGGGTACCTGCCCGTGATGTTCACGCTGGGGTATTGATCAGGAGGTTTCACCTTCTCTTCCCTACTAAACCGTGTCCTCTTAGTAAGGGTCCGGTGGCCCCTCATAAAAGGGGGAGTACTGTTAGGGATCTGCCAGGTACTACGTCTAGGTATACTCCTGGGATTAATCAATCCACACCTGAGGCCAGACCTGTTCGACTGACACCATCTCCCACCAACCAGGGTGGCAGGCTCAGGAGTGGGAGAGCCTATCGCGGCCTGGTCAGTCGGAGTTAGCTCCGCCCCCTGTCCTTTATTACCTGCCGTGTTCTCTTCCTCAGTGCTTGTAATTCTTCTGGATTCCTGGCCTCACTGCTGCTTGCTCCAGCCTGCTTCTGCCGTGCTTCTGCCTTGCTGCAGTTCCGCTTAACCTGCTTTGCTTTGCCCCTGGCTTGCTTCCTTCTCCGCGCTCACTTTGGTATACTCCACTTCATCCTGGTCCTGACTACTCATTCACCGCTCCGTTTCCTCGCGGCGTTCCGTGGCTACTGCCCCTTCCCTTGCGTGTTCCCTGTTTGTTCTCCCGTGCACTTAGACAGCGTAGGGACCGCCGCCCAGTTGTACCCCGTTGCCTAGGGCGGGTCGTTGCAAGTAGGCAGGGACAGGGCGGTGTGTAGATTAGGGCTCACTTTCCCTTCACCTCCTTCCTGCAATTACAAGGATCAACCAAGATGATGTCCTAGAGTGCGAGGAGAGGTTTGAAGAAAATAGAGGAAGCCTACGCGTTTCAGACGCTTCCTGCGTCCTTAATCATGGCTAGGATTTATTTGCTCACCTGAAAAAAACAAAAAACAATGGGAACTCTAACTCACTGGCATAATCCCACTCCGGGCATTGGCTAATCGCTCCTGACCCTAATTCTGCAAATGATGTCTATACCCGGGTTCTATATCCCCTCATCAGTAAAGCATAAAGCATAGCATTACAATACCCAGACAAGCGAACTTAGCGGGTTTGGGGTTCCCCGCCTCGGTGAGCACCTGTAAAACAACGGGATTAAAGACACATCAGAAAAATCACATCACATCACTTCACCGCTCCCAAAATCCGGGCGGGGACCCTCTCGGACGCCTGTGCGGTCTTTGCGGCAATGGCGATCCTTCTCTCTCTCGTCTCCAAGGCGCGGCCCGTCCAGGCCCCGGCGCCCCCGGTCTTTGTGCCACCTCTAGTTGGAAGGCCTCCCAATGCGGTAGGGGGATATCAGGCAATCTCAGGGCCTTCAGAAATCCCGGAAGTTCCGCATGTGTATGTAACGAGACAGTTCTGTCCTCCACTCTCACATGCAGGGAAAGGGGAATCCCCATCTATACGCCATCCCCCGCTGCTGCAACACCGAAAGTAAAGGACGCATCATCCCACGCTGCCGCATGGTGCGTCTCGCCAGATCCGGAAACAGGAGTATCTTGGCCCCGTCGAAGTCAATCTCCGCCTTCAACCTCGCCTTTTGCAGAATCTTTTATTTTAGGCCGTAGTAGTGTATACGGCAGATGACATCTCGTGGTCTCGTCGCAACCGCACTTTGTGGTCTCAAGGCCCTGTGAGCTCGGTCAATCTCGATACAAGTGTCCACTGGACATTTCAGTAGGGTGTTAAAGATCCCCGTCAGCGTCGGCATTAGGTCAGACGTTTTAGTTGCTTCTGGCAGGCCTCTCAGGCGTATATTGTTTCTCCTGTTCCTATTTTCGAGATCATCCAGCTGCCCTTGTAGTTGTCGCTGTTGTGAGCCTGAGACTCTCTGTGCCTCCGTGATCTGTTGAATAGTGTCTGACACCGAATCTTTCCAAGCTTCCAGTGCCCCCACCTGAGCTCGTAGGGTCGTTACTTCTGTTTGAACCACATGTAGATCTTTGCGCCACGCTACTTTCAAGTCAGCTGCCATCTCCTCCATATCCCTTTTAGAGGGAAGAAGCGCCAAGAGGGCTTGCAATTCCGGGTGACCCCTGAGTGTCTGTGCTGCCCGGTCCGGCGGCGGTAAATCTCCCCACAAACTGCTTCCTCCAGAGGAGAGTGGGGAGTCATTCTCTCCCACTCTTACCCTATGTCCCCATCTCTTGCAGGTCTCCGGGGTTTTCCCCCGCTCTTCTGAGGAGTAATCCTCCCCCTCCTCTTCCCCAGGCGTTGCCGTGGTCTGACCTGGCTCCAGCTCGTGCCTCTTCGCCTGGCTCATCGTTGGGGCCACTTCTGTCAGGTCCCTCCAGGTGATCTGCATCAGGCTATCTGCCGACACACTTCCTCTCCCCTCCTCGGCCTGTGTCTCAAGTGCTGCTGCTACACTCCGGTCCCGGCCGCCATCTTGAGCCCACCACGAAGAGCCGGTAGATACAGGTAAGTGGCTGCCTCTGCTCTCGCCCATGCACCACTCCACCGTCTCCTCCTCCCTCCTCTGCCTCGGCTGCTCCGCACCTTGGGCCTGTTCTCTTCCCGGGGAAGCCCCGACATCCGCCATCGCTGGCAGCAGCTCACCTCGGTCCCGGGCGACGCCATCTTGGAGCCGCCTCGTGGTCCGGGGCACATCGGCCAAGGGCGCCCGCACTCCTCCTCTCTCCTGTCTGTCTCCCTTAGTCAGGGGGTCGGGGACCCCTTCCTCCGTCCTCTCTGTCTCCTGCGCAATCAGCGCTTGCAGACTCCGAGCTAATTGCGTGGGGCTGCTCACCCCTCTTCCCGCCGCCGGATCTCTCAGGGGCGGTGTATCAGCTCCTTCGGAGCCGGAATCTCCGGCTGCCAGCGGCTGAAAAAAGTTAGAAATCGGGGTATCTGTACCCCCATGCGTCTGGGTACCCCGTGGGGTCTTTTTGGAGCGAGTTTTCCCCATTATTCTGCCCGGTCTGTCTCTTATTTGCTCAGGCTGCTGGAGAGCTCACTCACACACGTCTGCTCTCCAGCTCGTCCAGCCACGCCCCCGTCTACTCTTTTCTTTTGATCCTATTTTGTCTCATGTTGCTCTTCATACTGAGAGACATATAAAGAATTCTTATATATGTGTTCCAGGAGATCAGCCATGTTAAATCTCCTCACAATCCTGTGTCTGTCTGTAAGACAATTGGCTGCAGCAGGAGCCTGTGCCCTGTCTGCAGTAGGGCACAGGGGTCATTAAGCCCCACCCCTTTGCTAAACCCAATCCCTTAGCAGAAAATAGACAGATCAGCAGGAAATTAACTCCTTTGTTCTCTGCAGGATTTCTACAAGACTATTTGTTTCAGTAACATGCAGAAGATTTTGCAGACTGACAAACAGAGGGGGAAAGTTTATCTGCGGTTTATTTTTTTAATTATTTCTAGGTTTAGTGTTCCTTTAACTAGTGGCTGCTTGTCACTCACATAGCTGGATCCTGACTATAGAAGAAACTGGTAAGAAGCCTAAAAAAAGAAATCTTTCAAAACTAAAAAGTTTGTTAGCTGTTAGCACTAATTTTTTGGGGGTTAAGCTAAGAAACTGGAGAGATAAGGGAAATATGAAGACAGCCAGTGGCGTAACTACTGCTGTAGCAGCCATAGTGGCTCGCGGCATGAGGGGGCTCGTGCTGCCCGCCGGCATGCGCCACCCAGGTCGGTGATGCGGCTAGCAGCCGCTATGGCTGCTACAGCGGTAGAGACGCCACATTCAATAGTATCTGCGTCCTTAGGATGCAGAAGGTATTGAACACTATGACAGAGCAGGGAGGTATCTCCCTGCTCTGCCATTTAATAGGCTACAGGCTGTTCGGCCTGTATTAGGCCTATCAGGCGCAGGGACAGGATCCCTGTGCAGGCTGGCGTGATGATGTCATTGGATCACGCCAGCCTACACAAGGATCCCGTCAGCATTGTGGGGCAGCTCCGTTTGTTGTGGGAACGGGGCCTAGGTGAGTATAATTTTTATGTTTTATTTGTTTGTGGGGCGCTATCTACATGGGAGAGTTGGGGGCTGTATGGCACTATCTACAAGGGGGAGCTGGGGGCACGGTCTAGAAGGGGGAGGTGGGGGGCTGTCAAGCACTAGCTACAAGGGAAGGTGTGGGGCACTATCTACAAGTGGGGCTGTATGGCACTGTCTACAAAGGGGGAGGGGGCACTGTCTACAGGGGGGCTGTGTGCACTGTCTACAAGGTGGGCTGTATGGCAGAATCTACAGGGGGCTGTATGGTACAATCTACAGTGGGGCTGTTTGGCACTATCTACAGGTGGGCTGTATGGCACTATTTACAGGGGTGCTGTATGGCACTATCTACAGGGGGGCTGTATGGTACAATCTACAGGGTGGCTATTTGGCACAATCTACAGGGGTGCTGTATGGCACGATCTGCAGGGTGACTGTATTGCACAATCTACACGGGGGCTGTATGGCAGTATCTACAGGGGGCTCTATGGCAGAATCTACAGGAGGGCTGTATGGCAGAATCTACAGGTGGGCTGTATGTCTACAGGTGGCTGTATCGCAGAATCTACAGGTGGGCTGTATGCCACTATTTACAGGGGTGCTGTATGGCACTATCTACAGGGGGGCTGTATGGTACAATCTACAGGGTGGCTGTATGGCACAATCTGCAGGTGGGACTGTATCGCACAATCTACAGGGGGGCTGTATCGCACATTCTACAGGGGGGCTTTATCGCACAATCTACAGGGGGCTGTATGGCACAATCTACAAGGGGCCAGTATGGCATAATCTACAGGGGGCTGTATGGCACTATCTACAGGTGGCTGTATGGCAGTATCTACTGGGGGCTGTATAGCAGAATCTACAGGGGGTCTGTATGGCACAATTTACAGGGGGCACTATCTACAATGGGGGCTGTGTGTGGCACCCAGGGGAAGGGGGGTGTAATGGCCGGAAGGAGGTGAAGGGAAAGTGAGCCCTAATCTACCCACCGCCCTGTCCCTGCCTACTTGCAACGACTCGCCCTAGGCGACGAGGTACAACTGGGCGGCGGTCCCTACGCTGTCTAAGTGCACAGGAAAACAAACAGGGAACATGCAAGGGAAGGGGCAGTAGCCACGGAACGCCACGAGGAAACGGAGCGGCGAACGGACAGTCAGGACCAGGACGAAGTGAGTACACCCAAGCGGGCAAGGAGACAGAAGCAAGCCAGGGGCAAAGCAAAGCAGGTCAAGCAGAACTGCAGCAAGGCAGAAGCACGGCAGAAGCAGGCTGGAGCAAGCAGCAGTGGGGCCAGGAATCCAAAAGAATTACAAGCACTGAGGGAGAGAACAGGGCAGGTAATAAAGGACAGGGGGCGGAGCTAACTCCGACAGACCAGGCCGCGATAGGCTCTCCCACTCCTGAGCCTGCCACCCTGGTTGGTGGGAGATGGTGTCAGTCGAACAGGTCTGGCCTCAGGTGTGGATTGATTAATCCCAGGAGTATACCTAGATGAAGTACCTGGCAGATCCCTAACAGTACTCCCCCTTTTATGAGGGGCCACCGGACCCTTACTAAGGGGACCCGGTTTAGTGGGGAAGAGAAGGTGGAACCTCCTGATCAATACCCCAGCGTGAACATCACGGGCAGGTACCCAAGTCCTCTCCTCCGGCCCGTATCCTCTCCAATGGACCAGGTACTGGAGGGAGCCCTGGACCATCCTACTGTCCATAATCTTGGCCACTTCGAATTCCACCCCCTCAGGGGTGAGAACGGGAACAGGAGGTATCCTCGAGGGGGACCAGGACGGGGAGCAGCGTTTAAGGAGGGAGGCATGGAAGACGTCATGTATGCGAAATGATGGAGGGAGCTCCAGACGGAAGGATACAGGGTTGAGGACTTCAATGATCTTATAAGGTCCAATAAATCGGGGAGCAAACTTCCTGGACGGGACCTTAAGGCGCAAGTTCCTGGACGACAACCAGACCAAATCCCCGACGACAAACCGGGGGTTAGCAGAACGTCTACTATCCGCCTGAATCTTTTGTGCGCTCTGGGACGCCTCTAGGTTCTTCTGAACCTGGGCCCAGACGGTGCACAGTTCCCGATGAACATCCTCTACCTCAGGATTATTGGAACAACCAGGGGAGACGGAGGAGAATCTTGGGTTAAACCCGAAATTACAGAAAAACGGGGAGACCCCTGACGAGTTACTGACCCGGTTATTCAAGGAAAATTCAGCAAGGGGAAGGAATGAGACCCAATCGAATTGACAGTCAGAGATGAAACACCTTAAATATTGTTCCAGGGATTGGTTGGTCCTTTCCGTTTGGCCATTAGTTTCGGGATGGAAGGCGGAGGAGAAGGACAGATCAATCTCCAACTTTTTACAAAAAGCTCTCCAAAATAAGGAAACAAATTGTACCCCTCTGTCAGAAACGATATTGACTGGGGCCCCATGGAGACGCAGGATGTGTTTCACAAACAAAGAAGCTAACGTCTTGGCGTTAGGTAGCTTCTTAAGGGGCACAAAGTGGCACATCTTGCTGAAGCGGTCGACTACCACCCACACCACCGACTTGCCCTGAGATGGAGGCAAATCGGTGATAAAATCCATGGAGATATGGGTCCAAGGTCTCTGGGGAATGGGCAAGGAACGTAGTAGGACCGCAGGTCGGGACCTAGGGGTTTTGGACCTAGCGCAAACCTCACAAGCGGCGACGTAAGCCCTAACGTCTTTAGGCAACCCAGGCCACCAATAGTTTCTGGTAATGAGGTGTTTGGTGCCCAAGATGCCAGGATGACCAGATAGAGCAGAGTCATGGTTTTCCCTGAGTACCCTCAGCCGGTATTGCAGGGGAACAAACAGTTTGTCCCCAGGGACGTTCCCGGGAGCTGCACCCTGATCAGCCGCGATATCAGAAGCTAAATCAGAATCCGTGGCAGAGACGATTATACCAGGGGGTAAAATACAAGCAGGATCCTTCTCAGAAGGAGGATTGGCCATGAAACTACGTGACAGAGCATCAGCCTTAATATTCTTGGACCCAGCCCTATAGGTAACCAAGAAATTAAATCTGGTAAAGAATAGTGCCCACCGAGCTTGTCTAGGATTAAGCCTCCGGGCCGATTCTAGGAAAACCAGATTCTTGTGATCCGTAAGGACCGTTACCTGGTGTCTGGCCCCCTCCAGGAAGTGCCGCCACTCCTCAAAAGCCCATTTAATGGCTAGAAGTTCGCGGTTGCCAATATCATAGTTACTCTCCGTGGGCGAAAACTTCCTAGAGAAGTAAGCACAGGGGCGGAGATGGGTGAGGGAGCTGGTACCCTGGGACAAGACGGCCCCCACTCCCACCTCGGAAGCGTCAACCTCCACAATAAATGGCTCCTCTTGGTTGGGCTGAATCAGCACGGGGGCCGAGATAAAGCACTTCTTGAGGGTCTCAAAGGCCTGGACGGCCTCAGGGGGCCAATGGAGGACATCAGCACCCTTGCGGGTAAGGTCCGTAAGAGGCTTAGCGACGACCGAGAAGTTGGCAATAAATCTCCTGTAATAGTTGGCGAACCCTAAAAAACACTGTAACGCCTTAAGGGAGGCAGGTTGGACCCATTCCGCCACAGCCTGAACCTTGGCAGGGTCCATGCGGAATTCATGAGGAGTGAGGATTTGCCCTAAAAATGGTATCTCCTGTACCCCAAAGACACATTTTTCAGTCTTAGCAAACAGATTATTCTCCCGAAGGACCTGGAGCACCTTCCTGACATGCTCCACGTGGGAGGACCAGTCCTTGGAAAACACCAGTATGTCATCAAGGTACACAACAAGAAAATTACCCAGGTACTCTCTCAGGATTTCATTAATAAAATTCTGGAAGACAGCGGGGGCATTACACAACCCAAAGGGCATGACCAGGTATTTGAAATGACCCTCGGGTGTGTTGAACGCAGTTTTCCACTCATCCCCCTCTTTGATGCGGATAAGGTTATATGCCCCCCGTAGATCGAACTTAGAAAACCATTGGGCTCCCTGAACCTGATTAAAAAGATCCGGAATCAAAGGAAGTGGGTACTGGTTCCTTACGGTGACCTTATTCAGGTTACGATAATCAATGCACGGCCTAAGACCACCATCCTTCTTCCCCACGAAGAAGAAGCCAGCACCTACAGGAGAAGTCGAGGGGCGAATGAAACCCTTGGCCAGGCATTCTTGGATATATTCCCTCATAGCTTTACGTTCAGGACATGAAAGATTAAATATCCTCCCCTTAGGAAGCTTGGCACCAGGCACCAAATCGATAGCGCAATCGTAATCTCTATGGGGGGGCAACACCTCGGAGGCCTCCTTAGAAAACACATCGGCGAAGTCCTGTACAAACTCAGGAAGCGTGTTTACCTCCTCCCGGGGAGAAATAGAGTTAACAGAAAGACATGACATAAGACATTCATTACCCCATTTGGTGAGATCCCCAGTATTCCAATCAAACGTGGGATTATGCAACTGCAACCAGGGAAGGCCTAAAACCAGATCAGACGATAATCCCTGCATCACCAGTACAGAGCACTGCTCCAAATGCATGGAGCCAACAAGGAGTTCAAAAACAGGAGTATGCTGAGTAAAGTAACCATTAGCAAGGGGAGTTGAGTCGATTCCTACTACAGGGATAGGATAAGGTAAATCAATACAAGGCATCTTTAGAGACATAGCAAATTCCGCAGACATGATATTAGCAGATGACCCTGAATCCACGAAAGCACTGCCCGTGGCAGCCCGGCCAGCAAACGAGACCTGAAAGGGAAGCAAAATTTTATTGCGTTTCACATTAACGGGAAATACCTGTGCGCCCAAGTGACCTCCCCGATGATCACTTAGGCGCAGAAGTTTTCCGGCTTCTTATTCTTGCGCCTGGGACAGGTGTTCAGTAGATGCTTGTCGTCCCCACAGTAGAAGCAGAGACCATTCATTCTGCGAAACTCCCTACGTTGTCGAGGGGACATGGAGGCCCCGAGTTGCGTAGGTACCTCCGAGTCCTCCGTGGAGGGGCGAGGAGACGGGACCTCGGGGGGGATCGCAGAAAAGTCAGAGGGGAGCACACTGAAGCGTTCTAGCTGACGTTCCCTGAGACGTCGGTCAAGTCGTACTGCTAGGGCCATAACCTGGTCAAGGGAGTCAGACGAGGGGTAGCTAACCAGCAGATCCTTCAGGGCGTCAGATAATCCTAACCTAAACTGGCACCTTAGGGCCGGATCGTTCCACTGAGAAGCTACGCACCACTTCCTAAAATCAGAACAGTATTCCTCAACCGGTCTCCTACCCTGACGTAAGGTCACCAGCTGACTCTCGGCTAAAGCAGTCCTGTCAGTCTCGTCGTAAATGAGTCCGAGGGCAGAGAAAAAACGATCAACAGAGGAAAGTTCAGGGGCGTCAGGAGCCAAGGAGAAGGCCCACTCTTGGGGCCCTTCCTGGAGTCGGGATATGATGATACCCACCCGCTGGTTCTCGGAACCTGAGGAGTGGGGCTTTAGGCGGAAATACAGTCTGCAACTCTCCCGGAAGGAGAGAAACGTCTTACGGTCCCCTGAGAACCGGTCAGGTAACTTGAGGTCGGGTTCTAGAGGTGAGGTGAGGGGTACTACTAAAGCAGCGTCACCCTGATTGACCCTTTGGGCCAGGGCCTGGACCTGTAGGGAGAGGCCCTGCATCTGCTGGGCCAGGGTCTCAAGGGGGTCCATGATAGCGTCAGCGTAGGAGAAATGGTAGACTAGGTAAGGGCTTGTAATTATGTAATGGCCGGAAGGAGGTGAAGGGAAAGTGAGCCCTAATCTACCCACCGCCCTGTCCCTGCCTACTTGCAACGACTCGCCCTAGGCGACGAGGTACAACTGGGCGGCGGTCCCTACGCTGTCTAAGTGCACAGGAAAACAAACAGGGAACATGCAAGGGAAGGGGCAGTAGCCACGGAACGCCACGAGGAAACGGAGCGGCGAACGGACAGTCAGGACCAGGACGAAGTGAGTACACCCAAGCGGGCAAGGAGACAGAAGCAAGCCAGGGGCAAAGCAAAGCAGGTCAAGCAGAACTGCAGCAAGGCAGAAGCACGGCAGAAGCAGGCTGGAGCAAGCAGCAGTGGGGCCAGGAATCCAAAAGAATTACAAGCACTGAGGGAGAGAACAGGGCAGGTAATAAAGGACAGGGGGCGGAGCTAACTCCGACAGACCAGGCCGCGATAGGCTCTCCCACTCCTGAGCCTGCCACCCTGGTTGGTGGGAGATGGTGTCAGTCGAACAGGTCTGGCCTCAGGTGTGGATTGATTAATCCCAGGAGTATACCTAGATGAAGTACCTGGCAGATCCCTAACAGGGGGAGTGCAAAGTTTGCTATGCGGCCCAGTCTTTCTTAGTTATGCCCCTGAAAACAGCCATGCCCAGACCACTGACTTTTTCTGGGGTAAATTCTTCTATTCTACATCAGGTCACAGCATTAAAGCAAAGGATACAGATACACCATTAATAAGATCCCATACCATACAGGTCCTGCAGCTAAAGAAAAAAAACCTACCGATGGCATTGGCAGACAAGGATGAGAAGGTAAGACAAACAGACGGTGGCAACTGATGCCTGTGGAGTGTAGGCTCCATGACAACATCAACCATCTAAATGCCTTATGTCATCACATATAGGTCTACAAGCAATGGCCGTAGAAACTGGAGACTCTGTGTGCAAAATGATGCTGCTGGATGACCGAGATGCTCAGAAGATAATAACTCTGCGCCTTCTGGAGAATGGGCTAGAAGATGTACAGCTAAAATTGCAGAATGCAGAGCGTCTGTCAGAAAATCATAATTTTGGCAACATTTCAGCCACAAGCTGAAAGATCTTAAAGAGGCTCTGTCATCAGATTATAAGTGTCCTATCTCCTACATAATGTGATCGGCGCTGTAGTGTAGATAACAACAGTGGTTTTTATTTTGAAAAATGATCATTTTTTAGCAAGTTATGAGCAATTTTAGATTTATGCTAATGAATTTTTCAATAGACAACTGGGCGTGTTTTTACTTTTTACCAACTGGGCGTTGTACAGAGGAGTGTATGTCGTTGACCAATCAGTGACCAATCAGCGTCATACACTTCTCATTGTTCCAGCCCAGCTTCTTTCACTGCACAATCACACCGTCCTGTGGATCATGCTGGGCTGGAACAATGAGAAGTGTATGACGCTGATTGGTCACTGATTGGTCAGCGTCATACACTCCTCTGTACAACGCCCAGTTGGTAAAAAGTAAAAACATGCCCAGTTGTCTATTGAGAAACTCATTAGCATAAATCTAAAATTGCTCATAACTTGCTCAAAAACGTTCGTTTTTCAAAATAAAAACGACTGTTGTTATCTACATTACAGCGCCAATCAGATTATGTAGGAGATAGGGCACTTATAATGTGGTGACAGAGCCTCTTTAAGATCCTAAATATGGACACAGCCCAGGTAAAACATAACCTGGAGCAGTACTATTAGGGTATGTTCACACGTAGTCAACAAAAACGTCTGAAAATCCAGAGCTGTTTTCAAGGGAAAACAGACCCTGCTTTTCAGACGTTTTTTTACCAACTCGCATTTTTCGCGGCGTTTTCACGCCGTTTTCGCGGCGTTTTTTACGTCCGTTTTTGGAGCTGTTTTCATTGGAGTCTATGAGAAAACAGCTCCAAAAACGTCCAAAGAAGTGTCCTGCACTTCTTTTGACGAGGCTGTATTTTTACGCGTCGTCGTTTGACAGCTGTCAAACGACGACGCGTAAATAACAGGTCGTCTGCACAGTACGTCGGCAAACCCATTCAAATGTATGGGCAGATGTTTGCCGACGTATTTGAGACGTATTTCCAGACGTAAAACGAGGCAAAATACGCCTCGTATACGTCTGAAATTTGGCCGTGTGAACATACCCTAAGTGTGACTATTATGTGACTGAAAATCAGCAAGCCCATTCATGTGTCACATACATTTTTTCTACTAATCTGCCATCTCCGATTATACCCATACAGCTAAATCAGTTGGAAGGAAAGTATCCGATATAATTCTAAGCATCAGGCCAACAGGAGACACCTAGCAGTCAATATCGATATCGAGGAGGTCCCAAATTCACAAGATCAAAACCATAGTATCTGGTGACCATGGAAAAACAGAGGCCTCGAGTGTAATAGAAAAATGGTAAGCGGTGGAACACTTCATTTCCTGGGAAAAAGAAGAGCATCCCTGAAAGGACTTGAACCAAATTTTTCATTTACCATACATAATTGCTTATTTTTTAGTGTAAACAAATATAAGCTACTCTTGTCTTGCTCTCTGGATATGTCGCCTTGTTGTTGTCACTCTGGTTTTGACCCCTGGCCTGGACTTATGACTCTGCATCTGTTTCTCCCTCTGGATTTGTTGTTTCCAGTTGATCTCCTGGTTCATACCCACAGCTCCGTCTGACTACTCTTTTGTGTCCACATCGCCAATCAGTGACTAATCTGAGGACCGTGACCTGGGGATCTGACTGGTTAAGTACAAACTCTATTTCACTGAATATCACCTATCTAATCGGACAGGTATATAGACCCATAAATGCACATTACTTCACCGATAACGGCCCACATAAAAATTATGTTTTACTATATATCAAACAATAAAAACTAGATATAAATCACCCGTATAGTCAATAAAGTGATATACAGTACATTTGACTAAGTATCAGGGACATAGAGAATAAATACACAATTTGCTATGTAGCCCCTTACCATCCTCAGATGGACTTCTTTATCTTCACTGGGTAATTGATGTTTCCAACCAGTATTCCATTCGCAAAAGTAGATTCCAGAATTAATTTATTAACAGCTACTGGTATAGATCTCAGGACATCACTAGAGTTCTCACTAAACCACTTCAAAGACACTACCTGCTTAACCCTACTGCAGTTTCGCTTAACGTAGCACCCACCCTGAAAGTTGCGGCCCTGCAAACTGTCCCTCACTAATGCCCTATATCACCTTAAGCGACAAAAATAAACAAAACAGTGGTTAAATCATGTAAACAAGTGTTAAATAATACCGTGAACAATAAAATATCCCTATATGTCCTATATACTGTTTCATGTGGGGATATCAAAGCACAGGTTCAAAGCTATATGCAAGTTGTAGCTTATGTCTTACCCGCGTGACCTCCAAACCTGAGTGTGAATCCTACTTTTATGTGGGCCCTTGTCGGGGCAGTATAGAGTACAAACTTCCTTACCAGTGTCCCTGGTGAAGAACGGGAGGATCTCTGCACCTCAATTTAGTCAGACTAATTACAGAAACAAGGTTCTACTTTTTAAGGTACGTCTAACAGCCAGATTTCTTAGTACCAAGAAGTATTCATGGTATTGGTGCCCACAGGTTACCACCATGTCTCTAACAGTCTCTCCCCTGTGCCAATCTGTGTTGCATTTAACCATAGTGCTTTGAAGACATTGTATTAGGAAACGAAAAAAGAGGAGCAATTCGGACATCAGGCTGAAAACGACATGTTGGGCTATATCAATAAAAGGTGCCCACATCACCTCAATAACACAGTTTCTGAGCACAGTGCAATACTTTTATCTCAAGATGTGTAACAATATTAGACAATATTAGACACTGTACACATCTTTGGTTGACAGTAGCAGTCTTTATGTGACCGTTCTGATTTTTAGACTGTGGTCAGACAGAGCTCTGACCTAAATAGGGTGCCTCTAAGCAGAATTTGGGTATTTGTAAATGCCCATTTAGGCTAAGTTCATACAGGGCGGATTCGCTGCTTAAAAACACACAGCGTATCCGCCCTGTGCGCCGCAGGGAATTCCGGACGAAAAACCGCATTAAATTGTGGTGCAGCTTTTCAGCCAGAAGGTCCACTGCGGAAATCCTGCACTCGAAAAAAAAAAAGGATACTTAACATGGCAACGCGTCCCTCCGACGTCCGGACTTTCTGCAGCACTAGGATGACGTTTCATCCCATGTGACCGCTGCAGCCAATCACAGGCTGCAGCGGTCACATGGGATGAAACGTCATCCTAGTAGGCCGGCCTGGATGAAGAAACACAGAATTCTGGGTAAGTATAATTCTTTTTTTTCTGCGTTGCATTTTTTTTCGGTGGAATCACTGATTTTCCGTCACAAAAAATGCAACATCTGCTATTTGTTTCGAATTTTACCTCTCCATTGAATTCAAGGGAGAAAACCTGCAACAAACAAGCAAATTCAATTGACATGCTGCAGGTTAAAAGACTGCACCGCAGGTCAATTTTGGAGTGTTTTTTCCGCTCAGCATTTACGCAGCGTGTGTATAAAATTTGTTAAAATCTCACCCACTTTGCTGCTGTATTATGATGCGAATTTTCGTTGCGTAAAATCCGCAGTATTTACTCTACGTGTGAACTGACCCTTACAAGGAACAATTTTTCAAACCACCAGCAAACAACTGGGGTCTTAAAAATCTGTCTGAGTATCTAATGGACATTTCCATAATAGCAATTATAGAAGGGAAGTTTGCTCTCCCCGCCGAGAAGCGTCACTATTGCTTAGCTGCGGGTTCTCTGAAGCTACTAGGCTTGATATCTGTGCTGAGATTATAGAAAATAGATTTGAAGTTACCATTTATAGTGCAGATTTTTTTCCTCATTTAAATTCTGGCATGAATATTGTATACACATTAGAAAATGGTTCAACACCATAAATCACTGGGATCAGTTAAATTTTTTTATGTTTTACGCAATAACTTAACATTTGAAGTGTTTTTAAACTTTTCACTCAATTTACACTTTTCCACACTGAACGCCAGATTTCCATGGTTCCTTGAAAAACATAATAGAATGCCTGACTTTTTCTGTATGTACCACACCTGATTAATTGATCATCTTTCTACTAATGTCCACACCAAAGTGTTTCATTTAGTTTATTTTTATTTGTAGACTCCCTAAAAGTTGTCATGTAAGTGGAATTTACCCAGAATTCCCCCCACCTTGTTCATAATTCTGTTTCTTTCACATTGCCTGCACATTACCTAAGGACACGGAGCATCATATATAAGCATTCTATTGCACAGACATAAGAAGATGCCCATCCCCCACAAGTTGTCCTATTTAACCTTTATGATTTTTTCCATGTGTATATAATTTAAAGCAACTGTACAATGTGTCTGTAAAATATCTAGTGAATTTTAAAATAAACAAAAACACATGGAACTAGGCTGCCACTTAACTAGTTTAGACTTAGAGTACAAGTGTCAAAAGTTTTTCTAGAAAAAATATATTAAATATGTTTTAGATGCAATACCTCAACCAGTTAGTATCAGCTTATTCCTATCTTGTACAACAATAGGATGTCGCCATCTACATTTAAGTGGCGCAGTCTTTATTCTCTTAAAGTTATGACATTTTTTAGTGTAGATGTTGCCCAGGGCTGGATTAAGGTTGGTCGAGACTAAAACATTTAGTGGGGTGCCACCATCTCACCTCTGGAACACAGACTCCACCTGACCCCCTAGCACAGTAATATGTAGCAGAGGTGGCCATGAATACATGTGGGCCTCTCTACTGAAGTTTTTTGGGAGTTATAGAGACAGTCGAGCCAGTGACACCTAGAACATTTGGCCACCTTTTCACCCTTTCTCGGCTGGATAGGTTCGCTGAATGGCCATCAGAGGACCTCCATTTTTTGTGCCCACAATACAATGGCCTGCTGTTCATATTTATATAGCATTAATATGATATCCTCAAAAATAATGATGCCACACAGATGGCTCAAAAAATGTATAGTTACACCACAAAAAAAAGTGGAACATAGAATAGGATTAAAAATACAAAAAAGGCCATACTCACGAATTGGGCAGGTATAAGCCCAGCAGGACGCAGCCAGGTCAAAAATGCTGCTGAAGGAAAGTGCTCAGGTGTGTTAAATAATAATAGCCACTGCCACTAACCTTGAGGGGAGTGGCGTGTGGGGCATGGATATAAATGTGTAGTGCAGAAAATAAATACAGTGAGTAATACACAAGTGATAATAATGTATACCGAATATAGGGGGCAGTAGTGCATAGCTGCCCAATTTGTGAGTACGGCCTTTTTTGTGTTTTCAAAAAATAATAGTGTCAAACACATACTATCCCAATAGTGCTACACATTGTGCCCACAATAACAGTGCCACACATGCATGGTGGAGGCCCTCAGGCACACGACCCTTGCGCCCTACCTATATTTCGGCCCTGATGGAATCTATGAACAACTTGTACTAAATTTTAAGCATGTTTGTGTGGTATTTAATAAGCGGCTTATTCAATCATATGTCTTTGGTCACTCATTTGTGATACGTACAGGACAGCCCACACAGTTTCACAGACTTCTGAGAAAAAAACAAAACAAAAGCCAATACATACAGTAAATTGAAAGACTTTATTTCAAGAATGAGCCCATACAAAACTTAAAATCTTGACTATTCTCTAATATACAGATCTAATAAGTAGTTGAGTTCGAATTACAGTGTTTGGTTGAATGAGATCACCAGGGTAAAGTTAATAATCATACATGTCAGACACATACTTCTAATAAAGGCTGATGTAAGCCCTTGTATATGTATGCTGTAACACAATAATCTGATTGGCCGGATTCATTTTGTACAAACACTGTCATCCAGCTTAAGAAACACCCAGCACTTACATCACTGCTAATAACACTAAATGAAAACCAGAATCTATTATCTGCTACAGTATGGATGTGCATGGAAAGCATTAAGATTATAAACTAGGCTATAAGATTGAAACCATTATATGTCACAGCTGCTACTTCTCTCCTTTATATTACTTGATGTGAAACAGATGACTGCGGAACCTCTTCAAACCTGTCCCTTATAGCACCGGTCATTCCACAAAGCCAAGTGATTCATCTACTGTCACAGGCGTGCAATAAACACTCTCATAACTTTCATATGAGGAAGTCTGGAGCTCATTAAATCTACTGATTTAGTCACACGTCATGACTGTCCGCATGAGTCGTAGCTAGACTTTGCTTCACCCGGGGCAAAGATGCCATTTTCTGCCCTAGCCCTGTATCTGAATACCCTGTCCAAGGCATTATGGCTTGTTGGCCCCCCTTAGGACCCACCTAGCTATGCGGGTCAGCATATGACAATATAAGACTAAGGCAAGTAACCTAAATAAACTTTGGCCCTTTTTTGTGTTTTTGCTGAATCCTGCATAATGTACATATCTTTTTATATGAACTTTATATGTAATACACAAATGATAATGAAATATGCAAAAACAATGCCTGGTAAAAAACACCTTTATACGACTTGGTTCACTTTGTCTCACTCCATCTTTTTGTACCACATAGAGGTAATAGAACCCAGGCCAAAGGAAAGATTTCATGATGTTATGCTTCTATTCCATTTTTGGTGAAAAAGATGGATGGGAGGATCCCAAAAAAGCGTGAGGCCTCATGCACATGGCTGTAGTTTCGCGAGCAGCCTGCAATCACTGACAATGCACACAAAAGATGCATTGCATTCATTTTAATGGTGAGAGACCGCAATTGCGGACCGTAAAATGTTTTTAGGGCCCACAATTGCGGCCCCTACACGGTCCATGCAAACAACAGTCATGTGTATGGGCCCATAGAAATAAATGGGTCCGCAATTCATCCACACTTTTGCGGATGAATTGCAGACGCAAAAACACGTTCTGATATTTTCATTTATGTGGAGGACCATGAACTGGGCTCTTGAGATATCCAAGCTAACAGCCAAAGGAGCACAGTGCTTGTAAGAGGGCCATAAACACCATCATTCTGGCAGTGATGGGGGACACGAAGCTTATGGATTCCCACAGTTGATATATTCTTAATGACATATGAGAATACATGTATATGTGAACTTTTATTGTGATAGCAAGTTCTCATGTCATTATTGGTAAGCTGTTGAGTATTTTATAGGATAATACCACATTTTAACAAATAGTGGAAGTCATGTGGGATTTTTATGACGTGTACAAAGGTACCTGGACACCGTTTTTGACCCATAAAGGGGAATTTCATATTCAATTGCATGTACCATAAATGTCTGATTGGTGGGGGTATGAACGCTCGCACCCCAATTGATTGGCAGGATGATCATGGGGGTTGATCATAAGGGTCCCAACAGTCAGACCCCGTATGATGAATATGCCATAAATTTCATTGCTAAAATATCTCTTTAAAATAATCTCATAAGTCTAACATCACTTAAAATGTATAGGAAAAGATGTATTATATATATGTGTGTGTGTGTATATATATATATATATATATATATATATATATATATATACAGGGTGGGCCATTTATATGGATACACCTAAATAAAATGGGAATGGTTGGTGATATTAACTTCCTGTTTGTGGCACATTAGTATATGGGAGGGGGGAAACTTTTCAAGCTGGGTGTTGACCATGGCGGACATTTTGAAGTCGGCCATTTTGTATCCAACTTTAGTTTTTTCAATGGGAAGAGGGTCATGTGACACAAACTTATCGAGAATTTCACAAGAAAAACAATGGTGTGCTTGGTTTTAATGTTACTTTATTCTTTCATGAGTTATTTACACGTTTCTGACCACTTATAAAATGTGTTCAAAGTGCTGCCCATTGTGTTGGATTGTCAATGCAACCCTCTTCTCCCACTCTTCACACACTGATAGCAACACCGCAGAAGAAATGCTAGCACAGGCTTCCAGTATCCGTAGTTTCAGTTGCTGCACATCTCGTATCTTCACAGCATAGACAATTGCCTTCAGATGACCCCAAAGATAAAAGTCTAAGGGGGTCAGATCGGGAGGCATTTCTTCTGCGGTGTTGCTATCAGTGTGTGAAGAGTGGGAGAAGAGGGTTGCATTGACAATCCAACACAATGGGCAGCACTTTGAACACATTTTATAAGTGGTCAGAAACTTGTAAATAACTCATGAAAGAATAAAGTAACGGTAAAACCAAGCACACCATTGTTTTTCTTGTGAAATTCTCGATAAGTTTGATGTGTCACATAACCCTCTTCCCATTGAAAAAACTAAAGTTGGATACAAAATGGCCGACTTCAAAATGGCCGCCATGGTCAACACCCAGCTTGAAAAGTTTCCCCCCTCCCATATACTAATGTGCCACAAACAGGAAGTTAATATCACCAACCATTCCCATTTTATTTAGGTGTATCCATATTAATGGCCCACCCTATATGTGTGTGTATATATATATATGTATGTGTGTATATATATATATATATATATATATATATATATATATAGTTATATATATATATATATATATATATATATATATATATATACTGTATAGGTTGATAGATATGATATATAGATCTGATAATTACATGGATATCTTAGATACCATATGTGCTTTGATGTTTTGTATTGTTTATTTGGGGATTTATGATCACTAACAGTAGGAGACATAACAGATTTACAGCTTTTGTACTAACTTTTTCATACATATGGTAAATTGTATAATTGTTTCTAAAGAGCTGTGTCTTCTGATTCATTTCTTTGACCAAAGAGCTTGTCCGCTATTATTCGTCCATCATATTTTGGCAAGTTTCCTCCAAAGTCGACTGGCAGGATGTCAGCATCGATTTCCTTATTAAAACTCTCAAGGTCCTCTCCGTGTACAAAAACCTGGTTAGAAATTACATTCCAAAATTAAAAAAGCTAAAGATCCTAAAGTTTAGTCCAAGTGCCAAGGCAGGAACAGGATCAATGTGCTGTTTGGTTAGTTACAAGGAAAATATACTAGGAATAAGTAATGACATTATTTCCAGACCCTTCAGATGATCACCAGGGTCTGAGCTACAAGACAGTGACTTAGGGACGAACATTCATATGTCAATCACAGTTATCATGATTTAGTAGATTTCGACTGTAGTATTATTAGCCATCAGACTGGGGCAGTATATGTGGCAATATTGTACCAGTACATTTCATATAACTTACAGTTTCATGTTTTGTCTACTATTATTGACAACAATGACAGAAAGGAACTCCGTTATATTAAAAAGAGGGTGGGCACTGGAGCCGGCGTGTAGTAGTGCCGTCAGTGCTCTGTAGTTGTAGTCGATAGCTGCAGAGCACTAACTGAGCGAGGGTGGGGTTTTGACATATGCTCGTGCTGCTTCAGGGGTATGGAGCAATGGTTATTTTTCCTGAAGGGGAGAGACCATACAGGCAGTATAGTGTAGAGAGAGAGGAGATTACCTGAAGCAAAGGGAGGAGGGAAAGATCACACACAGAGAGCAGTGTAGAGGGAGCGATGAGAGAACACACACACACACACACACACACACACACACACACACACACACACACACACACACACACACACACACACACACACACACACACACACACACACACACACACACACACACACACACACACACACACACACACACACACACACACACACACACACACACACACACACACACACACACACACACACACACACACTGGCGTAGCTATAGGGGTCGCAGCGGTCGCAATTGCGACCGGGCCCAGAAGCCAGGGGGGCCCACGGCCCCCCGCACCACATCAATAAAAAGTTACTATAGTAACTCGGGCCGCGGGTCCCTGTTACTATAGTAACATACTTTACTTACCTTCCTGGTTCCGGATCGCAGCGGAGGTCCTGACGTCAGGCGCTGTGCGCAGCGCATGACGTCACAGCGCTATGCCGCCGCGCACAGCATCGAGACTACAGAACTCCCGCCGCGGCCGAAGAGGAAGGTAAGGTTTGCCCTGACTGGCGGGGTCCGACTCCCGGGACCCGCCAATCAGCTGTTTTGAAGGGGCCGCAGCACTCGTACGAGAGCTGCTCCCCTTCATTCCTGTCACTTCATTCCGGTCACACTGTGAATCGGTGTCGGCGATTCACAGTGTGAGCGAGTAGTGAAATGAAGGGGAAGCAGCTCTCGTACGAGTGCTGCGGCCCCTTCAAAACAGCTGATTTGCGGGTCCCGGGCGACACATCAGCTATTGATGGCCTATCCTGTGGATAGGCCATCAATGTTTAGTGACTGCACAACCCCTAAGCCTACGATGTATCAGGCTTAGGGGGCCCATGAGACAGGATCACAGATTGTGTGATCCTGTCTGCTGGGCCCTGTATCTAAGCCAATCACATGGTAGGCTTAGATACATGGCCCATGCGTGATCCTGTCTGCTGGGCCCTGTATCTAAGCCTACCACACTGTAGGTTTAGATACAGGGCCCCAGCACACAGTAATCTTATACTGTATAAGATTACTGTCTGCTGGACCCTGTATCTAAGCCTACCTTGTGGTAGGCTTAGATACAGGGTCCCACAGACAGTATCACACATGGGCCCTGTATCTAAGCCTTAGGGTATGTGCACAGACACTAATTACGTCCGTAATTGACGGACGTATTTCGGCCGCAAGTACTGGACCGAACACAGTGCAGGGAGCCGGGCTCCTAGCATCATAGTTATGTACGATGCTAGGAGTCCCTGGCTCGCTGCAGGACAACTGTCCCATACTGTAAACATGTTTTCAGTACGGGACAGTTGTTCGGCAGCGAGGCAGGGACTCCTAGCGTCGTACATAAGTACGACGCTAGGAGCCCGGCTCCCTGCACTGTGTTCGGTCCAGTACTTGCGGCCGAAATACGTCCGTCAATTACGGACGTAATTAGTGTGTGTGCACATACCCTAACACGTGTTACTAATCATTTTTTGTGTGTTTTCTTACAGGTTCGGTCGTTGGACTACGGCGGATTCCAGGACTACTTCGATGACAGCTTTTTTTTTATTAATAAAATGGTTAATGAGGGTTGTGTGTTTTGTTTTTTTTATTTCAATAAAATATTTTTTCTATGTCTTTGTGTTTTTTTTTTAAACTATATTAGTACTGCCTTAGTAATGGCCGCCGGGTGATTGACAGCATCCATTGCTAAGGCGGGGCTTAGTGTTAGCGGATGCAGAGGCTAACACTAACCCCCTTTATTACCCCGGTACCCACCGCCACCAGGGGTGCTGGGAAGAGCCGGGTACGATCCAGTACCTGACCATCTGTAGTGATTGTCGGCCACTGGGGTGGCCGCAGGCTGGTATTATCAGGAGGGGAAAGGCCAAAAACAGTGGCCCTTCCCATCCTGGTGATGCTGCCTGCTGCTGCTTTATTGTATCTGGCTGGTTATGAAAATGGGGGGGACCCCACGTCATTTAAAAAAAAAAAAAATAATAATTGGAAAGAACGATTTCGGGTCCCCCCCAATTTTCATAACCAGCCAGATACAACACAGCAGCAGCAGGCAGCATTACAAGGGTGGGAAGGGCCACTGTTTTTGGCCTTCCCCAGCCTAATACTACCAGCCTGCGGCCACCCCGATGCCTGCCCGTCACTACAGATGGTCGGGTACTGGTTCATACCCGGCTCTTCCCAGTACCCCTGGTGGCGGTGGGTACCGGGGTAATAATGGGGGTTAGTGTAGCCTCTGCACCGGCTAACATTAAGCCTCGCCTTAGTAATGGAGGTTGTCAATCAGCCAGCGGCCATTATTACTAAGGCGGTGATAATAAAGTTTAAAAAGATACAAGCACATAGAAAAATATTTTATTGAAATAAAAAAAACAACCCTCATTAACCATTTTATTGAGAATAAAAAAAACGCCGTCATTGAAGTCCTCGTATCCGAAGTCCAACAACCGAACCTGTAAAAAAAACACAAAAATAATCAGTAACACATAAAGAAGCAAAATTATTATTCTTACCTATCCTGGGTCCAGCGCTGGAGACGCAATGTCAGCGAGCTGAGCCCTGTATCTAATCCAATCATGTGTGATACAGTCTGCTGAGCTGTGTATCTAATCCAATCATGTATGATACTGTCTGCTGGGCCCTATATCTAATCCGATCATGTGTGATACTGTCTGCTGAGCCACTGTATCTAATCCTATCATGTGTGATACTGTCTGCTGAGCCACTGTATCTAATCCTATCATGTGTGATACTGTCTGCTGGGCCACTGTATCTAATCCTATCATGTGTGATACTGCCTTCTGAGCCACTGTATCTAATCCTATCATGTGTGATACTGTCTGCTCAGCCACTGTATCTAATCCTATCCATAGTTTATAGGGTCGTAGTGCTATAGATATGCTATGCTGTCTCATATACACACTTTTTTTTGGGGCGGACACATATGTATTGGGGCTATTTCCCGGACATTTTAAGCCCTGAGGGTATGTTCACACGGCAGCATCTGTTACGGCTGAAATTACTGTGCTCTTTTCAGGAGAAAACAGCACCGTAATTTCAGCCGTAATGGCAAGTGCAGGCGTCTTTTGCTGCGTCCATTACGGAAGTAATTGAAGCTGGTTTTCCATGGAGTCCATGGAAAACGGCTCCATTTACGTCTGAAGAAGTGACAGGCACTTTTTTACGCGCCGCCTTTTGACAGCGACGCGTAAAAAAAAATGACCGTCGGCACAGAACATCGTAAGACTCATTCAAATGAATGGGCAGATGTTTGCCGACGCTTTTGAGCCGCATTTTCGGACGTAATTCAATGCTAAAACGCCCGAATTACGTCCGTAAATAGTGTGTGTGAACCCAGCCTTAGTGACGCCCCCGGCTGCTAGTGCTGCATTGTTGGGTCACTTAGGAGACCCAGCGATGCAGCTGAAAGCGGACCGTCGGCCATGAGAAGTTTGCGGGGGGGGGGGGGGCCCAGTAAGAATTTTTGCATCGGGGCCCATGAGCCTCTAGCTACGCCCCTGCACACACACACACGTTAAGACTCATGAGACCTGGTGGAGTAGTTCAGCTTGCGCCCCCTTTCTGTACCCACCACCTACGACAAATCTCACTCTATACATTTGTGTATGCATCATGTAGATGAAGTTGTACAATGCTGTAATATGGCTTTATGGGGCTCTACTCTACCTCTGTATGCATCTAATTTCATATGGAGGCAGGTTTTTTTCTGTCAGATTCTATATGTATCCGTCAGTAAAAAAAATTGTGGCTACTGCATCGCAATATGTATCAGCGAGGTATTCTAGGGGAAAATACCTCTGTTACACAATGGCACACATACCAGAGATTACAGGGTTCTGTACCTGGACATGAAAGGACCTGATTTAGAAGCGAGGAGGGTAAGCATATGGAGAAGTTACTGTAGTAACAGAGGATAGTGTAGTGTCACCTAATGTAAACTAGACCCCAGTTACTAGAGTAACTTTGTTGACAGAAGTGGTGCGGGTGCCATGGTCCCCACTGGCTTTAGTGCCCATTCGCAACTAGGAGCGCTGCGACCCTTTAGTTACACCACTGCACACACTAACCGCATCAGTGTCTGTGCCAACTTAGGAGAGGAGATCACACAGGAGTTATATTAGAAGAAGAAAGCAGTACAAGAATGAAGCTGTGCTGATACATGGGAGCTAGTGAAGGCAGCAGCATTCTGGACACACAAACCTCACATCCAGCATGTATTACTGGGAGAAATGCACCCACATGAGAAACGGCTAACACTAGGAGCAGTTTGCAAACTAAATATCAGGTTTGTTTGTTTTTAAAATCATTGAAGAAATGTAGTTCACAGCCTGACACGTAATTCAAGGTAACCACTAACACATGTAAAAATTATTTTTTCCATGTAAAAGTTTTTCATAGCCGTTAAGTGGGATCCATTTGCTAAAATATTAAGTTGACACCCTAATTTTACTTTAACCCCTTAAGGAAGCAGCCTAGTTTGGGCCTTAAGGCTCAGAGTCCATTTTTCAAAAATCTGACATATTTCACTTTATGTGGTAATAACATCGGAAGGCTTAAACCTATCCAAGCGATTCTGAGATTGTTTTCTCATGACACATAGCGCTTTATGTTACTGGTAAAATTTGGTCGATATATTCAGTGTTTATTTGTGAAATATAGCAAAATTTAGAGAAAATGTGAAAAAATAGCATCTTTCTGAATTTAAATGCATCTGCTTGTAACACAGAGGGTTATACCACTCAAAATAGTGACCAGTTCACATTTACCTTATGTCTACTATATGTTGGCATCATTTTATGAACATTCTTTTTTTTTCTAGGACGTTACAAGGCTCAGAACATAAGCAGCAATTTTGAATAAAATTTCAAAAGCCTCTTTTTTTAGGTACCAGTTCAGTTCTGAAGTGGCTTTGAGGGGCCTATATATTAGAAACCCCTATCAAACACCCCATTTTAGAAATTAGACCCGTCAAAGTATTCAAAACAGCATTTAGAAAGTGTATTAACCCTTTAGGTTTTTCACAGGAATTTAAAGCAAAGTAGAGGTGAAATTTACAAATTTCATTGTTTGGTCAGAAAATCCTTTTTATTCAATTTTTTTGCTGTAAAACAGAAGGTTTTACCAGAGAAACGCAACTTAATACTTATTGCCCATCAGTTTTTATTCAGTTTTGAGAAATATCCCACATGTGGCCCTAGTGCGCTAATGGACTGAAGCACCGGCCTCAGAAGCAAAGGAGCACCTACTGGATTTTGAGGCCTCTTTTTTATTAGGCATCATGTCCGGTATGAAGAGGTCTTGTGGTGCCAAAACAGTGGAAAACCCCCAAAAGTGACCCTATTTGGAAAACTACACCCCTCAAGGAACTTATTGAGGAGTATAGTGGGCATTTAGATCCCTCAGATTTTTTGCTGCATTTTGTGGAATTAGGTTGTGCAATTTAATTTTTCCGATAAAAGGTACGAAATTTTAATTTTAACAAGAAATAAAGGAGAAAAAGCAATTTCTCCCGATTACGGCAATACCCCACATGTGCTCATAAACTGCTGGTTGGACAAATAGCAGAGCTCAGAAAGGCAAGAGCTCTATTTGGCATGTAGATTTTGCTGGATTGGTTTCTGGGCGCCATGTCGCATTTGCAGAGCTTCTGAGGTACCAGTACAGGGGAAACCCCTTAAAAGTGACCCCATTTTGGAAACTAGACCGCTTTAGGAATTCATTGTAGTTTTCATGGAGTGCAAGCGACTTTTTGATCAGTTTTTATTCTATTGTTAAGAGAAAACAACAATTCTACTATTGGTTTTTATTCTATTTTTTTTTACAGCGTTCACCGTGCGCTATAAATGACATATTCACTTTATTCTGCGGGGCGATACGATTACAGCCTTACCATATTTTTATATTTTTTTTTATGACTTATGGTGTTTGCACAACAAAATAGTTTTTATAAAAAATCATTTGCTTTTTGTGTTACCTTATTCTAAGAGCCATAACTTTTTTTTATTTTTCCATCAAGAAAGCCGTGTATGGACTTGTTTTTTGTGTAAAGAACTGTAGTTTCGATCAGTACCATATTTAGGTACATGCGACTTGTTGATCTCTTTTTATTCCATTTTTTGGGATGGGAAGTAACCAAAAAATTGTGATTCTGGTATGGTTTATTATTATTTTCTTTTATGGTGTTCGCCGCGCGGGATAAATAACAAAATACTTTTGTAGTTCAGGCCGTTATGGACGCGCGATACAAATTATGTATAGTTTATTTGTTTATTTATTTATTAAATATTTAATAATATATTTATTTAATATTTATTTATTTAATAATAAAGAACTAATAAGGCAAAAAGGGGGATTTTTACTTTTATTACTTTTAAAACTTTTATTTTTACACAACGTTTTTTTACTTTTTTACACTCTTTTACTTTGTCCCACTAGGGAACTTGAAGGCACAAGGCCCTGATCTCTATTCTAATACACTTCACTACATGCGTAGTGCAGTGTATTAGAGTTGTCAGCTACTCGCTGACAGCAAGCATAGTGGGTCCTGACTTTGTCAGGAACCACTAGGCTTCCGTAGATGGCATAGCCGAACGCCATTATTAGGTCTCCGGTTGCCATAGCCACCATCGCCACCCACTATCATATAGCGGGCTGTCGATGGTGGTTTTATCCCTAAGAAGCCGCGATCGCTATTAAACGCGGCTTCTAAGGGGTTAATCAACGGTCCCCGCTGTAAGAGCTGAGGCAAATTCTGTACGAGACAGCAGTTGTCACAGCTTCTGTATGTGTTGGGAGGACGGCTGATATGGCCGTTCCTGCCATGACGTACTATTCAGTCATGGAGTGCGAACAATATGGTTACCATGACGGAATAGTATGTCCAGGAGCGCCAGGAGAGTGAAATCATGAAATTTACATACCTTATATGTATCAGTTTACTTTTTACTCTGATTTTCAAAAACATTTTTTAAACTGTAAGGGTATATTCACATGGCAGATTTGTTGCAGAAATTTCTGCGACTGCAAAATCAGTTCCACTTATCTAAATGGGATTGTTTCTGCAGCAAGTGCATGGATTTCTGCAAGTGCGATTTTGATGTATGAGATCGTTACAGAAATTTGTGCAACAAATCTGGCGTGTATGAATTCACCTTCAGTCGTCCTGTAATTGTCACCGATTTTCAGTACAGAAATATGTGATGATTTACAGTGCAATACACGTGAATGGGATTTTCAAATACCACATTGATATGTACCAGGGCATAATGCAGATTTTCAAATTCATAGCATGCCCATTCTGTTGCGGAAATGCTGAGTATTTTTACCATACATTTCAACCTTTGCAATGCTAAGGGTAAAATCTGAAGCAAAATCTCGGACAAAATCCACATGTAACACATGCCCTACTCTTATTGTCCGGGTATACACAGATACGATACAGCAACAAATCCTCCAGACATTCAAAATAAAATATAGGGAATCTGTTTCAAGAAAAACTCACCCTCTCCAGTAGTTTGCTCTTCAGAAAAGGCTTTACAACATTGTAGGTTGTGGTGAAGTACCATGGCTGGTGTATGAAGTGAACAGCCTTAAATCTTGCTGGAAAAGAGTCCTGATGGTTAAAGACAAAGAAAAATTACCCAATCTATCCTGACATAACAGATAGATAGATAGATAGATAGATAGATAGATAGATAGATAGATAGATAGATAGATAGATAGATAGATAGATAGATAGATAGATAGATGATAGATGATAGATAGGTAGATAGATAGCAGGGGCGTAGCTAGGGGTTGCACTAAATTGAGTTGTATTTGTGCTGGTCTTGTATTTATGTACTGAGCTTGGTTCTGGTGTTGTATATAAGTACTGAGCTTGGTACTGGTGTTGTGTGTATGTATATATATATATATATATATATATATATATATAGAGAGAGATCCAAAAATAGGCAGCACACCATAGAATTAGTGAAAAAAGAGGGTACTTTATTGGTCCCAAGTGCGACGTTTCGGCTCTATCCACTAGAGCCTTTCTCAAGCCTTGAGAAAGGCTCTAGTGGATAGAGCTGAAACGTCGCACTTGGGACCAATAAAGTACCCTCTTTTTTCACTAATTCTATGGTGTGCTGCCTATTTTTGGATCTCTGTGGATATTGAGAGCTTGGCCTGCTCCCTGAGGCTTGCACCCACATCTTCCTACATCTTTCCACCGGTGCTGCTGGATCTTTTTTGTTTGTCTATATATATATATATATATATATATATATATATTGAGCTCGGTTCTTGTGCCGTATTTATGCACTGAGCTTTGTTCTGGTGCTTTATATATATATTGAGCTTGGTTCTGGTGCTGTATTTATGTACTGAGCTTGGGCTTTGTTCTGGTGAGGTATTTATGTACTGTGCTTTGTTCTGGTGCTGTATATATGTAGTGAGCTTGGTTCTGGAGTTGTATATAGAACTATATTGCATGTAAAATGTACAAATGGTTTTATGCTTGAGTTGCACACAAAAAAATGTGGAAAAAAAAAAGACACATCATTGATTGGTAGAGAAAACAAACATGACGAGGGGGAAGGAGATGTCGTGAAAAAGGTTTGGGGGTGGGCGCCAAACTGAATTTTTGCACCGGGTGCTGGAGAACCTAGCTACGCCTCTGTAGATAGATAGATAGATAGATAGATAGATGTCCAGTTAGGCAATGAAGTGAAACTTCTTTAGTTATATCCTAAATCATATCATATGTATTGAGTATTAGGCTGGGTTCACACGAGCACATTAACGTCCGTAATGGACGGACGTATTTCGGCCGGAAGTCCCGGACCGAACTCAGTGCAGGGAGCCGGGCTCCTAGCATCATAGTTATGTACGATGCTAGGAGTCCCTGCCTCTCTGCAGGACAACTGTCCCGTACTGTAATCATGTTTTCAGTACGGGACAGTAGCTCTGCGGAGAGGCAGGGACTCCTAGCGTCGTACATAACTACGATGCTAGGAGCCCGGCTCCCTGCACTGAATTTGGTCCGGGACTTCCGGCCGAAATACGTCCGTCCATTACGGACGTTAATGTGCTCGTGTGAACCCAGCCTTATAAGTACAACTAATAATTTACAGTGGCTATATTGCATACTTAAAGTGAACCTGTCACCAGCATTTGACCTATTAAACCAGCAATACATGGTGGGAGTGGATGAAAAATAATTTTTATGTAACCCATAATTATCTTAAGTATGCCCTGTATCTTTAGTATTTAGTTTTTTTAGTGTTCCTGTGCCGTATGCTAATGAGGACAAGAGTCATATCTTCGTTTGAAAATAGTCATATTTTCAATCCTCAAGCCTTTCCGAGTTAACTCTGCCTTCTTTATTTTGATTGACAGCTCATAGCCTCCCCCCAGCACACACAAAATCCCGCACTTAAGCATCAATGCCCTTTTCTGGTGCGTGCGCACAACGGGACACCATAGCGGTGCATGTGCAGTAATTAGATTTGAGACCCGGACGAAGCAGGGAAGGGTGTCGGATCATATATTGCGGGCGCATGTACGCTATGTCAGACGAGATTTTGGCATTCAGGGCGGGCCGGTTTTTGGTGGTGGGTGAGCATAAGAAGAGGAACAAACGAGCATGCCGAATTATTACCATAAAAGGAGCAAAATGTTTGCAAACCGTTATTTACGTTCAGATGAGGAGTTTAGAAGAGGGGATAATGGCAATGATCTTTTGACAGTAATGGCCAGCGAGGGGTGAGTAGAGTTCAATAGGCGAAATGTTGGTGACAGTTTCCCTTTAATACCTAGTTGCCCCATAAAAACTCTACCAAAGTATCACGAGGCCTAGATCCATGCACACTGCCCTGTTTTCTGCATTCCATCCCCTAAATCAAGCACACGTCCTCCCAACTTATCCAAGGACTCTGAGCTATTTTCCATAACTGCTTCTGGCCTCATGGGTGACACCTCCCTGTCCTCTTCTCTCCCAGGCCCCTATGTGAATTATTGTCCGTGACCATTATTTCCTAACACTGAGACCGGAAGTGATGTCTTTTGATGGAAAGATGCAGACCGAAATGACACCAAAATTTGCATTGACACGTGTCCACACACTGAAGAGCAAGACATGGTATGAAGAGCAGGTAGACATGGGGACTACCTCACCTTGAATGGTGCATTGTGCGGTACCCTTTGTTAGCACCCCCCTACAGTCTACAAATAACGATACCATATAGTGCATTCACTTCCATACAGATGCATATATAACAAGGCTATACAGTGCTGCAACCACTATACACTACAAAAATACACTGTACAGTGACTAAGTAGTAGTGCCACACAACCCCTATGTAAATACCAAAATAAAATGCTCTAAAAAAAACACTATGCGGTGATCAAATAAGTGCTCCATAAGCTACCAAACAAACAAAATTTACTGCTGTACAACTGATATTAAAAGTCTTGGGTTTCAGGACATCGGTGGTGCCCCTTAAAGAGGCTCTGTCACCAGATTATAAGTGCCCTATCTCCTACATAATGTGATCGGCGATGTAATGTAGATAACAACAGTGATTTTTATTTTGAAAAACGATTAATTTTGAGCAAGTTATGCACAATTTTAGATTTATGCTAATTAGTTTCTTAATAGACAACTGGGCGTGTTTTTACTTTTTTACCAACTGGGCGTTGTAAAGGGATGTGTATGACGCTGACCAGTCAGCGTCATACACTTCTCTCCATTAATTTTTAACAGTACTCGCAACACAGCGTGACCTCGCAAGATCACTCTATGCAGTCACATACATACATTATGCACTCTATGCAGTCACATACATCAACTTTACCGAAGTGCGATTAGCTCGCGCTATCAGGAAGCCAGTTTTAAATTGCTCTCTCGGTGGTATAGGACCCCGGTTCGCCTACACCGTATTTTCCCGACTGTATCTCCCCTTTGTTGGAGGTGCGGATTGGACAATGGCACCTTTCGCCATACCTTTTGGTCCTGTCCTCTACTCACAGAGTTCTGGGAAGGGGTTAAGAGGGTGATCTGCGAGGTAACAGATACCAGTCTTGACATGGATGCAACCTTCTTTCTCCTTCATCACTGCGACATTCCAGCACATATTTATAAATGCTCCTTGCTTCACATTTTAGTGATGGACGCTCGAGTTCCTTTCCTCCCACTTTGTCCCTCTGGGTATCAAGGGTTAACGATCTCATGCATATGGAGGATCTGACCTCTTGCGTTCATGACACCCATGCTAGGTTCTGCCTAACGTGGTCTCCCTGGATTAGTTTCCAGGACTCTGACTGCTACAAAGACATTCTTCGAGAGATGGACACTGTTCATTAGCCCGTTGGGGGCTCTCTCTGGAGATGAGGGGACTGCCTCGGTGGGAAGTGATGTCTTTCCTCCTCCCTTCCTTACACTTTCTCCCTTTCATTTATTGCTATGTCTCCTTTTTCGTCTACATTTTGGGGGTTGTTTCTCAGTTAATTTAGATTTGAATAATATTGTCCTATCTACTGATATGTTTACAGTGCGCTGTTCAGTGAAATCCATCTTCATCTCTGTATATGTGTTTCAACCGCCCTTATGTACATGCTGTATTTTTATTATGTGGAAAATGTGGCTGTTGGTCACGCAAATAAAGAATTAAAAAAAAAACAACTTTACCGAAGTGTCTTGAGAGTGAATAGACATTGCCTCCAGTCAGGACGCGATGTCTATTCACACTCCCGACACTTCGGTAAAGTTTCTGTGAATGACAGCACAGCGTGATCTCATGAGATCACACTGTGCTGTGTGAGTAAATCCCCAAGAAACTTTACTGAAGTGTCGGGAGTGTGAATAGACATCGCGTCCTGGCTGGAGGCGATGTCTATTCACTCTCAAGACACTTCTGTAAATTTAATGTGGGAGTATGTGACTGCACAGATTGATCTCGTGAGATCACGCTGTGTTGCGAGTACTGCTAAAAATGAATGGAGAGAAGTGTATGACGCTGACTGGTCAGCGTCATACACTTCACTTTACAACGCCCAGTTGGTAAAAAAGTAAAAACACGCCCAGTTGTCTATTAAGAAACTAAAAAGCATAAATCTAAAATTGTGCATAACTTGCTCAAAATAAAAACCACTGTTGTTATCTACATTACAGTACATAGGAGACAGGGCACTTATAATGTGGTCACAGAGCCCCTTTAAGCATCAACGGATGACACACCAATTCCATATCCAACACCTGCTACATTCACATTTTATTTAAGAGAAGAATACTATCGATTTGTTTTTATTAGAAATACATTGTTTTATAACATTTGCTGTGTTTATTTTACCTGTAACATGTCCACCATTTTTTTCAATTCATAAGGTTTAATACCCGATGCTTGTTGCATTGTGAATCCTTTAAAGTTCTCTATAATGCAGAAGCCATTGATCTGCGTCTCCTCATTCTGTAAAAGGTTCTCCAGAATAATGCAGTATGCACGGAGAATCTGAAAAACAATATTAGTAGCTTAAATACACCATAGAAAATGAACATGAATGCAGCCTGAGGTATATTTCAAAGCTACTGAACCCCAATTCAAAATCTGTAACAGGACTCTACAGCTATCATGTGCCCTTTGGTTTCTGATGTATTTTTATGTGACAGAGGGGCCTTTGGGCTACCTCTGGCACCAGTGCCTGGTGGTGACTGCTACCTTTGCACCCCTATAACTATGCTCCTGAATGTAGTTGCTCTGCTTGGCATATGGCTTTATAGTCTACTAAAGGGCAGTGGCAAAAAGGAAAACAGAAACTGTGCTAGCAGTTTATTGGGGTCAATGGGCTTGGCAGGATTTCAATAGTCTGAGGCAATTTCCTCCTGAACTGAAAACATTTTCCTATGTAAAAAAAAAAAGCACTAGGCTCTGATGTCCTCCAAGAATGTTCTCAAGCCTTATATATTCCTTAAAAGTGCCACTTTAGTAACCCTTCATATCAAACTGTCCCCAGCTGAGCCTATGCATGGGAGCCAATAATGGGCTGTATTATTATCATCACAAGAAAAAATAACAAAATGGAATTCAGAGCAAAACCTGTTCATATATTCTGATTGCTAAAATCTAATTAAAGATCAGTGACTGCTAAGCATTTCATTTGGATTTTGGGAACCATTTAAACTGCACTTTATAGACCACCACAAACCTCATCAAATGTGATCTCCTCATAGTCCCAGTTCTCAATATTAAAAAGTAGGATCACTCTGCCATTCTTGTCTCTGCTAGTTAAAATCCCAGGGTAACCAGCCTCTATGGTGCTTCTCACAGCCTCTGGTGTCAGGTTGTCAAACAGCTCAGGGTATTGCTGTCGGAAATGTACATAGCCTATTGGAAAGAATGTAGATAAAAATAATGTGATCAGAATCCTCTTGTTCATGACAGTTGTAAAGATGGGCGTTGTGTACCTTTATTTCTTAAAGGGATTGGCCACTAATAACTAAGTCTTGCTAGATCAATTGAATATAGTCAAATAATACATTTGCCAATATACAGTCTGTACCTTTTCTGCCTTTAGAACTGTGTCTGCATGCCCCCCCCCCCCACGACCAACACTCCAGAAAAGCACAATGAAAGGTCTTCAAAATGGAGTCTACATGGGCATCACGTGACCACATCATTCATAAAAATGCACGATCACGAGTGATGAAACTTCACGCTCTCTATCGGGGCTACTTTGTTCAGTACAGACATATTGCGCTCTTCTCTTTGATGTGATGCCATGCTGCGCAGTGTTTGATGTCTGTGAGAAGAGATGCAGGGTGAGATTTGGAGTTTTTAGGTGAGCGACAGCGCTCCCTATAAGGTGGGTGGCCGCGCACCTTCCACAGTCCGCCCGCTCACTAAAGTTTACAGCCTGTGCACTGTCACGGGCGGCGGGCTGATGCAGTGGCGTCGCTAGCATCGGAGGGGGCTTCGGTGCTAACGACAGCCACATTCACTTGTATGTGTGTCCTCAGGATGCAGATACAAATGAATACTAGAGGCTGCAGGCCACGTTAGGCCTGCAGCCTATAAGGTGCTGGGAGGACTCCCTGCGTAGGCTGGTGTGATGACATCACATCATCACGCTGCTCTGCACATGCGTCCCGCCCGAGAGGCAGTGTAGTACTCCGTCCATCGCGGGGCAAGGTAAGCACAATTTGTTTTTTGAGGGGGCTGTGTGGTAATATACAGGGAATTTCTGTGTGCCAGTATATACAAGGGGAGAGGGGAGCTGTGTAGCACTATACACAAGGGGAGGGTGGATTGCTGTGTCGTTAATATACGGGGGGGATTGCTGTGTGGCAGTATATACAGGGGGGCTGTGTAGCACTATATATAAGGGGAGGGAGGATTGCTGTGCGGCAGTATATACACGGGGGGAGAATTGCTGTGTGGTAATATACAAGGGGGGAAATTGCTGTGTGGTAATATACAGGGGGCTGTGTAGCACCATATATGAGGGGATGGCGGGGATTGCTGTGTGGCAGTATATACAAGGGGAAGGGTGCTGTGTGGCAGTATATACAAGGGGAGGGGGGATTGCTGTGTGACAGTATATACAAGGAGAGGGGGCTGTGTGACAGTATATACAAGGGGAGGGGGCTGTGTGGCAGTATATACAAGGGGAGGGGAGGGGGATTGCTGTGTAGCAATATTTACAAGGGGAGGGAATTACTGTGTGGCAGTATATACAAGGAGAGGGGGGATTGCTGTGTGGCAGTATATACAAGGGGAGGGGGATTGCTGTGTAGCACTATATACAAGGGGAAGGGGGGCTCTGTAGCAGTATATACAAGGGGAGAGGGGGGCTGTGTAGCAGTATATACAAGGGGAGGGGGGATTGCTGTGTGACAGTATATACAAGGGGAGGGGACTGTGTGGCAGTATATACAAGGGGAGGGGAGGGGGGCTGTGTGACAGTATATACAAGGGGAGGGGGCTGTGTGGCAGTATATACAAGGGGAGGGGAGGGGGATTGCTGTGTAGCAATATTTACAAGGGGAGGGGGATTACTGTGTGGCAGTAAATGCAAGGAGAGGGGGGATTGCTGTGTGGCAGTATATACAAGGGGAGGGGGATTGCTGTGTAGCACTATATACAAGGGGAAGGGGGGGGCTGTGTAGCAGTATATACAAGGGGAGAGGGGGGCTGAGTAGCACCATATACGAGGGGAGGGCGGGGATTGCTGTGTGGCAGTATATACAAGGGGAAGGGGGCTGTGTGGCAGTATATACAAGGGGAGGGGGGATTGCTGTGTGACAGTATATACAAGGGGAGGGGGGCTGTGTGACAGTATATACAAGGGGAGGGGGCTGTGTGGTAGTATATACAAGGGGAGGGGGATTGCTGTGTAGCAATATATACAAGGGGAGGGGATTGCTGTGTGGCAGTATATACAAGGAGAGGGGGATTGCTGTGTGGCAGTATATACAAGGGGAGTGGGGATTGCTGTATGGCAGTATATACAAGGATAGGGGGGCCGTGTGACAGTATATACAAGGAGAGGGGGGATTGCTATGTGGCAGTACATACGAGGGGAGGGGGGATTGCTGTGTGGCAGTACATACAAGGGGGCTGTATGGCATTATCTACAGGGGGCTGTGTGATATTATCTACAGGGGGGCTGCGTGGCGCTATGTACAGATGGCTGCATGGCGCTATCTACATGGGGGCTGTGTGGCGCTATCTACATGGGGGCTGTGTGGCACTATCTACAGGGGGCTGTGTGGCGCTATCTATGGGGGGGGGCTGTGTGTGGCAGTATCTACAGGGGGTCCGTGTGGCGCTATCTACGGGGGGGGTCTGTGTGGCGCTATCTACAGGAACAGTAGTGTAAGAGAAGGATTCTTTCATTGATGCCTATAGTTGGTGTTTATAACTGTCTATTTTACTGCTGGACTTGTAATATTATAGTATGTAAAAAAGTAATTAAAACTGATTTAAAATAAGTTTTCTTATTCTCTGATTTAGTATTCTATAGTAGCGTTACTGGGTGTATTATTTTTAGCATCAGATCGCCCACCATTGATTGAGACTTGCCCTGCTCCCTAACTGCTCCACTCAGGAGCTGCCAAGGCGAACATTGGTGAACGATTCAGATCGCTTCCAGTAACTATAAATACCGCCCAAAGAAACCCGTGAGTAACTGTAAACAACCGGAGATAGCGGCATCACGGGGAGAAAACAGTGGGGCTATGTTTTAGCACAAATACATTATTTTGCTTATTTAATTATCTCCTCCACATATTTAAAGAGAACCTTTCACCTCCCCATACATGTGCAGCTGAGTGCAGCAGGTAATGGGGAGGGCTGCACAAACCCTGGGGCACTTTAAAAAAAAATTCTACCTCCCTCCGTTATTTCGATATCGGTGCCGTTATATTTGGCAACCGATATTTAAATAAACCCCTGAACTGCCAACGGGGCGTGTATTGGCAATGGGGCGTGTTACTATGGCTGTGACACTGTCCAATCAGATATGGACAGAGTTACAGCAAGAGCGAGAAGAGAGAGTGTGAGCGCGCACGCTCTGACTCTCACACTTTCAAGATCAGTCTTCTGCCGTACAGGCAAGGGGGCATATCACTGCTACGGACAGTGTAAGAGCTGTGGAGGGCATGTGCGCTCTTTTCTCTTCAGCTCTTGCGAGAGATCAGTCTTGTATTGTCTGCCGAACTGGTAAGGGGGTGTATCCCTGCTATGGACAGTGCAGGCGCTCAGTGAGACGCCCCCTTGCCAGTTCGGCAGACAAAGTACAAGACTGATCTCTCACAAGAGCTGAAGAGATGAGAGCGCGCTCTCCTCTCCACAGCACTGTCCGTAGCAGTGACATGCCCCCTTGCCAGTTCGGCAGAAGACTGATCTTGAAAGCTGAAGAGTGAGAGAGCGTGCGCGCGCACACTCTCTCTCCTCGCTCTTGCTGTAACACTGTCCATATCTGATTGGACAGTGTCACAGCCATAGTAACACGCCCCCTTGCCAGTACACGCCCCGTTGACAGTTCAGGGGGTTATTTAAGGGAGGTAGAATTTTTTTTTAAAGTGCCCCAGGGTTTGTGCAGCCCTCCCCATTACATGCTGCACTCAGCTGCATATGTATGGGGAGGTGAAAGGTTCTCTTTAAGCAATTAAAAAAATGACGTGGAAGCTGGCCAACGACTTTTACATAAAAGCAGTAATAATTAAAAAGTTGTGCTATGTGTTTACTCAGGTTCCCTTTGTTGAATATTAATATTATATTTGGTTACACAATATCAAGGACAAGTGGAAGGGAGCACATACTTTGTCATAATTGTATGTGTAATGTATTTGTATATAGCTTTTATTATACGTGTGTATGTCTGGGATAGGGAAACTAGATTTTGAGGACCTTTGGTGACGGGTGTGATGTGGGTGATACAATCTCTGTACAGCACTGCAGAATATGTTGGTGCTATATAAGCAATGGGAAAAAAATAAATATTGCTGGGTATTCCCACACACAAAAACAATGTTATTGTGATCCCTTCTCTTCCCTGGACCTTCAGCGGCCTCAAGCTACTTTGTGTTCAGAGACTAGGCCTGTACATGGTGGTCTGTGATGTAGCCGCATAGAGCTTGTAAACATGTGACTCATTTGCGGGTGTCTGTGCATCTCTGTCAGTAAACTCAATACTTCATGTCTCATTCTGGTCAATGTCCCATGACTCCTTCAATGTTGGTTTTGTTTCAGTGACCATGTCAGACACAGCAACCACATAGTATTTAGTATGGAGAAATGAATGGATTCTTCCATTGTATAACACTAAGGTGACAGCTACACAAGTGCAAAACAAGGGCTACACATACACTATATGGCCAAAAGTATGTGGACATCCCCTCCTAATTATTGAGTTCAGGTGTTTCAGCTCTATCCAATGTAAGCAGGTACATAAAATCAAGCTGACTGCCATTTCACTGGCACTCAGGGGCGACCATACCATATGGGCGCAGGGGCCTTGCAGACAAGGGGGGACACGGCTACCTTAAAAAATGAACAGTGGTTCCTACTGTCTATTAGATCACATTTAAGGGAATATGCTCCTTCCTATTCATGTCTAACAATTGCTGGTGGATTGGAATAGCGGTTAGCAGATTTTCTGGTGGTCTATTACTATTGCATTACTGTTATCAAATTAACAGTTTGAAATCAAGAAGCTCATATAATGTTATTGCACAATGGCCCTCTGTTGTTTGTGTCTGGCCGATTATAGCTTTTCTGCTGCCTTAGGCGAAATCTGAAATGTCGGCCCCCAGATCTTGATTGGCATCCCCTGGCTGTTCTACATCACTACCAGCCTCCTCCAACTCTTGCGGATGCGTCGTTGCCTTGTATTCCTCTGGCATGCGTGGACACTGATGAAGTACAACTCGCTGCACGGTGTGTGCCCATGCAATGGCGCATCCGAGAAAGCTGGAGGAGACTGGTAGTGAAGTATAACAGCCAGGGGGATGTCAATCAAGCATGGAAAGGTGGGTTTGGAGGCAAGACTATGCAACTCTTCAGGATAGCGGCACCGCCACATGACCCTTTAATGAGTAATTAGCATATAGTGGGCTCCGTTTTAAAAGTTGATTTTATAGATTTTGCTGCATCTGAAAAAGCATTACAAGGGAATGTTTGGAAATATTGTCAGGTCATGTATTACCGCATGGTGGCAGTTCAAGTGGTTAAAATTACCTGTACTGAAATTAAAACAATTCCATCTGCCCTGCAATTTTGTTATTTTAAATATATCCTATATAATTACAGCACCAAAACCAAGCTCATACATATATAGAGTACCAGAACCAAGCTCAGTACATAAATACAGCACGGGAACCAAGCTCTAACATATATAGAGTACCAGAACCAAGCTCAGTACATAAAAACAGTACCAAAACCGAGCTCAGTACATATATACAACTCCAGAACCAAGCTCATACATATATACAGTACCAGAACCAACCTCAGTACATAAATACAACACCAGAACAAAGCTTAGTATATATATACACAACACCAGAACCAAGCTCAGTACATATATACAGCCCCAGAACCAAGCTCATTACATATATACAACACCAGAACCAAGCTCAGTACATATATACCGCACCAGAACAAAGCTATGTACATAAATACAGTACCAAAACCAAGCTCAGTACATAAATAAAGCACCACAACTAAACTCAGTACATATATATACAGTACCAGAACCAAGCTCAGTACATAAATACAGCACTAGAACCAAGCTCTAACATATATACAATACCAGAACCAAGCTCAGTACATAAAGACAGTACCAAAACCGAGCTCAGTACATATATTCAACTCCAGAACCAAGCTCATACATATATACAGTACCAGAACCAACCTCAGTACATAAATACAACACCAGAACAAAGCTTAGTACATATATACAACACCAGAACCAACCTCAGTACATAAATACAACACCAGAACAAAGCTTAGTACATATATACAACACCAGAACCAAGCTCAGTACATATATACAGCCCCAGAACAAAGCTCATTACATATATACAACACCAGAACCAAGATCAGTACATATATACAGCACCAGAACAAAGCTATGTACATAAATACAGTACCAAAACCAAGCTCAGTACATAAATAAAGCACCAGAACCAAGCTCAGTATATATATATATATATATATATATATATATATACAATACTAGAACAAAGCTATGGAGATGCTGATTTCATTTTCCAGCAGGACTTGGCACCTGCCTACACTGCTAAAAGTACCAATACCTGGTTTAATGACCACAGTATCTCTGTGCTTGATTGGCCAGCAAAATTGTCTGACCTAAACTCCATAGAGAATCCATAGGGTATTGTCAAGAGGAAGATGAGAGACACCAGACCCAACAATGCAGACACCCAGCAGCTGAAGGCCACTATCAAAGCAACATGGGCTTCCATAACACCTCATAAGTGCCACAGGCTGATCGCCTCCAGGCCACGCCGCATTGATGCAGTAATTCATGTAAAAGGAGCCCCGACAAAGTATTGAGTGCATATACTGTACATACATTTCAGTAGGCCAACATTTCAGTATTGAATTAATTTTTTAAATTGGGCTTATATAATATTCTAATTTTCTGAGATACTACATTTTGGCTTTTCATTAACTGTTAGCCATAATCATCAACATTAAAAAAAATATGTTGGAAATAGATCACTCTGTGTGTAATGAATCAATAATATATGAGAGTTTTACTTTTTGAATTGAATTACTGAAATAAATTAACTTTTTGATGATGTTCTAATTCAATGAGAAGGACTAGTATATACAATACCAGAACCAAGCTCAGTACATAAATACAGCACCAGAACAAAGCTCAGTACATAAATACCACAACAGAACCAAGCTTAGTATATAAATACAGCACTAGAATTAAGCTCAGTACAAATATACAGCACCAGAACAAAGTTCAGTACATATATACAACACCCAGAACCAAGCTCAGTACATATATAAAACACCAGAACCAATCTCAGTACATAAATACAACACCAGAACCAAGATAAGTACATAAATACAGAACCAGCACAAATACAGCTCAATTTAGTGCAACCCTTGCTGTATAGGTTTCTACGGCGTAAAACTACAGCTCCCAGCATGGCCCGAACAATGGTAAGGATATGCTGGGAGTTGTTGTTTCACAAAACAAATAATAATCATACCACCCATCATCTTGCTGTAGATGATACAGTAAATAAAGTACTGATTAGAGGCAGAATAAACATTTGCATTAAGTAACTCACAGGTGACATCTTCTCAGATTCTAGTTGTTCTTTTTTTCTTTTCTTCTCCATCCGGTCCAGACCTCTATGATGGTTTCTCCCGGCCATGGCCCATTTCTGCAGTTTGCCGCTCAGATATCTTCAGCTTCCCACTTTTCAAACATTTCTGCACCTATAAACAGATAAAATTCTCTTGGTGCCACACACTGCGCCCCTAAATATAATAGCACCATACACTGTGTCCCTGATTATAATAGCACTATACACTGTGCCCCCCACACAGTTTCCCCTGTAGATAGTGCCCCTCATAGGGCCCCCTGTAGATAGTGCCCCCATAGAGCCCCCTGTAGACAGTGCCCCCCATAGAGCCTCCTGTAGACAGTGCCCCACATAGAGCCCCCTATAGACAGTGAACCACTTATAGCCCCCTGTATTGCCCCCACATATAGTCCCTCCTGTAGATAGTGCCCCACATATAGCATACCCTGTAGATAATAAACCACATATAGCCCCCTGTAAATAGTGAACCACATATAGACCCCCTGTAGATAGTGCCCCACATATAACCCACCCTGTAGATAGTGCTCCACATATAGCCCCCCTGTAGATAGTAAACCAGATATAGCCCCCCCTGTAGATAGTGAACCACATATAGACCCCCCTGTAGATAGTGCCCCACATACTTTTAAAAATTTTTGTTTTTACATACTTACCTAATCCCATTCCCACGTCAACCTCTTGCAATGCAGACCTGCTCACTTCTGAGCAGCTCTGCTGGGGCTGAACGACGCAAGCGGCGTTGGAAGGCGCTTATTGGCAGGGTGCCTTGCCCCCGATATTCAACAACGCAAGCGGTGCGATGACCTCATGGCCACGCTTGCATCATTAAAAGGTGCTGAATGGCAGCGCGTATGCATGTAATTGTATCTGCGTACTATAGACGCAGGTACAATTATAGTGCAGGAGGTGGTGGCAACGGCTGTTGTAACTCACAGGTGACATCTTCTCAGATTCTAGTTGTTCTTTTTTTATTTTCTTCTCCATCCAGTCCAGACCTCTATGATGGTTTCTCCCGGCCATGGCCCATTTCTGCAGTTTGCCACTCAGATATCTTCAGCTTCCCACTTTTCAAACATTTCTGCACCTATAAACAGATAAAATTCTCTTTGTGCCACACACTGCGCCCCTAAATATAATAGCACCATACACTGTGTCCCTGATTATAATAGCACTATACACTGTGCCCCCCACACAGTTTCCCCTGTAGATAGTGCCCCTCATAGGGCCCCCTGTAGATAGTGCCCCCATAGAGCCTCCTGTAGACAGTGCCCCCCATAGAGCCTCCTGTAGACAGTGCCCCACATAGAGCCCCCTATAGACAGTGAACCACTTATAGCCCCCTGTATTGCCCCCACATATAGTCCCTCCTGTAGATAGTGCCCCACATATAGCATACCCTGTAGATAATAAACCACATATAGCCCCCTGTAAATAGTGAACCACATATAGACCCCCTGTAGATAGTGCCCCACATATAACCCACCCTGTAGATAGTGCTCCACATATAGCCCCCCTGTAGATAGTAAACCAGATATAGCCCCCCCCTGTAGATAGTGAACCACATATAGACCCCCCTGTAGATAGTGCCCCACATACTTTTAAAAATTTTTGTTTTTACATACTTACCTAATCCCATTCCCACGTCAACCTCTTGCAATGCAGACCTGCTCACTTCTGAGCAGCTCTGCTGGGGCTGAACGACGCAAGCGGCGTTGGAAGGCGCTTATTGGCAGGGTGCCTTGCCCCCGATATTCAACAACGCAAGCGGTGCGATGACCTCATGGCCACGCTTGCATCATTAAAAGGTGCTGAATGGCAGCGCGTATGCATGTAATTGTATCTGCGTACTATAGACGCAGGTACAATTATAGTGCAGGAGGTGGTGGCAACGGCTGTTGTAACTCACAGGTGACATCTTCTCAGATTCTAGTTGTTCTTTTTTTATTTTCTTCTCCATCCAGTCCAGACCTCTATGATGGTTTCTCCCGGCCATGGCCCATTTCTGCAGTTTGCCACTCAGATATCTTCAGCTTCCCACTTTTCAAACATTTCTGCACCTATAAACAGATAAAATTCTCTTTGTGCCACACACTGCGCCCCTAAATATAATAGCACCATACACTGTGTCCCTGATTATAATAGCACTATACACTGTGCCCCCCACACAGTTTCCCCTGTAGATAGTGCCCCTCATAGGGCCCCCTGTAGATAGTGCCCCCATAGAGCCCCCTGTAGACAGTGCCCCCCATAGAGCCTCCTGTAGACAGTGCCCCACATAGAGCCCCCTATAGACAGTGAACCACTTATAGCCCCCTGTATTGCCCCCACATATAGTCCCTCCTGTAGATAGTGCCCCACATATAGCATACCCTGTAGATAATAAACCACATATAGCCCCCTGTAAATAGTGAACCACATATAGACCCCCTGTAGATAGTGCCCCACATATAACCCACCCTGTAGATAGTGCTCCACATATAGCCCCCCTGTAGATAGTAAACCAGATATAGCCCCCCCCTGTAGATAGTGAACCACATATAGACCCCCCTGTAGATAGTGCCCCACATACTTTTAAAAATTTTTGTTTTTACATACTTACCTAATCCCATTCCCACGTCAACCTCTTGCAATGCAGACCTGCTCACTTCTGAGCAGCTCTGCTGGGGCTGAACGACGCAAGCGGCGTTGGAAGGCGCTTATTGGCAGGGTGCCTTGCCCCCGATATTCAACAACGCAAGCGGTGCGATGACCTCATGGCCACGCTTGCATCATTAAAAGGTGCTGAATGGCAGCGCGTATGCATGTAATTGTATCTGCGTACTATAGACGCAGGTACAATTATAGTGCAGGAGGTGGTGGCAACGGCTGTTTTCTTTTGCACCGCCGCCCCCTCAGAGAGGCAGCAGGCTGCCGCCTGAGGTGAGATGCTCATCTTGCCTCATGTACAGTGTGGCTTTACCCCTGGTTAAGCTACTGGGATATCACAACTGTGCTTCTGTCAGGTAAACTCCTGTGGCATCACAAGTGGGTTTTAGTCAGGAAAGCTGCTGTGACTTCACAACTGCCTTTTCAGCAGGTTACTGCTGTGACATCAACTGTTTCAGTCAGGTAAACTATTGTCACACAACAAGTGGGTTTTATGTAAGCTGCTGTGACATCACAACTGTGTTTCTGTGAGGTGCGCTGTTGTGACATTACAAGTGGGTTTTGCACAAGTAACATGCTGTTATATCTATCATACGAGTGTTTCAGTCCGGTAAGTAGCTGTGACAACTCTCTAACCTGCTGTGACATCATAGGCGGGATTCAGTCAGGAAAGCTGTTGTGACATCACCATTAGGCCGGATTCACGTGGCGTTTTGCGCGCGCAAAAGTTCCATAAAAGCTCCGTGTCTCATCAGCATATGGTGCGCGGCTGCGTGATTTTCGCGCAACCGCCATCATTATGACACTCTGTTTTTTTAATGTTTGTAAACAGAAAAGCACGTGGTGCTTTTCTGTTTTCATTCATAGTTTTTACTGCTGCTGCGCGAATCACGCGCGTCACACGGAAGTGCTTCCGTGTGCTGCGCGTGATTTTCACGCACCCATTGACTTCAATGGGTGCGTGATGCGCGAAAAACGCACAAATATAGGACATGTCGTGAGTTTTACGCAGCGGACACACGCTGCGTGAAAATCACGGACTGTCTGAATGGCCCCATTGACTAACATAGGTTCGTGCGACGTGCATGAAAATCACCCGCGTTGCACGGACGTATTATACGTTTGTCTGAATAAGCCCTCAGTTTCAGTCAGGTAAGCTCAAGTACCATATGTACTATCAAATTAGCAGTTGCAAATTACAATGCCCTAAGGGCCAGTTCACACAGAGTTTTTTAGTGTTCATTTTGATGCTGAAACCGCGTCGGAATCAGCATTAAAAAATGTACGAAACTGCTCGCGGGAAAAAAAGCGGCATGTTCTTTATTGCCGTGGTTCTACCTCTAATCTCCCATTGAAATTAATGGGAGGCAGAGAAAGCGTTTTTCGCTGCGTTTTTTGCCCCTGGCGCTCATTGGCCGCGGGTGAAAAACGCATATAAAAAGTGTAGGCAGGTCAAAATCTGCCTCAAAATTCTTGAAGGAATTTTGAGGCATATTTTTTTTCTGCCTGCAAATGCCCGTGTGTGAACAGGGCCTAATCCTATTTCTAGGCACATCGGCCTTTCTGCTGTTGGTGTCAGCACCTGCCTTTTAGTATTTAGTGTATGATGTTCCTACCACCTATTCGATTCCAGGTAATGTCTGTGGCAGTTCAGTTTGCTATTGTATATTTTAGCATCTGTTACACTTAAAACTTCCACTCAATCGTGGCTGGGACAACTTCACTGGCAGCCTTATGTGCTAATACTAGATAACACTTTTGGTCGACGTTATGTAATATTTGCAGAGGGTTTCCTCTGTGCTTCTTTTTTTCACTATTTACCTCTTCTCACGGAATTCATATGTGTTATTTGGCTCTAGCAGTGAGGCAGACTGGGGTGTTCCAATGACTATGTAGACTAGCGATGGAATACCAGTGCTTCATTCTGTGCCTGTAGATAAAGCCATGATTTTGGAAGAGACTAAATAGTATAATTAATAAACTGTAACTATTAGGGCACGTTCAGACGTGGCAGAATTTTTCCACTGCAAATGTTGGTGCAGATTTGGGGCAATTACGCTACGAATCTGCAGCAACATTTGCATATTTGACAGGTAATTGAGACGTTGCAGATATCACAGCGGACTTAACACAGATTTCAGTTTTTGCATTGCAAAGGCTGAAATCTGCAGTGAAATTCCGCTTCTTCTCCGCAACATAACGAGCATGCTGCGGAGGGGAAATTCTGCACTGCAGCCTAAATTCCGCACAGTTATTTTCTGCAACGTCTGAACTAAGTTTTCTAAAAATGTATAGAAACAAATGTAAAAAACAGCTGCTGCAGAATTCCAATGTGGACTGTCCGCAGCGGAATTCAACAGCAATCCCGCCACGTCTGAATGTGCCCTAACTCTAGCTTTCACATCTGTTCTTTCTATATCTCATTTTTGATGTTGTCTATTCTTGAATTTTCAAAAATAAAGTTATTTAAAAAAAACATTTATTTGGGTTTTCTTACTGTGTCCAATTTGGATAACCCATTTTAATACACCTTATTAAGGAATTCTGAGTTAATAGAGGGGAGTCCTATGCTCAGGATCTTCAACTCTTGGCCAAAGTGGAGAGCATTTACAAAAAGCGTCCCTAACTTTGGAGGTACCGTCCTGTATTACAGAGACAACCCATTGATTTGAATGGACACTGCGTAATGCTTTATTTCCCCGGGGTGGCGCTGCAGGGAAATTAAACACTTAGACTTTGTTCACATCTTCGTCAGGGCTCTGTTCCGACATTCCGTCTGAGCTTTCCGTCGGAACGGAGCCCTGACTGACACAAACGTAAACCAGAGGTTTCCGTTTTCATCACCATTGATTTCAATGCTTTTCAGTTTGTCTCAGTTGTGCAGGGCTTCTGTCATTTTGACGGCATCAATATAGGATTATTTTTTATTGTCACTACTAAGATTCTGTTCATAATTTAGATCAATTTGCTTGGATATATTTGTTTGTATTCTTATAAAATCATACTATTATATTTTTGTAATGGCAAACTTTTCCATCTTGAGAAGACTTAAGACAATTTGCTGTCCTGCTAAATTGAAACTTCCATTCAATTTACATATAATATATCTGTACCATGTTATAAATTAGTTATGCCCTATAAAACATTTTTTTATTTCTGCAACATGTACTTTATTTGAGGTACACGACTCCCTGCAACTCTATCTGCCTGTACTCTTTCCATTAAATCTTTACTAAGTATGGGAAGGGTTAATAATTATCAAGGAACAGAGGAAATTATTTCTGAATGAGGAAATCCCTGTGAAGTCGGTCACAGGATGGTAAATGTCTCCTTTTTGCTGTATGTTTGGTTAGTAAGGGAAGCTCTCCATTCCCTGGTCTCTGAAGGGGTGATTGTACCCCTCCCTAAGACCCTCTGCTCACACTCTCTACAAAGTCACTGTGTCTTGCCACTACCACTTGTACAGTAAAGCTTTATATTCAATTCCCTTAGCAAGTTGTGTTTCTGTTTTATTATGTCTAGTTCATAAGTTCTGCTCATAATAACAACTCCTTTGGGCGCCCAATGCCAAGATGCAGTTTAACTTTAGAAAGGAAGCAATTTAGAAAAGCATTATTCTCATGGGACCCGATCTTTAAACATTCAAATACTTAAATTACTTTGTCTTTCTTTATTTGTGGTGTATGGAGTAAATCCTCTGGCCATAAATGTATGTGTTGCATTTGGACACTTATATGTTGTACGTACATCTGATGGCATTATGAATTATTTAAAATGCTGTATTATTTCATAATTGTAATATTCATCATGTGGAACTCCAATAAAAGATCTGAACATTAAATGTACAACTTGTACATTATATAGGGAAATACAGTTCAGTTATTTCTGTCCCCCTTTTCATAATATTCAGAGAATCTCTAGTGACTGGTATAGTGCCAAGGGACTGGCGCAGCGCAAATGTGGTGCCTATTTTCAAAAAGGGCTCTAGGTCTTCCCCGGGTAATTATAGACCAGTAAGCTTAACATCCATCGTGGGGAAAATGTTTGAGGGGCTATTGAGGGACTATATACAGGATTATGTGACAATAAATAGCATTATAAGTGACAGCCAGCACGGTTTTACTAAGGACAGAAGTTGTCAAACTAACCTAATCTGTTTTTATGAAGAGGTGAGCAGAAGCCTAGACAGAGGGGCCGCTGTGGATTTAGTGTTTTTGGACTTTGCAAAGGCATTTGACACTGTCCCCCATAGACGCCTAATGGGTAAATTAAGGACTATAGGTTTAGAAAATATAGTTTGTAATTGGATTGAGAATTGGCTCAAGGACCGTATCCAGAGAGTTGTGGTCAATGATTCCTACTCTGAATGGTCTCCGGTAATAAGTGGTGTACCCCAGGGTTCAGTGCTGGGACCACTATTATTCAACTTATTTATTAATGATATAGAAGATGGGATTAATAGCACTTTCTATTTTTGCAGATGACACCAAGCTATGTAATATAGTTCAGTCTATGGAAGATGTTCATGAATTGCAGGCAGATTAAAACAAACTAAGTGTTTGGGCGTCCACTTGGCAGATGAAGTTTAATGTAGATAAATGTAAAGTTATGCATCTGGGTACCAACAACCTGCATGCATCATATGTCCTAGGGGGAGCTACACTGGCGGATTCACTTGTTGAGAAGGATCTGCGTGTTCTTGTAAATCATAAACTCAATAACAGCATGCAGTGTCAATCAGCTGCTTCAAAGGCCAGCAGGATATTGTCGTGTATTAAAAGAGGCATGGACTCACGGGACAGGGATGTAATATTGCCACTTTACAAAGCATTAGTGAGGCCTCATCTAGAATATGCAGTTCAGTTCTGGGCTCCAGTTCATAGAAAGGATGCCCTGGAGTTGGAAAAAATACAAAGAAGAGCAACGAAGCTAATTAGGGGCATGGAGAATTTAAGTTATGAGGAAAGATTGAAAGAATTAAACCTATTTAGCCTTGAAAAAAGACGACTAAGGGGGGACATGATTAACTTATATAAATATATTAATGCCACATACAAAAAATATGGTGAAATCCTGTTCCTTGTAAAACCCCCTCAAAAAACAAGGGGGCACTCCCTTCATCTGGAGAAAAAAAGGTTCAAGCTGCAGAGGCGACAAGGCTACCGCAGGAGCTGGTCACAGCAGGGACATTAGATGGCTTTAAAAAAGGGTTAGATAATTTCCTAGAACAAAAAAATATTAGCTCCTATGTGTAGAAATTTTTCCTTCCCTTTTCCCGTCCAGTGGCGGATTATAATATGGGCGTTTCGGGCGGCCGCCCGGGGCCCAAGCTTTTAGGGGGCCCATCGCAACCCGAAACGCACATCATTTTAAATCGCTTAAGGTCGGACTCACTAATGACCGTTCACAAGAAGCGCCGCTAATGGCCGTTGAGAGGGAGGGGCGGGCGGACTGCAACAGAGGGCAGCGCAGTGCTGATGAGGAGGAGGGGGATGGATATCAATTGCTGGATAGGACTAACAGACGTGCGTCTGCTAGTCGTGGTAGAACACGCCCCTCTGACGCTTCACGTACCGCCAGTGAGGAACAGACGAGAAGGGCGGTGGTCGAGCAACGAGGAGGTTAGTGTTCATGTTCGTCTCCATCTTAATTTACATCTAAGTGACTCCAGAGGACTACATGAAGGGGGGAATAACCCCCCATCCCATCCCCCATAGAGCTCTCAGTATTTCAGTATTTATTATACAGCAGGGGGGTCTGAGCAGTGTAACTCACTGCAGAGGACTCTATGGGGGGGACAATAATTTCCCTCCATAGACACTCAGCAGTGAGTTACACGCTCAACCCTCCCTGCTGTATAATAAATACTGAAATACTGAGGGCTCTATGGGGGATGGGATGGGGGGTTATTCCCCCCCTTCATGGAGTCCTCTAGAGTCACTTAGATGGTTAGAACCCCCCTCCCCCATTCAGTATAATCCCCCCTTCCCATAGAGCCCTCACTAGTTACTAATATATTACAAAGGTAAGTCAAATTGTCTGACTTCTGGGGGCTGTATAGGGGGGTCTGAGCGACGGGCTTTATGGGGGGGGCTACCCCCTCCCACAGAGATGTCAGAATCAGACACTCAGACCTCCCTATAGAGCCCCCAGAAGTCAGACAAACTCACCTCCCCTTGCAATATAATCCCCCCATACAGCCCTCAGTTTTCCCATAAGGGTATGTTCACACGAGGGCGTCCGTTACGGCTGAAATTACGGGGATGTTTCAGCCTGAAAACATCCCCGTAATTTCAGCCGTACCGGCATGTGCAGGCGCTTGAACGCCGCGTCAATTACGGACGTAATTGGCGCTGCTATTCATTGGAGTCAATGAATAACGGCTCCAATTACGGCCAAAGAAGTGACAGGTCACTTCTTTGACGCGGGCGTCTATTTACGCGCCGTCATTTGACAGCGGCGCGTATATTACGCCTCGTGTGAACAGACAAACGTCTGCCCATAGCTTTCAATGGGCAGATGTTTGTCAGCGCTATTGAGGCGCTATTTTCGGACGTAATTCGGGGCAAAAACGCCCGAATTACGTCCGTAAATAGGCCGTGTGAACATACCCTAAGAAAAATGTATGACATATCCACCATCCGTAAGTCCCATAAAACTGAATGATGGTTACGGAAGCAGTGTCTCTCGCCGACTCCCTCTGATCACTAAAACTAAGCGTCGGAAGCACTCGTGTGAGCGCTGAGCCACTTGGTTTCTGTTTCCGGAAAGCTGAGTAGCTTATGTACGGGCTCATAGAAAGTCAATGAGCCCGTACACCGCTACTTTGGCTTTCCGGAAAAAGCCAAACAGAAATGAAGTGGCTCTTTGCTCACATGAGCGCTTCTGCCGCTTAGTCTCCGCACCCGGACCCCCACCCATCAAAAGTTCTGACATGTCACTATGACATGTTAGAAGTTTGTTAAAAATTGACTTACCCTTTAGGCCTCATTTACACGAGCGTGTGCGTTTTGCTCACGCAAAAACTGCGGCGTTTTCCGTGCGCAAAAGGCACTTAACGGCTCCATGTGTCATCAGTGTATGATGCGCGGCTGCGAGATTTTCGAGCAGCCGCCATCATTATGACTAGAGATGAGCGAACTTATGAAAAGTTCGGTTCAGCTAGTTCGCCGAATTTCACGAAAAAGTTCGATTCGGACCGAACCTGTAATTTCCATGCACCGAGCATGGTACTGTCCAGGGTGCTGATAGAGTTAATGGGCTGCACTAACTCTTTCAACAACCTTGACAGTACATGCTCGGCGCACGGAAAATAAAATTTTAATGTAATAAAAAAAAATAAAAAATACGTTCATACTTACATTCCTCCTGTCCCGCCTTCAGCGATGACGTTTCATCCATGTCGCCGCTGCAGCCAATCACAGGCTGTAGTGGCGGTCACGCACGTCAGGATGACGTCAGAAGGCCGGCCTCCAGGGATGACGCTTCATCCCACGTGACGGCCTCTGCAGCCAATCACAGGCTGCAGCGGCCTCTGCAGCCAATCACAGGCTGCAGCGGCCTCTGCAACCAATCACAGGCTGCAGCGGCCTCTGCAGCCAATCACAGGCTCCTCTCCTGAAATACTCTGTGCTGCCTTAAACTCTGTGGACAGGTCAGGATCCTGTTTCTTTTAAATGCTGCTGGGGAACCCGCTCGATCCACTATATAAGGCTGTGCTACAGTGCAGCATTTTAAAAAAAACAGGATCCTGACCTGTCCACAGAGTTTAAGGCAGCACAGAGTATTTCAGGAGATGAGCGTGCAGATTCAGTGCTGCTGTAAACTCTGCTCTTAGCATTACGTAGCTCAGTCTGTTACCTCTCCTCCACTCCTGTCCTCAATAACACCTTCACATGATTGGCAAGTCACCACGTAATGGTAAGAGCAGAGTTCACAGCAGCACAGAGTATTTCAGGAGAGGAGTGTGCAGATTCTGTGCTGCTGTGAACTCTGTGTGAGGGGGGCCCAAGTTGTATCAACAGCCCAGGGCCCATGGTACACTTAATCCGCCACTGTTCCCGTCCCTTGGTTGAACTTAATGGACATGTGTCTTTTTTCAGCCGTACTAACTATGTAGCTATGTAATTATGTAACAGTGAGGTGGGCTGTGTCCGTCTCCTCTCAAACTCATAATTTTGGAATGTTTTGATGTCAGTCAATTCCTTTTTTCTTTTTAGCATGTACAAAATATATCTCAAACTCATATCAGCAGAGACAATTGTTAGTTTACCCTTTGTTTTCTTATTACAATTTCTATTTGTATACTTTGTAACTCCTAACCCTCTTCCCTTCCTTTCTGTACTCTCCTTCCATACCCCTCCTTTCCTATGTTTAAAAGAAAAACTTAAATAAAGAATTTATAAAAAAAAGAGTAAGGCCTCATGCACAAAGCCGTATAATGCTTTGTATGGTTCTGTATGTGGGAGATGTCCTCCCCTCTCCCCCGTAGGTATTGTTTCTACGGGAGATTTCCTACGTACATGTGGTATCGGATGAAACATGCCACAAATGTTTTTTTTGCCACATTTGTACAGTATCCAACAAAAGGATGTAATGCTGGGTGAAATCAGAGGCACAAGGAGGTACGGTAAAGCCCCATACACCTCTATGGGAGCCCTATTTTAGGTTTGTAAAACATGAATCATTCTGGAAATCGTGAAACTTTCCTTATGTGTAACAAAATATGAGTGAAATTGAGATTGACCAAAGGAACATGTTGTATGTTAGGAGAACGCTTTACACTGACCACAGTGAATAATAATAGACACTAATACTTCCCAAACATTAATAACAATCCTGGCTGCAACCACAAAGTCAGTTTCCCTGATCATTCTCCATAATGCCCCAAATAGTTCATTTTCTTAGATGATAGTGGAAGGATATGTCATATACCCTGAAACATTTTATTGTACGGTATGAGGTATGAAATGACTGTTAGTGAAGTTCTAAGAGTGACAAGAAGTTATAAAATCTGAAAGGGAACCTGTTAGTAGTTTTGGAGCCAGCATGCCGTTATGCAACTGGAGTTTAATGTCACAAACCTGCCTATGTTAAAAACAAAAAACAAAAACACATCCTACCAAAAGGAGATCGCATAAGGAGTCCGGTGGTAAAAGAGTCCGGTGGCATTGGGCGCATGCACAGTTCACCGTCCTCCGCTTCATGTGGGCAATGCACATGTACCCGATGCTGCTCCTGGTCTCATCTTGGTAAGTTGTAAGTTACTTTACTAGCTATTCAGGAAACATCCATTTTTCACGGGGGCATGTTTTGGACACTGAACCTCACCTGCATAACAGCATTCTGGTGGTTTAGTGACTCCAAACCTGCTGACAAATTCCCTTTAAGTCTATAAGATATACTGAATATACTTCTAGAGGGCTGCACATGATCAAATTCTGCACATAATTGTCTGCTTATCCTCTTATGTCTCACAGACAGATTGCGCCTAAGGGTATGTTCACACGCTAAACAAAAAACGGCTGTAAAATAGGGAAAACAGGCTCTGATTTTCAGCCAATTTTTAAGCATCAAGCGTTTTTTTATGTGTTTTTTGCGTCTTTTTTTGGAGCTGTTTTTCTATTGACCCAATGAAAAACGACTCCAAAAACGGCTCAAGAAGTGACTTACATTTCTTTTTACGTGCCGTTTGTAAAAAAAAATGCCCTGTCAGAACGAAACGCAGTTTTTCCCATTGAAATCAAAGGGCGGATGTTTGGAGGCGTTCAGCTTCCATATTTTCAGCCGTTTTTCCGGGCGTTTACGGCCCGAAAAACATCTGAAAATAAGCCGTGTGAACATACCCATTTTTTAGGCCCATAAATACCCCGAAAAATGGCTGAAAAAATTTAAGCTGAACGCCTCCAAACATCTGACCATTCATTTCCGATGGGGCATTTTTTTACATGTCAGTTCAAAAAAAGGGCGTGTAAAAAAACGCCCTGCAAAAAGAAGTGCATGTCACTTCTTGAGCCGTTGTTGGAGCTGTTTTTCATTGTGTCAATATAAAAACAGCTCCAAAAACAGCCGCAGAAAAACAGCTAAAAATCAGAGGCTGTTTTCCCTTGAAAACAGCTCTGTATTTTACAGCCGTTTTTCATCTAGCGTGTGAACATACCCTAAGGGTATGTTCACACGATTAGAGGCATTTACGTGTGAAAAGACAGACTGTTAACAGCTGCCTCGTTTCACACGTAAATGCTCCTCCTCGCATTTTGCAAGCCGTCTGAGACGCTCGTAAATCTTCAGCTGTGCTTCATTGAGTTCAATGAAGAACAGCTCAAATTACGTGGCAAAGAAGTGCCCTGCACTTCTTTGTCGAGGCAGTCCATTTACGCGTCGTCGTTTGACAGCTGTCAAACGACGACGCGTAAATTACAGGTCGTCTGCACAATACGTCGGCAAACCCATTCAAATGAATGGGCAGATGTTTGCCGACGTATTGTAGCCCTATTTTCAGGCGTAAAACGAGGCATTATACGCCTCGTTTACGCCTGAAAATAGGTCGTGTGAACCCAGCCTTACTGTTTAAGTCAGGAGGTGACCCCACATATAATTTTCATGCTATTAACCACTACTAATAAAGAAAATAAAACCTATATAGTTACATAGGTCATTGTCACTGAGCATTGTCATTCAGACCAATATTGGCTTGAACTAAGTACAATTTTTGTAGAAAGATCTTACATTTTTACAATGTAGGGTGTTCCATATTGAATTCAGTAAAGGTACAACATAAACTGTCTAACATTGCTAGGAAATCAATGTTAGATATGTCAAAAGGGAACTTGCTGCCAATTCCACATATAGTGGTCTCTCCCCCATTATAGCCCCTACAGAAGAGGCTGGACGCAGCTGCAGGCTTGAGGGAAGCCGACATGACCGTCCTGGTAGGGAAAGGGTTAATGTTAAGAGGTGAGGGAAAGGTGAAGGAGCTGAAGGAGGGACGGGGAGGAGCTAGGGGGGACGGGGGGGCCGTTACTGCGCTTCCCGCTGTTTCTCGGCATTGAGCCGGAAGCAGCGGGAGGAGTAATACACAAGAAGCAAAGCTCCCCGTTGCCCGGCTTTTTAGTATGGCAGAGGCCCTGATTTTAGAGCGGCTGCGTGCCGCTGCTGTGCACCACGGTCCCGGATGGCTGGAGGAGACCGTGGCTGCATTAACGCGGATCCCGGACGCCGTTTCGCCACGTCGGGCACGGCGTTCGGGGTCTGTTGTAAGGGACAGGCTCCCCTCCCCCGGCCCCCCTACGAGCATGGCTATGGCGGCGGGGGGGGAGTCGGCAACAACCGCTCCTGCGCTGGGCAGGCAGAGAGCGGTAGCAGGGGTGACGGCGATGCAGGCTGTGTCGACCCGTCCCTCTCGGCGGTCCCGACCTCCAGAGCGCCTGAGTCCGGAGGTAGTCCCGCGGACACGGCGTCGCAGAGGGAGCCCGATCCCGGACGCTGCAGGCCAGGCAGCTGGGAGGACCGCCCCTTCCCAGGCCCTGCGTCCTGGCAGGAATCCCAGGCCGCGACGGGGTCCGGCGGTAAGCAGGGAGTCGCAGGCCGGGCTCCCTGTCACCCCTCCCCCATCAGATGGAAGATGTCGAGAGCAAGGTACGGCCGCCCCGCATGGTGATGTTCCGGCCAGGGGGCAGGCTTCGTCAGGATCGTCTAGACGGACGACTAGATCTGCAGCGACGTCGAGGCAACAGGTCCGGTCGGAAGTCTGGGTCCCGGCGGTCGGGCGGCAGGTTGCCGGCCCATCGGTCAGCGCGTCCTCATCCCCTTTCCGAAGAGGTCGTTGGGAGGGACAGTCGTCGGCGAGAGAAGAACTGGAGGAAGGTGAACTGGACGTCTATCGTCGAGGTCAGGATGGTCCGGCTGACGGGAACACAGCGCCTGTGCAGCCCGGTGAGTGTATAACTCCATTATTGTCTTATCCAGCGATTTTTATGTCGGGTGTCGGCGGGGGGGCTGCTAGCATAGCATCGGGGGCCGGTAGTGGCGCGGGCGGACGCGACGGAGCGGGTTTGGCAGATTTAGTGGGTTGCTTACGGGAGCTGGTGGGGCGCCTGGATAGGGCCGCGGCGCCGGTAGTAACGGAAGTGTCCCCTGCGGTAGTTTGGGAAGGCCCCAGGGAAGTGGGATCGTTGCAGGCGCGTCCTGTGGTGGCGGTTAGAGAGGCGGTCGCGGTGTCGGTGCAGACTGAGGCACAGAAGGACGGCGATCGAGTGCGCATGGACGATCGTGCTCGGGGGGAGGTGTATGTTTGTTTTGAGGGTCCGTTGGGGGCGCATTTAAAGCAGGAGGTGCGTGATCGGATCTGGAAAGATGAATATGTTGAAATTTTTTCTCTCTTGCCGCTGGCTAAATTCAATTTGGATAAGAGCAAGCGGGATGAGAGTAAAAAGGACGAGGAGGAACGGCGGCGGTATAGGCTTATCCCGCAGACGTTCGTTAATTGGTCGCAGGCGTTCGCCATATTGGCTAGTGTGATAGGGGAAAAGGCGCCGGAAAATTGTTCGGCGTTATTTTGTTATTTTGATGCTATTGGGGAGGCTCATAGGGCGTATGGGGGTCAGGCGTGGCTGCGATATGATGAGCAATTCCGTCAGCGGAAGGCGGTTCGGCCGGCGATTCGGTGGGACCAGAAGGATATTGCTCTCTGGTTACGGGTTACGGCTCCGGTTAGGCAGCCCTTTCCCGGGAGCGGTGGCCAGGGAGGCCAGACTAGTCAGAGTGGACCAAGCGGCGGGGGAAAGGCGGGGTTTTGCTGGCAATTCAATGAAGGCCAGTGCAAGTTCGGGGCCACGTGCAAGTTCAAGCACGTGTGCTCCGAGTGTAATGGGGCATCACACGGGGCGGCAAAATGTCTGCGGAAAAAGAGGTCCGGGAACCAGCACGGGGCTGGTCAAGGGGGTGTCGCCGGTGAGGGTGGAAAGGATGGCCCCTTATCTAAATGAGTATCCGGATAGGGCGGCAGCTAAGTTGCTTTATGAAGGGTTTAGTGTTGGTTTTGTTATTCCTCCGCCTCCTTATGAGGTTCCGGTTACGCGGAGAAATTTAAAATCGGCTTACTTGCATGCGGAAGTCGTGTCGGAAAAGTTGTTAAAAGAAGTTTCGTTGGGGCGCATGTCGGGGCCATTTGTGGAGTCGCCGGTGAAAGATTTAGTTGTGTCCCCTTTGGGTATTGTCCCTAAACGCGAGCCCGGAAAGTTTCGTTTGATTCAACATTTATCGTATCCCAAAGGTTCGTCGGTAAATGACGGGATTGATCACGAGTTGTGTTCCGTAGTTTATACCTCATTCGATAAGGCGGTGGGGTTAGTGCGGGCTGCGGGTCCGGGGGCGCTGCTAGCAAAAACCGACATCGAGGCGGCGTTCAGGTTGTTGCCGGTGCATCCAGAAAGCCAACGGCTGTTGGGTGGTTTTTGGAATGGGGCCTTTTACGTGGATCGGTGCCTTCCGATGGGGTGTTCTCTTTCTTGTGCATACTTCGAGGCGTTTAGTAGCTTCGTGGAGTGGGTAACGAGGGGAGTATCCGGGGTCGATTCGTTGATCCATTACTTAGATGATTTTTTGTGCGTTGGCCCGGGGGGTTCGCCGGTTTGCGGTAACTTGCTTCATGCCCTGCAGAAGGTGGCGAGGGATTTTGGGATCCCTTTGGCGCCGGAAAAAACGGAGGGCCCGGTAGCGACGATTTGTTTCTTGGGAATCGAAATTGACTCGGTGGCAATGGAGTGTCGGCTCCCGGCGGATAAGCTGGGTGCTTTGAGGCTGGAGGTGCGACGGGCTTGTAGAAGGAAGAAAATGTCGCTGAGGGAGCTTCAGTCGCTGCTGGGGAAGTTGAATTTCGCCTGCCGGATTATGCCGATGGGGAGGGTGTTTGGTAGAAGGTTGGCGGCGGCAACGGCGGGAGTGCGGGCGCCGCATCATTTTGTGAGGCTCAAGGAGGAGCACCGAGCTGATCTTCAGGTTTGGGATGACTTCTTGGGCCAGTACAATGGTCGCTCGCTATGGATGGCCCCAGCGCAGGATACGAGTGATCTGAATATTTTCACGGATGCGGCTGGGGCGGGTGGCTTTGGAGCTTACGGGGGAGGTCCGTGGTGCGCAGGTCAATGGCCGGCTAGCTGGGTGTCCAGTGGATTGACGCGGAATCTGGCCCTGCTCGAGCTGTTTCCCATCGTGGTGGCGGCTACCATTTGGGGGGACAGGCTCAGGGATAAGAAGGTCCGTTTTTACTGCGACAACATGGGGGTGGTGCTTGCCATTAATAACATCACGGCGTCCTCTCCTCCGGTAGTTCAATTGTTGCGACATTTAGTGTTGGTGTGTTTGTCGCTGAACGCGTGGGTGGTGGCGGTGCATGTCCCGGGTGTACGGAATTGTGTTGCTGATGCTCTTTCTCGCTCGCAGTGGGACCGGTTTCGGCAATTGGCCCCGGGAGCGGAACGTCTCGGTTTGGCGTGTCCGGATCATCTATGGGATCTGGTATCGGTCCCGTAGAGCAGCTGTTACAAAGGTCTTTGGCGCGCACGACGTGGAGGGCTTATGCTGCTTGTTGGAGGCAGTGGGAGGAGTGGGTAAGAGAGTTGGGTGATGTTAATACGGATAGAGACAGGTTGGTGGCACTTTTGTATTGGTTAGGGGATGCCTGGGAGGGGGGGTTTTCAGTAGCGAAGGTGAACCGGTTTATATCCGCGGTGGCGTTTGGGCTTAAGTTGCGGGGCTTGCGGGATGTATCGAAGGAATTTCTGGTATCGCAGGCTTTGAAGGGGTTGCGCAGAGGTAGGGTGGAGGCGGATAGTAGAAGGCCGGTGTCGTTTGCTTTGCTGGGCTTGTTGGGCGGTTCATTGGCATCGGTATGTCGTTCTTCAGATGAAATGGATTTGTTTCGGTTGGCTTTCTCGTTGGCGTTCTTCGGAGCATTTAGAATAGGTGAGTTGGTGTCGCCAAGTACTAAACAGGCAGGGGGGCTGAGATCTGGGGAGGTGAGCCTTTTTGCAGATCGGTTGGAGGTATGGTTGCGTAGATCAAAAACTGACCAATTAGGGAAGGGAAAACTGATAGTTTTGTTCGCTCTCCCGGGGTCGGTCATGTGCCCAGTAGAGTGCATGCGGGGTTTTACAAAAAACAGGGGGTCTCCAGATTTGCCTTTGTTACGTCATGTGGACGGGTCGTTCTTGTCCAGGTTTCAGTTTGGAGCTGTTTTTAAAAAATGTTTGACGGCGGTTGGGGTTGCAGCAAGCTCATATTCATCTCATTCCTTCCGGATTGGCGCAGCAACGGAAGCAGGGCGCTGGGGGTTGGATGATGAGGGGGTGAGGCGTATTGGTCGTTGGGAGTCAAAAAGGTTTAAGTCCTATGTCCGCCCCCATATGTTGTAATTTTGTTGTTTATGCTTGCAAATGTTATATGGTGGTGCCTAACTGTGTTTTCCGTTTCAGATTCGCCTCCTTGTCTGGTGTGGTTGATGGGTCATTCGTACGTGCACTGGGGGGCTTTGAGGGCGGACGTCCGCCCGGATGGTCGCCAGTTGCGCATTCCGCGACAGGATGCGGTTGTGCATTGGCTGGGGTTTAGAGGTATGTCGTGGAACAGGGTGTTGGCGGAATTCCAGACATATGTGCGGCTTGATAGGGTTCCGGAGGTTTTAGTGTTGCACGTGGGTGGGAATGACTTAGGAGTCCGCCCTTTTCGTGAGTTGGTGCGGGATATCAAACATGATTTGTTGTGTTTGTGGGTATCTTATCCCAAGTTGGTGGTAGTGTGGTCGGACATAGTCCCAAGGAAGCATTGGCGGTTAGCTAGATCGGTGGAGAGAGTCAATAAGGCTCGGATAAAAGTTAACCGGGCGGTGTCCCGTTTTGTGGCAAAGAACGGGGGCATTTGCGTGAGGCATAGGGATTTGGAGTCAGGATTGGGGAATTTCTGGAGGAGTGACGGGGTTCATCTGACCGAGGTTGGCATTGATATTTGGAGCTTGGCTATAGCAGAAGGCATAGAAAGGGCGGTGGTGGTGTGGAGGAACTCACAGGCTTAAGGTGGTCAAGGCCTGTTTCGCGGTGGCGGGGGGAGTCCTTGAGGCCAGTCAGTACAAAATGGTGGGGGGGTCGCATCGGGGGTATGCGTCCCCCAAAAAAGGTACATGGTTGAAGACTTCATCGGGTGTTATCCCTTTGAAGTGGTCTTCTGGTAGAAGGTATGTCACTTGAAGGCTTCATCGGGTGTTATCCCTTTGAAGTGGACTTCTAGTGGTCGGTATATCACTTGAGGGCTTCAACGGGTGTTATCCCCTTGAAGTGGACTTCTAGTGGTTGGAGCCATCTGCAGAGGTGAACGGTGCTTCCGAGCTGGTTTACGGCTGGAGGTAATTAGTGGTTTGCAGATGGCTAATTCGGTGTGTTCTTGAAAGGAACATCTGAAGGGGCTTCAAGGACTTCCTCTGCTCGGGTTAATGTTAACGTTTAATTGTTATTTATGATTCTGACCCATGTTGGGTCATGTGAATTATTAGGAGGAATTCTCTGGTGGATTCCTAACTAGTTATCCGAATGTTTCGGATTTAAATTGTTTTTATAAAACTGTGAAATTAATAAACGGCTGCTGTGGCCATTTCACATCCAACCTCGGTGTCATGTGTCGTTACTAAATGGGGGTGGGGGATAGTATGGTTTAAGGTTAACACACGACTCTACCTAGGCAGGTCAAGAAGAGGCTGGACGCAGCTGCAGGCTTGAGGGAAGCCGACATGACCGTCCTGGTAGGGAAAGGGTTAATGTTAAGAGGTGAGGGAAAGGTGAAGGAGCTGAAGGAGGGACGGGGAGGAGCTAGGGGGGACGGGGGGGCCGTTACTGCGCTTCCCGCTGTTTCTCGGCATTGAGCCGGAAGCAGCGGGAGGAGTAATACACAAGAAGCAAAGCTCCCACCCTCCCACCCTTGTTTTGTTACTCCTTAGGTCTTCTGTACGTCCGTATATGAGCGTTGTGTTTTATTTTGTGTGTTTATTTAACATGTTTTTCTTTTTTTCCGGAGTAGGTTCTGTTGTCATGGCAGCTGGCGGGGGGAGTCCTTGAGGCCAGTCAGTACAAAATGGTGGGGGGGTCGCATCGGGGGTATGCGTCCCCCAAAAAAGGTACATGGTTGAAGACTTCATCGGGTGTTATCCCTTTGAAGTGGTCTTCTGGTAGAAGGTATGTCACTTGAAGGCTTCATCGGGTGTTATCCCTTTGAAGTGGACTTCTAGTGGTCGGTATATCACTTGAGGGCTTCAACGGGTGTTATCCCCTTGAAGTGGACTTCTAGTGGTTGGAGCCATCTGCAGAGGTGAACGGTGCTTCCGAGCTGGTTTACGGCTGGAGGTAATTAGTGGTTTGCAGATGGCTAATTCGGTGTGTTCTTGAAAGGAACATCTGAAGGGGCTTCAAGGACTTCCTCTGCTCGGGTTAATGTTAACGTTTAATTGTTATTTATGATTCTGACCCATGTTGGGTCATGTGAATTATTAGGAGGAATTCTCTGGTGGATTCCTAACTAGTTATCCGAATGTTTCGGATTTAAATTGTTTTTATAAAACTGTGAAATTAATAAACGGCTGCTGTGGCCATTTCACATCCAACCTCGGTGTCATGTGTCGTTACTAAATGGGGGTGGGGGATAGTATGGTTTAAGGTTAACACACGACTCTACCTAGGCAGGTCATGGGAATTCAACTTATTTCTACTATTTGCAAGCTAGATATGCCGTCCTCCACTGTTTCCTCCCAGGTATTCTACGCTTCAAATGTCATAAACAGCAAGAAGCTAACCGCAGAATGACAACAGGCTACAGTCCTACAAAGAAAAAGCAAGCTGGCATGATCTCTGTAAAAGGGGGCTTCTCGGGGCTCCATATTTCAGGTGCAAAACGGCCGCTAGAACCACAACTGAGCCTTGAAAGCGACGCTTTAGAAGACACTGTGCCATGGCGGTGAAAGGACATGGTGGCACAGAATGGCTCTCAAGATGCAGCTACCGAAAAACCTAGTAATAATCGCAGTAATAGTCATGACGTTTAGAGACTTCCCTCCTCCAGGACACTTTGGAAACCATTTACATGAACCACAGTTCAAAGTAACAGTTTAAAGATACTAAACCTTAAACATGAGAGATAGTCAGTGAGTGATACTCCAGTTGGGTCTGGGCATTCGCTATGTAACCATTTGTCCCAATGTGATGATCAGACTGAAGATTTCACTGTGTATAGGAAGATATTCAGTGCTTCAAATGATCAGAAGCCCTCAAAAGGAATTTCCCAACATTGGGGGTGCTGAGAACATATACGTGGCAGTGAGTAATCTAATCATATATGAGCAGTAAGCAGTGCCAGTATTATGTTCGCCAACAACTCTACGCCAAATTGTTGCCTGTACCAGCATTCTAATTAGTTTCAGGAGGGGGTAAGTGAACACTTTCTAAAGTCAGTTGTTGATTTTCTCTTTTGCATGACATTTCATCTAACTTGTTATTACTACTACCAAGTTCATCTGCTTAATATAATGCAATAAAATGATACTCTATATAATATTCATATCCAGTAGAATCAATGTATAGATAATAATGGAAAAATGAAAAATTTAATAATGTGAGCTCTCTAGTGGTCATAAGTGGTATTGCAGAATGTTTTTCTTTTTTTTTCTTTTTTTTATACAATATTGCTTTTCTAGATAATATTATTGTATAAGTAAAATTTCTGGCACATGTATTGCCCCTGTGACTATGCCAGTACAATAAGGCTACTATGGACAGGTCACTTATAGTCCACTCACTAAAAACTAACTGAAAGGTTAGTGAATTAATATCTTCAACACTTATTTTAAGTAACATTTTTGGTGTGGAATATTCTTTATACATAACTACACAACACACATAGGGAGTTATGAAATTCCCAAGTGTCTGCAATTTCTCAGTAAAACAACCAAGAAAAATTAAATCTGTTAGATGTTATATGAAATAGCTATATCCAAATTCCAAATGTGCTGGCCATTTACGGGTGAAAACCAAGCTGTAGTTGGGGTGGAGGCTGGTTTAATGACTGCTTCAGATGATCTGTAGTGTCCAATATTAAAAATATATATTTTATGATGTTGAAGAATTTCTGTACAATGAACAAGATCCTTTGCCTTTTGTCAAAGAAAAGTGTAGGATGCTTTTCATTGCGGGAATAACATTAGTGTTGCATACAGATAGGGATAACGATAGGCGTCACTGACCCAAACTATAGGGGAAATGCAGTAAATAGTCTATAATCAGGGGGCATAGGAGGCCCTTCTGTTACGTAAGAATACACCAATGTTATAAATGCCATATAATAGGCGGGGGCCCTGTTAAAGATTTTGCATTTGGGTCTTTGAGCTTCACCTTGCTTCTTATAGCAAACTCCTCGCAGCCTCAGCCTGACTTTAATACATCTGCTGGCCCTGCTAGCTATGCCCTTGGATCTGTATATATATATATATATATATATATATATATATAAATCTAAATCTCCGTCAGGGGCAAGTAGGTTGCGGCCTCCGGCATTGAGCTCCGGGGCCACATGTAGCTCCGCCCAACCCCTGCTGGCTGTACTTCCTCCCCCGGAACCGGTGCCTCAGCCCTTGGCAGCGCCAAGGTCCGTAGCAGGGGACATCATACCTCTCACACCAGGTGGCTGAGTATCCTCCGGGTTTGGACGCGGCTCCGTTATGCGGGCCTTAGCCTCGGCTTCTGTGTCTGCAGCTGCAGCTGCTTCTCCTTCAGGGAGTGCGCCCCTATTACTAGCGTCTGAGGGTGGGGGAGATCGTGGGGCGGGTGCTTATGACCAGGGGGAAAGGGGTGCAGAGCAGTTTAGTGGGGCGTGGTTGGACCATTCACCGCCCGAAGATGAGGGGTCACAGGATGGGTCGGAGGTCTTTTTCCCACGGGGCTCCTATAGGTCACCGGTTCGTCAGGCGGTGGCCCCTCACGCTTTAGTGGTTACCCCCTTGCCGGTGCCTCCATCCATGGGCCCGTGTTATTCGTTGCGAGATGGTTCATCTCGGTCTAGGGTTCCTTATGTTCGGAGTGGTGGTAGCAGGTCCAGGTCCCGTCATCGTCTGGATTCGCATCGAGGTCGGTCCCGACGTTCCAGCAGGCATCTGGGCTCAGAGGTATCGGCGGTCTCCTTCTGACTCCTACTCTTCGGATGTTTCTCGGGGGAGTTTGTGGATTGATGGTGGCAATCAAGGAAGCTTTCATGGTGGGTCCGACCGTAGGGATCGTAGTCGCCGTTCTTCCAAGGGAGCTCGGAGGATATTATTGCCTGCACCGGCCTGGTCCCCTGCGGTTCCAGTAACATTGTCTGTGGTGGTGGCTCCATCTACACCGGTTGCTGCGCCTTTTCCTGGACACGGTGAGTCTGACTGCCTCTGGGCATGGAATACTGTAAACATGTCTGATGCTAATTTATTGTCTGCTGTGCGATCTCTGTTAGTGGGTACTGCTCCGTTCCCCGTTGTACCATCAGCACCGTCCGTAGTTGCTAAGGCCATGGTCGAGGCTTACACATCCATTTCGACGCCGGCGGTACCCGCTTTCAGAGATACGTATTTTTGTAGTGTTTCTCCCTTGGGAGCTCATGTGTCTGATGAGGTTCGTGGAAAAATCTGTAAGAATAACTATATTGACATTTGGTCCCTTTTTACGGTCGATTCGTCGATGGTTGATAAAGAGCGCCGTTTTGAAAGGGGCGTTCTAAGTAAGCCTAAAGTTATGAAGTCGTTCAATAATTGGCTGCATGCCTTTGCAATTTTATGGGGTGTGTTTAGTCAGAGTCGGCCCGATTGTGCGGGTCAATTTGTTTGTGTATCTCGATACCATTTTCAGTGCATATAAATCGCATGGCGGAGCTGCTTGGTGGTGGTATGATGAGGATTTCCGGAGGCGGCTGGCTCAAAGACCGGAGGTCGGTTGGGATACCAAAGCCACTGATGTTTGGTTGCATTTGATGATGTTGCAACGGCCCTTTCAGACAGCCGCCCCCGCCTCCTCACCTTCTGACGGTTTGGGGGCTGGAGTCGGGATCGGAGAGTGCGCAGAGCAGGTGCCTGTTGGCTCTTTAACGAAGGGCACTGCAGGTTTTACACCTCCTGTAAGTTCAAGCACGAGTACTCAAATTATGGTGGAACCCATTCTGCCGTTTGATGCTCCCATCGGGTTGCGGCCGTCGCCCGCCATGCGGGTGTTGGTCAGGGGGAGGACTCCAGTGCGGATGTCCGTGATGCTCCCTTGGTTAGACCTGTACTCCAAGAAGGCGGAAGCTGCTCTGCTTAGAGTTGGTTTTTATTATGGTTTCTTCATTCCTTTTACGGCTCAGGTCGCCCCGGTTTTGTTGAGGAATTTGAAATTGGCTTTTGAGTTTCCTGACGCAGTTATGGATAAGGTGGTGAAAGAAGTCGAGCTTGGCTGGATGGCTGACCCGTTTTCTAATTTGCCCTTTTCTAACCTTAGGGTGTCCCCGCTTGGCGTGGTTCCTAAGAAGGAGCCCGGTAAGTTTCACCTCATTCATCATCTTTCTTATCCTAGAGGACGGTATGTGAATGATGGATTTGCAGTGAGATTGCGGCGGTGTCGTATGTTTCTTTTGATCGAGCTGTTAATTTGGTGCGTTGGGCAGGGGCCGGCGCCCTTTTGACTAAGTCTGATATTGCATCCGCTTTTCGGTTGTTGCCTGTTCACACGGATTGTTTTCATGTATTGGGCTGCTTTTTAGAGGGGTTTTTCTATTATGACATGTGTTTGCCCATGGGCTGCTCGATTTCTTGTTACTATTTTGAAGTGTTTAGCTCATTTTTAGAATGGACTGTGAGGGAGGTTACGGGTTGTGCCGCGGTTACCCATTACTTAGATGATTTTCTGTTTGTCAGTCCTTCTTTTGAGCAGTGTCCGTTTTTGTTGCGGTCCTTTCAATTTATTTTCCAGCGTTTCGGGGTTCCTCTCACTGGAGAGAAGACGGAGAGCCCCGTTACGGTATTGTGTTTTTTGGGTGTCGAAATCGATTCCTGTGAAATGATTTTTCGCCTTCCGGTTGAGAATGTCGCGAAGTTGCGATCGGCGTTGGATTTGGCCTGGTCTGTCCGTAAGCTGGAATTGCGTCAGATCCAGTCATTGTTAGCTTTGTTGGTTTTTGCATGTCGGATTATGCCCATGGGTCAGGTTTTTTCCAGGCGCCTGGAACTGGCTACGGCCTTGGTTTTGGTGCCATCTCATCATGTGCGGATTTCTAATTCCATAAGGCTGACTGACGTGTCTGGCGTACCTTCCTAAAAGATTATAATGGTCATACGTGTTGGAGGGCGCCTCCGATTTCCAGTGCTGACCTGGAGTTGTTTACTGATGCAGCTGGGGCATTGGGTTTCGGCGCAGTGCTTGGTTCAGCATGGTGTGCTGATTCCTGGCCTGATTCGTGGCGGGCCAGAGCATGGTGTGCGAACTTGACGTTGTTGGAGGTTTTCCCTATAGTAGTCGCTGTTGACTTGGGGGGAGGTGCTGTCCAATCGTTCTGTGGTCTTTTGGCCTTGATAATATGAGTGTTGTTTTTGCTGTTGATCGACTTACTTGTTCATCAGTTCCGGTTCTGGGTTTGCTTCGCTACCTGGTATTGCATTGTTTACAATGTAACATTCAGTTTCGGGCCTGCCACATTCCAGGTGTCCATAATGTTGTTGCTGATTCTTTATCTAGTTTTAATTGCCAGATCTTTCATTCCCTTTGGATCTCGAAGGGACCAGATTCCCGAACATCTTGTGGAGGCTGCTGGATCGCAGCTAGTCCCGTTGGTGAGGTTGTCTCTTGCGCCCTCTAACTGGGCAACTTACGGTAATGCGTGGAAGGAACGGTTGAGCGCTGCCGGGGATAGACAGTTGGGGGAAGATCCTGTGTTGCAGACAACTGTGGCACTTGAGTATTTAACTGCTTTGTGTGAGCGCAAGGGTTTCAGGCATGGTGGCTCAAAGGTGTCTTGCCGGTGTCGCCTTCTTTTCCAAATTGCGGGGTTGGTCAGACGTTACTAAGTCCTTTTGTATTTTGCAAGTGTTAAAGGGTTGGAAAAAATTGAGGCGGGAGACACGTAGGCCGGTGTCTTTTTCTTTATTAAAACAGCTGATTATGGCTTTATCGTTGGTTTGTTCTTCCCCTTATGAAACGGTTTTATTTTCCGCCACTTTTTCATTGTGTTTTTTCGGGGCCCTGCGTATTTCTGTGCTGGTTCCCATGGGGGCAACTCGCCCTGGGGGCCTCCTGTTTGAGTATTTCGTGGTTTCCTCTGCGAGTGTTCGTTTGCGGATACGTCGCTCTAAACAGATGTCTTTGGGGGTGTTGTTGGGTTTCGCTTAGGTCAGTCCCGGGTGAGGCCTGCCCAGTTGTGGCGGTGACAGATTTCCTGGGTGTGTGGAGACTGGGGGTTCAGTTTTTATCACATTTAGATGGTAGGCCCCTTTCACGGTTTCAATGTTCAAATATTTTTCGTAGGACTCTAGTGTACATTAGTAAACCCCCTGGGGAGTATGGTACTCATTCTTTCAGAATCGGGGCGGCTACGATGGCTAGTGAGCTGGGGTTATCAGCTGCGGAAGTGAAATGCATTGGTCGCTGGCGATCGGATTGTTTTGCTGGTTATGTTCGTCCTGATCTTATGTTGCATTAATTCAATTTTTGTTTTAGGTTCCAGACCATCTGTGTGGATTCTCGGGCACTCCTTTGTGTTTTGGGAGGAGCGATGGGCTGCCATCTGACCTGGAGGACGGTCGTTGGGTTTTGGAAATGCTGAAGTTTATTGGAGAGGTCTCCGGGGTCTGCACTGGTTGCAGGCTCTGCTCGAAGTGGTCGAAATCAGTCAGCATCGGCTTGTGCCCACAGTCTTGGTCTTACACTTGGGCGGTAATGATCTGTGCTCGGTCTGGTTGGGGGAATTAATTTCACTTATTCATTCGGATCTAGAGAGGTTTGCTTCCTTTTTTCCCCGGTTAGTGCTCGTGTGGTCTGAGATTGTTCGTCGATTGGTTTGGCATGGTGCGAGGGATGTTAATGCCATAGAAAGGGGCAAGCGCCTGTTAAATATGAGGGTGTCTCGGTTTGTCTGAGCCAGGGGTGGAGTGGTTATTCACCATCGGAGTTGGAGGGTGAAAACAGGGGATTGTTGTTGCCGGACGGAGTGCATTTGATGGATATTGGATTGGAAATCTTTTTGTCTGGGTTGCAGGATGGGGTGGAGCAGTCATTGCTTTTGTTGGGGGGGGGGGGGGGGTCGGTGAGCCGTGTAGGTAAGGGTTTACATGGTCACCTTATGGCGGTATTTGAAGGGTATTTACCTACATGTCCTTGGAATAGGCAGGCATACAGGTTTTCATTGACCTCTGTTTAAGGTAATTTAGAGTTTAATATTTTGATAAGGTTAATAAAATGTTATTTAATTACTTATTCAAATTAATAAAGCTGTGGCTGCCCCCTGGGTTAACCCCACATTCAAAGAAGTCATGTGTCGGTGTTTAATTATTAGGGGGTTATTTAATTAGCTAGACTACCAGTTGGTTATAATTATTCGTATGCATACAGTCCTGATTTTTAACAAGGCAAAGTCTGATCACAAGTTTGGTAATCTGAATCACTTGCTGAGTCTTAACATTTCTGCGCAGTGATCACATGCTCATGGAGGTGAAATATTAGTCTACAAGGAAAGTGAGCGCAAATATTACAGTAGTCATAAGCTCTGAGTAGTGATCAATAACTCAGGGGAGGACAGGCTGCTTGAAGTACTGCCTCCAGTTGCCAACTGATGGCGTTATGGGAAAAAAATTGAGGTTTTGCTAATTGACACTTTATTAAGAGGAGATTTTATTAAGGGGAGTTATTATAGTCCTGGTGAGCGGTTAATTAACTTTATTATCTTCCCAGGAAATATGCTGATAGAACTTTTACAGCAGTTTTGCTAATGGCTGTAAGTCTAGTGCACTAGCTCCACCTACTGGTCATATTGCTAAATGGGTACAGAGCATACAGAACTATGCAACTATTGAACTTTTGCCTAGTGTTTTAAAAACTTGGTTTAGTTCATTTTATTTTTACAGAAGGATGCTTCATATATAAGAAGTGATATTAGTGCAAAGCTGCGGGATATTAGAATCTGACCTGAATTGCTAAGGAGAAATAACCATTTAGAAACAAATACTAATATATTAGGGGAACTGCATAAATATACTAATCCCTAATATGTTATTATTGGTATTTCTCACTTTATAAGTGTAGGCATACCATTAATATTTTTAAAAGCCTGGCAGGAGCCTTAAAGCCTATGTAAACCATTGAATGCATTTTTTAAAATTTTTTATAAATCAATGTTTTATTTTAAACAACCTTTGAAAAGGGTTTTATAAAAAAAAAAAGTTTACATTTTTAGATACAGCTTCTTTGTATCTTGTATAGATAGAAGCTGTATCTGTCGGCCACAGTCAAATCCGTTACGTCAGCGGACCTGTTAACTGACAGCTTCGGTGAGTGCTGGTACTGCGTTTCTGACTCACAGGATCCAGCTATTATCGATCAGATCTACGTTCATTTCCTTCAGAGGCAATGATTCTGAGTGTGCACCCTCCATCTATACAGAACATGTTCACATCCACTTTTATTTGACCCTGGTGACAAGTGATTGGCTCTAAAGTCAGTTTCAAATGTGGTTTTGTCTTCTGCTGGAGCTTTGGGGCCCTGTTGTATTAGGGGCCCTTTATTGTATCAGAGCCTGGGCCCACTGGAGGATCCTCAGCTACTCTGGTTAAGCAGTTTGACCATTTTTTCTGGTATGCAAGAAATCAAGTGTATCTGTAAATGAAGCTGAACACGCACCCTAAGGATACACAAAGTTTTACCAGATACAGTAAAGTACAGTACTACTAAGTATTATTCTATCAGCATACAGCTACATCACAGCCACATTCACACATTTCAGAAATGCTGCGAAAAATTCACAGCGTATTACAGTAGCAGCCATGTGGATGGGTTTTGTCATCCACATACAATACTGTAGAAATTCCATGCGGTAATTTACCTTCTGTGCGGATTACTTTATGTGCGGATGTCAGTTCCTGTCACAGAGTTAATACGGCTTTGTTGTGGTATTTACCCATTGACTTCAAAGAGTAAGGTAAAATCCACAATCAAATGCTAGCATTGCAGATTTTGCTGCAGATTACCTGCAGATCTTCAGCAAAATCTGCAGGAGTGCATAATTGTTTAAAATGAAAAAGAAAAAGCAGTACAGATGTGTCCATACTACTTTTGTTTGAATTTGGTTAAGGACACAATTTTTTCATAAATCCAATTCAATACAATATTGTGACAAGCTAGCAAAACCCTTGACAGGCTGTAACTCACATCACAACCACTGGGTAGCAACACAGACACATATCATAGACATCTCGTGACAGAGTATCACAAAATCATGTTTACTTTTAAAGCTGATTATTTCGCACCACACATCTCAGGATATGTTGAGATAAGAATAAAAAGTAAGTAAGGACACATTTGTATACTTACTGTACCAATCACCTTGTGCTCCCATGGTGAAACTTCCCTGGTCTCCCGCAGGTCTCTGTTTACCGGCCTCCAGCGATGACGTGTTGTCTCGTAACATGATTGTTGCAGCAGTCAAATGTGTCTACACGTCATTGCTGGAGCTCAGTGAACAGAGTATAGTGGGGGATCAGAGAAGTGTCATTACAGGAGTGCCCAGGAATCGGTAAGGTGAGTATAATGCTTTTTCGTTCACAAAAGGGAAATCTGTACAATGTGGTGTGGATTATACGCTGTGGATTTCTTGCATAAAATTTCTGCAGCAATTCCACTAGGTGTGCAATTTACAGGCCTGTAGCAATTCACACTACGTTAACTATAATCCAACCTTCAGGAGTACTGAATACTTGCCCTAGGCCTTGCATGCAGAATGAGGCTGTCTCTAAGTTTTTCCACTTTCAATGTTGCCTCCTGACCCTGGCTCCATCAGACGGAGATTGAATAGAGAGATGGCAGCACATGTCAGTGTCTCTTGTCTATTGGAAGTACGGAAACAGCAGAGACGAGCTTGGCTATGCCATAAATGTATTTGGAAGGAGAACCCTTTAAGGATCCTACAGTTTTGTATTATGGGAACAGGGGTAATTTGCAGTAATGTACAGTATACACTGAATTGTTTCCTATGGAAAAACAATTTTTCCACAAAGCCTTGGTTCAATCATAGCTGTAAAGAAATCTTGAAACATCTGATTTTCTCACCAAAGGACCAGATTTCTAGTCAACGAAAAACATTTTGTACAACAATAGATACTCGATACTATTTAGAATGCTAGAGTCTAGTAGACGGTAGAATTTCCTTACCTTTCAGAAGGTCATAGGATCGATTTACATCAAATTTTCGGGCCCGAATGAAACGCAGAAAAAAGGTATCATCATTCCCGGCCACCTTCTCTGCAACCTTACTGCAGAGGTCATCGCCAGTGTTTGCTTTCTCCTTCACTAGGTCTCGAAGTTCCTTTATAGCTGAATCTCGCTTCTCATCTGTCTCATTTAATTCATCTTTAGCCTTGAAGCATAATGGGGCAGATTTATTAAATCTGTCCTACATTTAGACAGGATAAAACTATACCAGACAGACAGAAACAGTGCCAAATTTAACACGGTATGACATATTTCGCGCATCCTTCTAGACATGTTAGACAGACTTGTATGACTTACGCTCTCAACTAGCGTACTTTACATCAATATTTTGCGCCAAAAAATTATGCACGCCATTAATATATCTGACGCATTTTACAACTCCTCTTAGCTCATTTTTAAAACTGTTGTGGAAGGTGCAAAAAGTATCTAAAATACATAAAAAATTTGATAATTGGTAATTGAGCAGAGGTCGTAATTGTATGGGAAATTGCTCACCTATACGAGTTGTGCAAACACAGGCACGACTCTGGTGCAGGTATGTAGCAAGGAGATGACAGCAGTACAAATTTACTGCAGCGTGTAGACAGAGATAGTAAAAATGGAAAAATGGGTTTGATAGCGCTGCTGTACATCTATTAGAATGGCGTTGTATCAAACAATACATTTTTATTATTATTATTTTGGTTGACTCTGCGTCTTTATCAGGCCATTAACACACACAAAGCATCAATTTAACTTTTATACACAATAAACAATTGTAACTATAAAAGATAGTGATGTCATCTTAAGTCAAGGGTAAAAAGTGGTGGGCATGACAATAGAATAGTAAGGTAACAGAAACACCATTCTTAAAAAAGAACAATAAATAATAGATAGAACAGACAAATAAAAGAAGGAAGTGCATGGTAAAAATCTTACATGCAGTATATATATATATATATATATATATATATATATAGATATAGGTGTAGATATATATATAGATATATAAATTTAAAAAATGTAATTACATCTTTAGACACCATGCAACGATCAACAAGGGAAAACGCCATAAACTTATTTGCTAGAAAGTGACAGCGATGATGAATACTAACGATTAAATATTCAACAAACAATGATTGTAATATGTGCAATATATTTGTGTTGTGTATACTGGAATTATCGTTATGGTAAGGCCATGTTCAGACGTGGCGGAATTTTTCCCCTGCAAATGTTGGTGCAGATTTGGGGCAATTATGCAACGAATCTGCACCAACATTTGCGTATTTGACAGGTAATTCAGACGTTGCAGATATCACAGCGACTTGCCACAGATTTCAGTTTTTGCATTGCAAAGGCTGAAATACCCAGTGAAATTCCGCTTCTTCTCCGCAATGTAATGAGCATGCTGCGGAGGGAAAATTCTGCACCGCAGCCTGATTTCTGCACAGTTATTTTCTGCAACGTCTCAACTAAGTTTCCTAAAAATGTATAGAAAGAAATGTAAAAAACGGCTGCTGCAGAATTCCACTGCGGACTGTCCGCAGCGGAATTCAACAGCAATTCCGCCACGTGTGAATGTGCCCTAAGACCTGTGTGCTGTTCAATCAATGAGACTGTGCCTTGGGATTATATTGCAGATGCTAGTAGAAGAACCGAAATACAAGAAGAGTACCTGCCCTAAAGGAGTGTCCAGGGCACCAGGACTCTCAATCTACTCCTGAGAAAGTGCACAAGGAGACAGGATTCTAAAATTTGGCAACGGATGCCAAGCTGGGTCAGAAAATTACATTCTCGTTATACTTAGTGGACTTGGGCGGCAACTTGCGTTGTCAGCGTCAGGTAGTGTTGAGACGCATTAGAGCAGCCATGTCAGATTTCATTTAATACATTGTTTTATCAACTAGTAAAGATAAGGTTTACATTATTTGTGTTTTGAATTATTCATTCGTTTTTATTTATCATCCATTACTTGTTTCAATAACATTTTTATCAATATATTTTTAGATGATTATATATACTGTATAAATACTGCATCATATATGATTTTCCCTATATACTTGCTTCTTCTATTTGTCTTTTCAAATATTTATTGCTTTTTTTTTTTTTTTAAGAATGGTATTTCTCTTACTTTACTATTGGTTAGTTGTCATGCCCATCACTTTTTTCCCTTGACCTAAGATGATGTTCACTATCGCATATAGTTCCTGGTCTTTTTTATGTATAAATGTTGGATTGATACTTTGTGCTTGTTAATGGCCTGATGAGGACATCTCAGTTATTCATTTTCACTATCTCAGGGGAAAAGTGACCTTGTTGCCCAGATTAACAAAAGTTCTGTTTTTCTATTCTAAATGGAAAGTTTCTTTGGGCAATAAGGTCCTGTTTTCTGTTACACAATGGCCCAGGGAGTAGGGCTCCAATGTTTGGATCTACAGAAATATATTTTTTGTTATGATGAGGTATTATTACCAATTTATTTGATTCATTACTTTCCCTAAATAGCATTAAAGGTGTGGTCCCATTTTCAAATACCCTATTAGGGAACTCTGTGTTAACTTAATGACAGCAAGCGTGATCTCGCGAGATCACGCTTGCTGTCATTAATTCCCACGCAAACGTTACCGAAGTGTCCGGATTGTGAATAGACATCGTGTCCTGGCTGGAAGCGATGTCAATTCACTCTCAAGACACTTCAGTAACGTTAATGTCTGAGTAAGTGACAGCACATCATGATCTAGCAAGATCACTATGTGCTGTTTACATGAATAGAGAGAAGTGTATGACGCTGATTGGTCAGCGTCATACACTTCTCTTTACAACGCCCACTTGGTCAAAAAGTAAAAACACGCCCAGTTGTCTATTAAGAAAGTCATTAGCATAAATCTAAAATAGGTCATAACTCTGTCAAAATTGATAGTTTTTCTAAATAAAAAAACACTGCTGTAATCTACATTACAGGGCCGATCACATTATGTAAAAGACAGGGCACTTATAATGTGGTGACAGAGCCTCTTTAAGCATAGAGTAGCCACAAAGATCATATCTTCCTCTGGACGACCCTGATTTCAATCGGCACCATGTAATGCTTCATTTCCCCCATAGTGGTGGTACAGGGGAATTGAATAGGTAGTTTATTCCGTCACAAATTACAACTGATCACTTGGGATCCCAGCAGTGTAATATGCTGGTATGATCTTATTTCTGGGGAAGGGGGGCTTCTAACAAAAAGGGAGTGTCCAAAGCGGGCAACCCACTTTAAGGGAATTATTCAGCAGGTTTTCAATCAGTCACAGAGGATGGGTGGGGATTGGCTACGGTAATTTGCATACGCGGGACTCCTAATCTCAGCGATATACGGGTATGTTCGCACGGCTTATTTTAATGTTTTTTGGGCTGTAAACGCCTCAAAAAACGGCTGAAAAAATGGAAGCTGAACGCTTCCAAACATCTGCCCATGGATTTCAATGTGAAAAACGTCATTTCTTTTGACAGGGCGTTTTTTTACGCGGCCGTTTGTAAAACCGGCACTTAAAAAAATGCCTCGTAAAAAGAAGTGCATGTCACTTCTTGAGCCCTTTTTGGAGCCTTTTTTCATTGGGTCAATAGAAAAACAGTTCCAAAAATGACCGTAAGAAACGCATCAAAAAACGCTTGATGCTTAAAAAACTGCTGAAAATCTGAGGCTGTTTTCCCTTGAAAATAGCTCCCTACTTTACAGCTGTTTTTTGTTTAGCGTGTGAACATACTCTAATAGAGGAGATTCCTAAGTGCTTCAGCGTGCAGACCAAATACTGGTGAGTTTCTAGTAAGCAGTCAAACAATATTTATATGTTAAGAATCAACTTCTTTTTTACCCATATAGTGGTTATATTAGGTATGGGTTGTTAAAGGGAATCTGTCAGCAGTTTTGAGGCCTCAAAACTGCAGACAGAGCAATATAAAGGAGGGGGAGGGTATTGAAAACATACTTTTTGTCTCAGTCATGCAAGTTGCATGACCAAGCAGACAATGTTTAATTCCCATGGGGCCGTAATCACAAGTGCCACTAGGGATGGCACTTGATCTGCAATTGCGCCTGCACTGCACTCTGCCAGCTCCACTTCTCTGCTCTGAGTAACGGCTCTAGCGGTCTGCTGATTGGTCGCTAGAGCCGTAAGTCAGAGCAAAGAGTGGCACTTGTGACTACAGTGCTGGGTGAATCAAACATTGGTTTCTCGGTCATGCAACTTGCATTATCGAGACAAAAAGTGTGTTTACAATGCCCTATCCATGCCCTGTATCGTTCTGTCAGCAGTTTTGAAGCCTCAAAACTGCTGACAGATTCCCTTTAAACAATGTGACAAATTCTCTTTAAGTGCCTGTAGAAAGTTTCTCAGTCATGTAAAATATATTACATACAAGCCCTGAATTTCGCACTTTCCACTATCAATTTTATGAAACAGTCTGAAGGTAGTTACAGATATAACAATCTTTCACCTGAGCTTGCGTAACAATAAAAAAAAATGTCTGCTTTTTTTTCCCGAGAAACAGAGAGTTACCCATTTCCATGGGATCTGTCTGGCACGGCAGCTGGGCCTTATTTACTGGAATAAGGCTTAAAGGGGTTGTCCAGGGTTAGAAAACATGGCTGCATTCTTCCAAAAACAGTCCATAGGTTGCGGGTGTTATTGCAGCTCATTCTCATTTAGTTCAATGGAGCCTAGCTGCAATACCAGACACAAATCACGGACACCATGGTGTGGTGCTGTTTTTGAAAGAAAGTAGCCATGTTTTCTAACCCTGGAGAACCCCTTTAACTGCAATACCATACACAACCAATGGACAAGAGTGGCACAGTTTCTGGAAAGAAAGCAGACCCTTCCCATACAGCCCCTTTTAAAATAACAATAAAGGGACTTAGTGATATTGCTGTCTACATAGACACAATCAATGCTTGACACTTCCCTCTAGAATATAATATTTAATTATTACCTTCTGTACTGTGTATTCTGGCAGCTTTTCACATTTGCCAAACACAGGTCCATGGTCTTTGGTTGTCAGACGTTCTAGCTTGGCACGAAGGGACTGTTCCTCTTCCGAAACAATACGATATGTTCCTGTCTAAAAGCAACCAACACATACCATGGCTGATTGAAGATGTCTCCCAATTATAATGACAGAGTTTATTTTAGTTGTCAAAAATAGTTTCAACTTTTAAACTCTACAGTAAATAATAATAATAAAAAAAATATCAAAATCGACATTTTGTTTTTCTTGGGAAAATCTATATTTAGATTATTTTTCAGGGGTGTACATAGTCTCTTCTGCCAGTATAGACTCCATGGGAGATTGCCCCATTGGTCACATCCCCATTCCTAATGGGCAGTGCGATCCTGAGGGCTTCACTTCTTCAGAGGTTCTTCTTTACACCAAAAGGATGAGGGAACAAATGTTGGAATCTTCTTACCCAAAATAGTAGAATGTGGTATAAGAAACCAGCATCAGCAGAGGAGCCCTATTTTGATTGTTGCTATGGCCCCTCTCTCCTCACTGCTTGGTTTTATATATTTTTATATCTTTTGAACGTATTTACTGCTTGTTTACTCCTAATTGCTGATCAAACACCTTGGGGATATACAATTCTTCATTATAAGGACCATTTATTTTTTTCTAGAACTATACGGAGCTTTGGAGCCTGATCCTTAAGTTAAGAAACACATGTCTGAATATGAGTCCCAGTCCTCCTACATTGATCCTCTTGCCTTGGCAGTGTCTTTGTTGCAATTTTTTACAACAACTTAGTATCTGTAGAATCGATCTGTAGCCAGCTGGAAATTTACCATATGAACTCCTAGCCATAAAGGCCAATGGCTCGGAAGACACTGACAGGCATTTTTATCACACAACAGATATTTATTTAGCAAGTAAAAAGTCACAAATGGTAAAAACACTCTGACCCAAGTAACAGAGCACAAGATGATACTTACAATGTCTGACATTTCACTTCTGCTATGTCCACGCAAGTAGCTGGGGAAAGAATTAAAGTAGGAAAAAGTATATAAAACTTGTTACTGGTGAGGATATTGGTCACACATCTTTTTAATAGATGATGTCAATGTTATGTAACTACAAGTATCAGCTGAGTGTCCTCGTGTTGGACCAACACATCACAATGTTTCCCTGAAATTATCACCTAAAGCTGGAAAGTTGAATTCATGTAAAGATACAATAACAAGCCACATGCAACGTATTGGCTTGTGTACATGGTAGGGTATAATAGAACTTGTATTTTTACCACAGCCAGTATATAGAATTTTATCAGCATTTCTATATGGATGCAGTCAGCATGCATGCACAAATTTAGCATTAGGGTTGATTGCTTTAAAGCTTTATTTCTAAATGCACCATAATATTTGTGGTGTGATAACCCATTCTATTTTTTTTCTACCCTCGTCTCCATCCAGGACTAGGAGGAATAGCAGATTCCACAGCAGTTAAGGAAACACAGTAGGGGAGATTTACTAAGCAAAACACGTCAAAATTCTGGCACAAATTGAGCAAAAAAAGTTGTAAATGCCATGCGCCAAATTAAATATGTGTTTTTAGATACTTTTTGCACCTTTCTAGATAGTTTCAAAAGTGTCTAGAAAATTTGGCGTGGCTTAGAGTAGTTGTAAAATGTCCAAGATTAGTTTAATTTTTTTTGGGGGGGGGGGGGAAATATTAACGTAAAGTACGCCAGCCATGAGGTGGCCTAAGTAAGGGAAATGTTTCTAAAATGTCTATCAATATGCGCCAAATTTATCCTACATTGTGATAAATTTGCCACTGTTTCTGTCTGTCTGGTCTACTTTTATACTTTCTATCTTAAGATAGTATTAATACATCTTCCCCAGTATGGGTTTCATTCTTACTTCACAATATGATTTAACTAGTTCTTATTGGGGAGTGATTCACAAATATAATATTGTTCGTTCAGTGTTAAGCACTGTTGTTTTACAGCACTGGGGTCCTGGATTCGAATCCAACCAAGGACAACACCTCCGTGGAGTTTTGTCTGATCTCCCCGTGTTTGCATGGGTTTCCTCCCACATTGCAAAAAACATTCTGAAAAGTTAATTCACTTCCTATAAAATTTGTCCTAGTGTGTGTGAGAAATTAGATTGTGAGCCCCCACTGGAGACGGGGACTGATGTTAATAATGACAATCCCTTTACAGCGCAGCAGAATATTTTGTGGCTATCTAAGCGACAGAAATAAATACATTTTTGAGCACATACAGTCAAGCATGTCAAATGGAAAGATATAATGGTTTTTCCCATTTTATTACTGTATGGTCCCAAGCTCTGCCACCTTCAGCACTTGATAGACTATTCTATACAGACATGGGACACAATGGGCCACATTTACTAATACTGGCATATTTTACGTCAAAGTAAAAAGGGGGATTGTTGAGATTTTTGCCAAATTTAATAAAAGGTGGATTCCTCTTAATAAATTGGGTGCACGACCAGACATACATTTTCACAATTTTTCATTACTCAGTTAATAAATGTGGCCTAAACAACGACTCGTAAACACGTTGATAAATTTTGGCTAATGCCTATCAACTATGATAAACTCTCTATACAAGCATAATACTATCTAATATACTGTATGCAGACGTAGTGAAGTACAAGCTCCAGCTACATTAACTTACATTTTACTATGCTCTTCACATACATAGGACACTATACATCTTATTGTGTCCTGAACAAAAACGTCATCAAACTACAGTTCTCTTACAGGTCCCGAAACTACAAAGGTCATAATCATCCACATGAAAACCAGAGGAGATATGGATAAGCCACATGAAAACATAAAGGCAGTGACTGGAGTCAGTGATATACAAAATGCAATACACAGTCTACCTGGTTTAGCAGAATATACGTTCTTCTTTATAACCCTGACTGATAAGCATGTTATCTTCAAGCAGAAAGGCATCTGCTTCCTGTTCTGCCATGTATAATTATTATCACCGATAATGTGCAAGGACTCCGGAAACTGGTAACGATAAAAAAAACAACCACACACTAACCAGAGTGAATACATCATACTCACCGTTGAACAGTTGTAACTAAAACAGCAAAGTAAGTCAGTGTTGGCTATGTTGAAAAGTAAAAAATTTCAAACCACGGTTTTGATGGATTGTGATCACAATGTTTCTGCCCAGTGGACGCCAGCCCAAAGCTTCTATAGTCATTGGATAGGGATTAGGCGTCACAAGGCATTACTCAGTCAGGCTTATTAATTAAATCAGCACAGAACATTCAGGAGATGCCATTATATGTTACAGAAAATGAGGAGAAAACTAACTGCTTGAGTGGGGCTAGGAACAATAACTCTTTGGCCGATGCCCTGGATTCCTGAGGATCCCTCAGTAATGCAATTACTGAGCTATGTTTCCAGTTTGTTTGGCAGAGAATGTGTTAACAATGCTAGTCTCTAGAATTTAATATAGTGTGTTAATGTGAAAAAGCAGAGCATTGTAAGTAACCATATCACATTGTCTATATCGGACCTCTAATGGCACCGCAGATAGGAATTGTGCTGGTTGTATACAAGCATTTTTACAGGTATATAATATTTGGGTTGGAATATTAAAATATACTTTCGGTGTTGTTCAGATAAGTTGGACGTTGAAGTAATATGTGCAGCATTCGGTAGCAAAGAACTGAAGTCATGAGTCACCAGTTTCCTAACCTGGTAACATCAACTTTGTTCCTCCAAAGACTGCCGGATATGAAATATACGGTAATATTTCTAAACCACAAAAACAACATGTTCATGAACAAAGCCTAAAGTCAATAGATAACTCTAATAACAAAGTGTGGACTATCATAGATTAACCTGGTTCCCTTACCTTGGATCTAATGCCCACAGTCTGGCAGCTCCTCCAATGTCTTGCTGCTGTTCCGTTCTTTGTCACATTCGCTTTCTCTGTATTGCCAATGGACAACCCTCTGCCAATCTAAAAAAAGAAAAGATGAGTAGGAGAGAAAAGAGTCTGGGAGACGCGGTGGGGCTCTCCCAATTCCTATTGAGTCTTTCTCATTTTTTTTTCAAATGAGCTTAGTGTCGTCCACAGTCTATGCAGGCTGAACAACAGACCTGAAGATGTGGTGACCCATAGAGTAACGTTACTGTTTGGTAGATTGACTTTTAACATGTGGTTCTAATCAAAATGAATTTTCTGTGGTGTTCAAGGTCTCCCCTTGGATTTTGCTTGGCACATTATTTCCCAAGAACCGAATTCAATGCAAGTATCCAACTAAACAGGAGCCACAATCCATTATTGGAGAAGGCATAGATAGGCCTCTGTTCACACTGGTGTATTTCCCTTTCCTTCAGGTTTCCTTTGCTTTTTGGCAGCAAAAACAGTGCAGTCTGCAGCGCTAATCTTGCCATTAAAAATACCAGAGCCCTGATGGAAACCATTGTAAGTCAATAGGATCGATCAGGATTTGTTGGGATCTGTCTGAAATGGATCTGTCATAGCCGTCATGGGCATTATGAATGGAAGCTATGGCGTTAGACTTAGCTCAGCTTTTCATGTTTGGTCTAGGTTAAAGTTGGCCTTATATGGGACAATTATACTATGCACCAATGAGCATTCCGACAATTCTTGCTATACATGAAAAGATATTTCTTACAATAAAAATAATTTTCCCCATGAAAAAAAAGCCCTATGATAGGATACATTGTATCTTTTCAATGTCCCATATTTTAATTGGGCAATAGTGTTTACCAGTAATGACAGAGAAAAATGTTAAAGCTTGTGAAATAAGGAAAATGTTTACTGGTCGGATCATTAACTATTAACCCCTTAGTGACCAGCCTATTTTAGGCCTTAATGACCAAGCTATATTTTTAAGTTTTTCCATCGTCTCATTCAAAGAGCTATAACTTTTTAATTTTTGCGTTTACATAGCTGTATAAGGTCTTGTTTTTGCCGGACAAGTTTTATTTTTTAATAGCAACATTTTGGGGTGCATATAATTTATTGATTATCTTTTCTTAACTTTTTTTTTGAGGGAAATAGACAAAAAAAAACCAGCAATTTTGACACTCTTTTTTGCATCCTAAATTTATGTTGTTAATCCGTGTGGTATAAATAACACAATAACTTTATTCAGCGGGTCATTACGATTGCAGTAATACCAAATTTATAGTTTTCTTATGTTTTACTACTTTTACACAGTAAAAATATGTTTTTTTCAAAATAATTAGTTTTTGTGTCTCCATATTTGAAAAACCATAACCCATAACTTTTTTATTTTTCCACCGATGCAGCTGTGTGAGGGCTTTTTTTTTTGCAGAATTTTATCGGTACCATTTGAGTACAAGCGACTTTTTTTTATCACTTTTTTATCACATGTTTTTTAAGGCAGGAAGCACAGAAAACAGCAATGCTTGCATTATTTCCAAATATGTGTTACTTTTTTTCATAATAAAGCATTTTGTAAGGGGAAAAAGTGTGTTTTTAATTTTTATTACTTTGGATTTTTATTTAGTTATTATACATTTTATGAAACTTTTTTTTCTTTTTTCTTAGTCCCACTAGGGGACTTCCGTTATGGCTGCTTCAGCGGGAGCGACACTACTACGGGGCCCACGCCGCCTAGCCTCTAACATTTATAGGTCGGGCAGCACGGGCCACCCCCTCTTGCAGTAATTGTACCTGCGTCTATAGCACGCAGGTACAAATACATGCATTAGCGCTGAATGGCCGGGCCCAACTATTCAGTGCCTTACAATGATGCTAGTGGCTCGATGATGTCATTGTGCCGCTTCCGTGCTTGAAAGGTGCAGATTGACGGGGCAAGTCATTCTGCCCTGCCAATAGAGTGCCTTTCAATGATGCGCCACTTGCGTCGTTCAGCTCCAGCAGACCTGCTCAGAAGAGAGCAGGTCTGCATTGCCATTGGACGGCGCGGGTACGGGATCAGGGTGAGTATGCAAATTATTATTTTTTCTACTAAAACTGTGTGGCATTATCTACAGTGGAGGCTCTATCTACAGGGAGGGTCTACAGGGAGAGCTCTGTAGGGCACTATCCACAGGGGTGAGCTATATGTGGGACAGTATATACAGGGGTGGGCTATATGTGGAACACTATCTATAGGGTGAGCTATGTGTAGGGCACTAGCTATAGGTTTGGGCTATTTGTAGGGAACTATCTATAGGGGTGGGCTATATGTGGGACACTATATACAGGGGTGGGTTACCTGTGGGTCACTATCTACAGGGGGGCTATATGTAGGGCACTGGCCACAGGGATGGGCTATATGTGAGGCACTATAGTGGAAGCTATATGTAGGGCAGCACGGTGGCTCAGTGGTTAGCACTATTGCCTTGCAGCTCTGGAGTCCATATGTGGGCACTATCTATAGAGGGCTGTATGTGGGGCACTATCTACAGGGGCTTCTATGAAGGGCACTATCTACAGAGGCTCTATGGGGGTCACTATCTACAGGGGGCTATGGGAGCACATCTACAGGGGGCACGGTGTGTGTGGGACACAGTGTGTGGGACACAGTGTATGGTACTATTATAATCAGGGACACAGTGTATGGCGCTATTATAGTTAGTGGTGCAGTGTATGGCACTTTATTATATTGAGTGGTGTTAAGAATTTTGTCTTCGTTTATAGGTGCAGAAATGTTTTAAAAGTGAGAAGCTGAAGACATCTGAGTGGAAAACTGCAGAAATGGGTCGTGGCCGGGAGAAATCCATCATAGAGGTCTGGACCGGAGGGAGAAGAAAAGAAAAGAATCTGAGACGTCACTGGTGAGTCACTTAATGTAAATGTTTATTCTGCCTCTAATCAGTACTGTAGTTACTGTATGATCTGCAGTGAGATGATGGGTGATATGATTTTTTTTGTGAAACAGCATCTCCCAGCATGCCATGCTGGGAGCTGTAGTTTTACAACATACAAACTTATACGGCCGGGGTTGCACTAAATTGAGTTGTATTTGTTCTGGTGTTGTATATATGTACTGAGCTTGGTTCTGGGGCTGTATATATGTACTGAGCTTTGTTCTGGTGCTGTATATATGTACTGATCTTGGTTCTGATGCTGTATTTAAGTACTGAGCTTTGTTCTTGTACTGTATATATGTTCTGAGCTTGGTTCTGGGGCTGTATTTATGTATTGAGCTTGGTTCTGGGATGTATATATGTACTAGGCTTGGTTCTATTGTTGTATTTATATACTGAGCTTGGTTCTAGGGCTGTATTTATGTACTAATCTTTCTTCTGGTATTATATATATTTACTGAGCTTGGTTCTATTGCTGTATTTATGTACTGAGGTTGGTTATGGTGCTGTATACATGTATTGAGCTAGGCTCTTGTGCCGTATATATGTAAGAGCTTGGTTGTGGTACTGTATATATGTCAAAGCTTGGTTCTAGTGCTGTATTTATGTACTGAGCTTGGTTCTGGTACACTCTATACGTATGAGCTTGTATGTGCAATTGCCTTTACTACTTGGGGGGCTGTGTGGCACTATATACAAGGGGGAGCTGTGTGGCACTATACACATGGGGCTGTGTGGCACTATCTACTAGGGGACCTGTATGGCACTATTTACAAGGTGGAGGGCTGTGGCGCAATCTACAGGGGGCTGTGTGTGGCACTATCTACTAAGGGGGGCTGTGTGGCACTATCTACTAAGGGGGGCTGTGTGGCACTATCTACAAGGGAGGTGGCTGTGTGGCACTATATATAGTGGGAGCTGTACAGGGATATCTACAGAGGGGCTGTATGGTACTATCTACAAGGGGGAGGTGGGGCGCTATCTACAAGTGGGGTGTTACACTGTCTACAGGCAGGGCTGTATAGCACTGTCCACAGGTGGGCTGTATGGCACAATCTACAGGGGGCACTATCTATAAGAGAGGCTGCGTGTGGCACCTGGTGGGGGCCCAGTCAGAAGTTTGCTATGGGGCCCAGTCTTTCCTAGTTACGGCCCTGACCGGGACAGATATATCCACTGGAAGTGAACCATGAAGGTTCCTATTGAATGACTGAAAAGATGGATCTTGAATACCAGATATACCAGAATTGATACAGAAAATGTATTTGAATATTGTATATATTTTCTTTCTTCAAAATAGAACATGTATTTGCTGAAACCATAATAACCTATTAACTCACAGCAAGTTTTACTATAGTCAATATTCTAAGGCTTCGTTCGCATCTGTGTCGGGGTTCCGTTTGTGGGTTTTGTCAGACCTTTCCATCAGGGGAACATACGTAAACCAAACTGAAACCATAGCTTCCGTTAGCATTACCATTGATTTCAATTATTACCGTTGATATTGGATAATGAATACTAGTGAGATTTGAATTTTTCAAAGAGACAAAAAAATAGCCTTATCTGTGGGTATGTGGACCCACTGGGCTGTCCCGCCTTAGCGGGATAGTAGCTGGCCAAATAGTGTACCAAGTCAATGTCTATATAGTCCAAGCACAAGGGTACCTGTAGCAGTTCGGACAGTAGTAACGGCCAGGCTCAGATGGGACCTTGGCAGCAGACACCAGGCGTGGTGCAGCACAGCAGCCATGACCGATGGCACAACACGACTCCAACTTTCTAAAGCACAGGAACAACAGTAGCACGGGCTATAGGATACAGGTAGCAGGTATGGGAACACTGGGAACTGGATAACACTAAGGGACCATATGCAAGACTAACACGGGTAAACACAACAATGCTCAGGCAAGAGACATTTTTAAAGTCCAGGGTGATCATGGGTAAATTGATGATTATTTTCATGTGCGCGCGCTGGCCCTTTAAGGCCGGGCACGAGCGTGTGCGTGCACCCTACGGGACACAGCAGAATGGAGCAGATTTGAGCGCTGGCGTCTCCTGGGGAGGAGATGTGGGCCAGCGCTCACAGATCCATGACTGTGGCCATTGGGGGCTGAGTAATCCCAACAGTCCACGACCGCTACAGTATCCCCCCTCTTACGCCCCCTTTTCTTGGGACCAGAGCGAGGGAGGAAAATTTTTAATGAGGGCAGGAGCACAGGAACATTGAGGTTCTCTTCTGGCTCCCAGGACCTCTCCTCTGGACCAAACCCCTTCCAATCCATCAAATAAAACGTTCTTCCTCCTACATTTTTGAAGTACAAGATCTCCTTAACCTCTAATACATCGGTAGAACAGCTGGGAGCAACTGCAGGGCTAGGCATTTTTGTGTAGCGGTTCAGGACCACAGGCTTCAGGAGGGACACATGAAAGGAGTTGGGGATCCTGAGGGTAGGAGGCAGCCAAAGCTGGTAAGTGACAGGGTTGATTTGCTGTAGGATCTCAAAGGGTCCGGAGGACCTGGGAGCAAACTTGTATGATGGCACCCTCAGCCGGATATTCCTTGAGGATAGCCAGACCTTGGTACCTGGAACTTACGGACGCGGCTCTCTTCTCCTAGCATCTGCTTTCGCTTCAAGCGATCGACTGCCTGCAGAATAGAGGACTGGGTTTGCTGCCCAACCTGTAGAAATCTCCAAATGAGAATTCAGCTGCGGGTACCAGGGATGTAGCCAGAACAGGAAGCGGAATACGTGGATGTTGGCCGTAGACAATGTACAATGGTGTGGTTAATTCTCTCGACTTGGCCATTAGACTGGGGATAATAGGCTGAAGAAAAGTCCAACTTCACGTCTAGGGGTTTACAGTGTGCTCTCCAGAATTTCGAGGTGAACTGAACCCCCCGATCAGACACGATATGAAGAGGCAAACCATGAAAACGTAAGATGTGCTGGATGAAGAGATTCGCCAGCCGAGTAGCCGAAGGTAGGCCGGTCAGCGGGATAAAATGAGACATCTTCAAGAACCGGTCGACCACTACCCAGACATTATTGCATCCTGCAGAGGAAGGAAGGTCAGTGACAAAGTCCCTTGCTGTAACGTCTATGGCCGAGGGCCGTCGTTCAGACTTACCCTCTGACGGCCCCAGCCATGGACATCTGTGTTCTCGGCAGCATCTCCCTCCAAGGGGCACCAGCACTCACTTCCGGGTTCTGGGTCTGTTTCCCGCAGGGCGCACGCGCCCGCGCGTGCACGGCCTTAAGGGGCCAGTACGCGTCCAGTTGTCATTAATCAGTAATTAGCCCAGAATGCTGCTAGACTATAAAAACGGCTCTGCCCACTTGATCCAAGCCTGAGCGTTGTTGTATACCTAAGTTTGTCTTGTAAGTGGTCTCCTAGTGTTTTCCAGTTCCCAGTGTTACCCGTTTCTGCTGCCTGTACCCTGTATCCCGTGCTACCGTGCCTCTACAGTGAAAGTCAAGTTGTGTCACCGCTACTGCCTACATTGCCTCAGGTACCCTTTCTGGACTATAGACATTGTTTTGTACCTAGTTGACCAGCTGCTATCCCGCTACGCAGTACGGCCCACATCTCGCGCCATGACAATTGCAATATGCTGCCAGGGAGTATTGGGCCCAGGCAAAGTTGGAGCAGACCGGCAGGCATGGAGTGAGCAACTTTGTTGGAAGCACACACAGTGCAGGATGAGACAAAGTCCACAATATCTTTGGGCAGCGTGGGCTACCAGAAATTATGGCCAATCAGATCTCTAGTCTTACGAGCACCCGCGTGCCCATTCAATTTGGAGCTGTGCCCCCAGCAAAGAATTCTCCTCCTGTCTGCCAACCACACAAAAGTCCTCCCTGTAGGGATGTCTCTAACTTGCAGAGGATTAACAGGAATAATACAGGACAGATTAATGATACTTTTCAGAGACTCCACAGTGTCCTCTGTTTCAAACGACCTGGACAGGACATCGGACCTCACATTTTTCACAGCGGGATGGTAGTGGAGCACAAATTGGAACCGGGTGAAGAACAGCGACCACTTGGCTTGATGGGGGTTCAGCCGTTGGGATGACTGAAGATAGGTGAGTGTCACGGCGCAGGGTGTGGACCCACTGGGCCGTACCGCGTAGTGGGATAGCAGCTAGCCAACTAGGTACAAAACAATGTCTATAGTCTAGAACGGGTACCTGAGGCAATGTAGACATTAGCGGAGACACAACTTGACTTTCACAGTAGATGGCTAGTAGATGCAGCAGAAGACACGACTTGACTCTCACTGTAGATGGCACAGTAGATGCAGCGGAAGACACGACTTGACTCTCACTGTAGATACGATAGCACGGGATACAGGGTACAGGTAGCAGGAATGGGTAACACTTGGAACTGGAAAACACTGGGAGACCATTTGCAGGACAAACTTTAGGCAAGGATCAAGTGGGCAAAGCCCTTTTTATAGTCCAGCAGCATTCTGGGCTAATTATTGAGTAATGACAGCTGGACGCGTACTGGCCCTTTATGGCCGTGCACGCGTGGGTGCGCGCACCCTGCGGGAAACAGAGGTGAGTGCCAGCGTCTCAATGGAGGAAGATGTCGCCGAGAACACAGATGTCCATGGCTGGGGCCGTCGGAGGGTAAGTCTGAACGACAGCCCTCGACCATAGATGTTACAGTGAGGTTCTTGTGTTCGGTATATATCAGGATGGGGTTAGCTGCGCCCTCTAGCAGATGTTTCCACTCCTCCAGAGCAAATTTGATGGCCAGTAACTCCCGATCCCCAATAGAGTAACTGCGCTCTACGGGTGAAAAGAATCTAGAATAATAGTCAGATACCACTGCCTTCCCTTTGGAACCTCTCTGGAACAGAAGTGCACCTGCACCAACAGAGGAATCGTCCACCTCCAACGAAAACTGTCGAGATATATGTCAGGATGATGGAGGGTTGAGGCTGTTGTGAAGGCACTCTTAAGGCTATTGAATGCAGATTCTTCCTCTGGAGTCCACACCTTGGCGTTCATACCTTTTTTGGTGAGGGTAGAGATGGGAGCCGTCGGTGAAGAGAAGTTTGGGATAAACTGCAGGTAGAATTTGGTGAATCCCAAAAAACGCTGTATGGACCTCAGGCCTTGAGGACGTGGCCATTCGAGGATGGACTTTACCTTCTCAGGATCCATCTTGAGACCTTGGTCCAAGATGATTTAGCCTAGGAAGGGTAGAGAATTCTTCTAAAAAATGCATTTCTCCAGCTTGGCATACAAACGATTCTCCCTTAAAGAGGCTCTGTCACCACATTATAAGTGGCCTATCTTCGACATAATGTGATCGGCGCTGTAATGTAGATAGCAGCACTGTTTTTTATTTAGAAAAACTATCAATTTTGATGGAGTTATGACCTATTTTTGATTTATGCTAATTCGTTTCTTAATAGACAGCTGGGCGTGTTTTTACTTTTTGACCAAGTGGGCGTTGTAAAGAGAAGTGTATGTGACCAATCAGCGTCATACACTTCTCTCCATTCATTTACTCAGCACATAGTAATCCTGCGTTGTTCACTATGGACAGTCACATACTTATACATTAACGTTACTGAAGTGCCTTGAAAGTTAATAGACATCGCTTCCAGCCAGCGGTAACGTTTGTGTGGGACTTACAGTACAGCAAGCGTAATCTCGCGAGATTACGCTGTAAGCTGTCATTTAAGTCTCACACAAACGTTAGCGAAGTGTCGGGATTGTGAATAGACATCGCGTCCTGGCTGGAGGTGATGTCTATTAACTCTCAAGATACTTCGGTAACGTTAATGTGTGAGTATGTGACTGCACATCATGATCTAGCAAGATCACTCTGTGCAGAGTAAATTAATGGAGAGAAGTGTATGATGCTGATTGGTCAGCGTCATACACTTCTCTACAACGCCCACTTGGTCAAAAAGTAAAAACACGCCCAGTACTCTATTAAGAAAGTCATTAGCATAAATTTAAAATAGGTCATAACTTCGTCAAAATGTATAGTTTTTCTAAATAAAAAAACATTGCTGTAATCTACATTACAGCGCCGATCACATTATGTAGGAGATAAAGCACTTATAATGTGGTGACAGAGCCTCTTTAATCGCAGCAGAACTTGATGGACATGCCTCCGATGAGTCGTCGGATCTGGAGGAAAAAAATCAGAATATCATCGAGATAGACCACAACACAGACAAAGAGGAAGATATCATTGAAGAATTCTTGGAAGACCGCGGGAGCATTACATAGACCAGTAAGGGCTTTACCAGGTATTCATAGTGCACATCTCGAGTGTTGAGTGCCGTTTTCCATTCGTCACCCTGGCGGATCCGTATCAAATTGTAAGCCCCACGCAATTCTAGTTTAGAAAAAATCTTGGCTCTTTGTATGCGGTCAAATAGCTCGGAAATTAGTGGCAATGGATATTTGTTCTTGACCGTGATTTGATTGAGACCACGGTAGTCAATGCAAGGTCAAAGAGATCTGTCTTTTCTCTTGACAAAGAAGAACCCGGCCAGGAAGGAGGATTGTTGTATGAAACCCCTCTCGAGATTCTCCTTGATATAGACCAACATAGACTGAGTCTCTGGCAAGGAGAGAGGGTTTACCAGTCCACAGAAAGCGGACGCATTTGAAACCAGTTCAATGGGACAGTCATAAGCCCAGTGTGGGGGAAGAATCTCAGCCTCCTTCTTGCTGAAAACATACGCAAACTGAGAGAAATGAGGGGGCAATCTTGCCCATGACTGAGGCAGAGGAGGCTGGACAGGATGGATCAGCAACAGACAGAGCCTGCGACATTTGGAGCCCCATTGGAGAACCTCTCTGGAATTCCAGTCCAGGACTGGGGCATGTAGTCGGAGCCAAGGCAGGCCCAGTAGGACAGGATTGATTGCTTTAGGCAGAACAAGAAACAAAATAAGTTTAGTATGAAGGGCTCCAACTTAGAGCTTCAGCGGCTTAGTTTCAGATACAATCGGGTTGGGCAGAGGCAGTCCATTCACCAAAACAACAGCCAAAGACGTCTCCAGAGGGACTGTGGGTTACTGGAGAAGATCCATTAGGTCTTTCTGGATGAAGATTGCTGTGGACCAAGAGTCCAGATAGGCAGAGACCCGGTGCATCTTCTCGTCGGACACTATGGTTATGGGGATGGACAGTCTTGAAGAGATTTTTTTTATTCAGCACCGTTCCACCTAGGGATGTCTCTCCAACCAATCCTAGCCAATGGAGTCCTTTTGGCTTCTAAAGGACACAAACGCACAACATGGCCTCCGAGGCCACAATACAGACAAAGTCCCGAAGTGCGCCTGCATTGTTTCTTCTGGGCTGACAATTTGAGCCGGTCCACCTGCATAGGCTCCTCTGGTGGAACACCTGGTGAGGGCAACAGGGATTACTGGAAAGTAAGAGCAAGCCTGGAGAATATTCTCTCCCGACGAACCTCTTGGGATCGCTCCCAGATCCTCATGTCAATCCGAGTGGCAAGAAGAATGAGGTCATCCAGGGTAGGTGGCAGATCACGAGCAGCAAGTTCGTCTTTAATCTCGGAAGACAGTCCCTGCCAGAATCTAGCCACCAAGGCCTCGTTGCTCCAGGACAGCTCTGCCGCCATACTGCGAAACTGAATGGTGTACTCGCCCACAGAGATGTCTCCCTGGCGAAGGGTCAGCAGAGATGCAGCTGCTGACGAGACTCGTCCAGGTTCCTCAAATTCCGTGCCAAAAGTCTGTAGGAAACACTGGAGGTCACGGGTCTCTGGTCCCTAACGCTCCCAGATAGGATTCGCCCATGCTAGGGCCTTGCCAGTAAGGAGAGAGATAATGAAAGCGATCCTTGCGCCATTGGAAGGAAATGCTCTGGCATGTAGACTGAAGTGGATCTGGCAAAAATCCCCTGCAGGTACTCGCTTCTCCGTCATAGCGAGGAGGTATTGGCAGCAAAAATCGGGAGTCGGCACCGGTACTGACAGGAGGTGTTGTAGGAGGAACAGCCGGCGCAACAGGATCAGGTGCCATAATGACTGCAGCTGTGCATCCAGATACTGTGCAATGGAGTTCACTGCCAGGAGGAGTTGGTCTTGTCGTGACTGAAGGTCTCGCAGGTCTGCCTGCATGGCTTGTGACGTTGTCATGGTCTTGGGTTGACCAGCGGGGTCCATGGCCTGAGAGTACTGTCACGATATGTGGGTATGTGGAACCACTGGGCGTACCGCGGTAGCAGGATAGCAGCCGGCCAAACAGTGTACCAAGTCAATGTCTAGATAGTCCAAGCACAAGGGTACCTGTAGCAGTTCAGACAGTAGTAACGGCTAGGCTCAGGTGAGACGTTGGCAGCAGACACCAGGCGTGGTGTAACACAGCAGGCGTGACCGATGGCACAACACAACTCCAACTTTCTAAGGCACAGGAACAACGGTAGCACGGGATACAGGATACAGGTAGCAGGTACGGGAACACTGGGAACTGGATAACACTAAAGGACCATTTGCAAGACTAACATGGGTAAACACAACAACGCTCAGGCAATAAGTGAAAGGGGAGAGCCCTTTTATAGTCCAGGGTGATCATGGGTAAATTAATGATTATTTTCATGTGTGTGCACTAGCCCATTAAGGCCGGGTACAAGCGTGAGCGTGCACCCTACAGGACACAGCAGAACGGAGTGGAAGTTATCGCTGGCATCTGCTGGGGAGAAGGTGTGGGTCAGCGCTCACAGATCCATGGTTACGGCCATCGGAGCGGGAGTAATCCCGATGTTCCGCGGCCGTGGACGCTACAGTATCCCCCCTCTTACACCCCCTCTTCTTGGGACCAGAGCGAGAGAGGAACTTTTTAATGAGGGCAGGAGCATTGAGGTTCTCTTATGGCTCACACGACCTCTCCTCTGGACCAAACCCCTTCCAAGCTACCAAATAAAATGTGGACGCTACAGTAAAGAGGGCTTTGCACTACCTTGAGCTGGCGTTTGTATTCCAAAAAGAAGTTCTCTTCTATTCAATTTCTGGAACTTTGTTTCATTAGAAGGTTTATTCAAGGGGAACAAAAGATGTCTCTTTATAACGAATTCCAGACATCTCATTTGTATCTGTTGTCTTAGAACGGAGATCGGGGAAACTCCAACTAATTAACCCTTAGGCCTTATTCAAATGAAGGTTGTGGACGTCCGTGTGCTGTCCGCTACGTGAAACTCACTGCATGTCCTATTCTAGTCCGTTATTGCGGACCACGCGCCTATTGAAGTCTATGGGTGCGTAAAAATCACGGACCGCACACAGACGTAATCCGTGTGCTGTCCGTGTTTCACGCACCAGTTGCTAAAGAAGAAAATTATTAAAAAATGTGCACCAATACTGACATAAAAAACTGATGCCACACGGAACACACACTGATGGCCCACGGAACTGCAACGCATGAAAAACGTTGCGATTTTTACATTGTCAAAACAGACATGTTTGTGTGAATCTAGCCTAAGGTTGATGCTTCACTTTAGAATTCTAAGCAAAACAGTACAATTTTTATCTACTTATATCTATATGTCTATCTGTCTATCTGTCTGTCTGTCTATCATCTCTTTAGTTTTTCATCAACATGGCTGTATGAGGACCAGTGGCGGATTATCATTAGGGCGGTTCGTGCGGCCGCCCGGGGCCCCAGGCTCCCGGGGGGCCCACGGCCGACCGAACCACACATGATCGCACGGCCCCCCTCATGCACGGTGTGGCGTCGCTAGCACCGAACGGGCCCCGGTGCTAGCGGCAGCCACATTCACACATCAATGAAAAGTTACTATAGTAACTGGGGCCTATGTAATATACTACACGGGCCCCTGTTACTATAGTAACTGACAGTACTTACCCCTCCTCTTCCTGGAGCGCATCGGAGGTTCTGACGTCACAGCGCTGTGCGCAGCGCATAACGTCACGATGCTATGCGCCACGCACAGCGTCCCGACAGTTGATGGAGTGAGGACCAGCGGCCGAAGAGGAGGTAAGTTTAATTTTATTGTCTTGCTGATGGGTTGGGGTCAGACACCCGGGACCCCCGCTAATCAGCTGTTTTGAAGGGGTTGCAGTACGAGCGCTACTTCCCCTTCATTCCCCTTCATTCCGGTCACTTTCTCACAGTGAATCGCCGACACGGACGTGTCAGCGATTCACAGTGTGAGCAAGTAAGGGAAATGAAGGGGAAGCAGCACTCGTACGAGCGGCTGCAACCCCGTCAAAACAGCTGATTGGCGGGGGTTCCGGGTGTCTCACCCCAACCCATCAGCTATTGATGGCCTATACTGAAGATAGGCCATCAATGTTCAGGGACTGGACAACATTTAAAGCCTATCATGTGTTAGGCTTAGATACAGGGCCCCAGCTTATAGAGCATAAGAATACTGTCTGCTGGACCCTGTATCTAAGCCTACATTAGGCTTAGATACAGGGTCCAACAAACAGTATCACACATGCACATGGGCCCTGTATCTAAGGCCCTGTTCACATCACCGCTGCCCTTTCGTTGAGGGGTTCCGTCTGGTTAACCCCTCAACGGAAAGGAAAATGGAAACCATAGCTTCCGTTTGCATCACCATTGATCTCAATGGTGATGGAAACTTTGCTTAGGATTTCCGTTTGGGGGGATATTCATTTGTATCTATAGGCGGCTGTGTGTAACGCTCTCTATGGGGGGGGTGATATCTACAGGGGGCTGTGTGTGGCGCTATGTATGGGGGGGTGTAATATCCACAGGGGTTGTGTGTGGCACTATGTACAGGGGGCTGTGTGTGGCACTATGTACAGGGGGCTGTGTTTGGCACTATGTACAGGGGGCTGTGTGTGGCACTATGTACAGGGGGCTGTGTGTGGCACTATGTGCAGGGGGCTGTGTGTGGCACTATGTACAGCTGGCTGTGTGTGGCACTATGTACAGGGGGCTGTGTGTGGCACTATGTACAGGGGGCTGTGTGTATGTGGTGTTTTACACGACATATTTTCAGACATAAACTAGGCGTATTATGCCTCGTTTTACGTCTGAAAATAAGGCTACAATACATCGACAAGCATCTGCCCATTCATTTGAATGGGTTTGCCGACGTACTGTGCCGACGACCTGTCATTTACGCGTCGTCGTTTGACAGCTGTCAAACGTCGATGCGTAAATTGACTGCCTCGGCAAAGAAGTGCAGGACACTTCTTTGCAACGTAATTTGAGCCGTTCTTCATTGAAGTCAATGAAGAGAAGCTCAAGATTACGGGCGTCAAAGACGCCTCGCATAATGCGAGGAGGAGCTTTTACGTCTGAAACGACGCAGCTGTTTTCTCCTGAAAACAGTCTGTCTTTTCAGACGTAAAAGACAGTTCTCGTGTGCACATACCCTTATATTCAGGCGCGCAGTGTTTGGTGCTATTATTTAGGGGTACAGTATGTGACACCATGATAACTTTATTTTCATTTATAGGTGTGGAAATGTTGGAAAAGTGAGGAGTCGAAGACATCGGAGTGGCAAATTCTGCAGAAATCGGTCATGGCCGGGAGAAGTTGTCATGTGCTCTGGACTGGATGGAGAAAAAAAGAGGAAAAAAACTACTAGAATCTAAGACGTCGTCACATGTAAGTCACTAGATTTATAGAGAATCTGTCACCTCTCCTGACATGTTTATTATAGGAAATCCTTGTATTTCACAAAAAGTCTTTCTGCAGTCCAGGACTGATAGACAATTCCCCTTGTCAGGAGGATGTGTCCCTGCACAGTGTGATACTGTCAGTATGTAGGGACACAGCCCTGTGAGAAGGGAAATCCGTAACACCCACTTGTTAATGCTTGTCCAAAAAGGTAGTGTTAAAAATAGTTACGGCGCGGCAGGGCGGCGGTGCGCAAGGGGGGCCCAAGTTTGAGTAACAGCCCAGGGCCCATCCTCTACTTAATCCGCCACTGATGAGGACTTGTTTTTTGCGGGATGTGTTGTATTTTTCAATGGCACCATTTATTGTACCATATAATGTACTAAAAACCTTAAAAAAAAATTGTGGAAGGGAATGTAAAAAATTGTTTTGATTTTACAGCATTCACAGTGTGGTAAAAAAAATTACATGTTAACTTTATTATGCAGGTCAGTGCAATGATGGCGATACCAACTTTTTTTTTTTTTTTTTTCTTTAATGTTTTCCTAATTTTACTAAGTAAAAAGACTTCGTTATTATAAAATGTTTCATGTCGCCATATTTGAGACACATATCTTTTTTATTTTTCTGTCGATGGAGCTATCTAAGGGCCTGTTTTTGCGGTCGTTTTTATTAGTACCATCTTGGGGTACATATGAATTTTTTATTACATTTTTTTGATCGTGGCAAGGTAACCTAAAACCAGCATTCTGGCATATTTTGAAAAAATATTTGTGTATATTATTTTAACCTTTAATGTTTTTTTATATTGTTGAAAACTTTATTAAACTTATTTTTACACTTTCTTTAATCCCACTAGGGTACTAGAACATGTGATTGTTTAATTTCTTGTACAATACTTATGTATTGCAGTGTATTATTCTCCGAGCCTGCCCCTGTAAGGCTCTGACTGCCATGACAATCCATCCACACACTGCGAACGCGTCATGAGAAATTAATGGGGTCATAGAGGGGGTCCTCTGTCCCATGGCTTAGATGCCACAGCCACGATTTATCCTGGCATCTAACTGGTTAAACGGCTGGGAGCAGTTATCTCCGATCCCGGCCATTAGGCTGGGTTCACACGACCTATTTTCAGGCGTAAACGAGGCGTATTATGTCTCGATTTACGCCTGAAAATACGGCTCCAATACGTCGGCAAACATCTGCCCATTCATTTGAATGGGTTTGCCGACGTACTGTGCGGACGACCTGTAACTTACGCGTCGTCGTTTGACAGCTGTCAAACGACGACCCGTAAAATGACTGCCTCGTCAAAGAAGTGCAGGACACTTCATTGGACGTTTTTGGAGCCGTTTTCTCATAGACTCCAATGAAAAAAGCTCCAAAAACTGACATGAAAAACGCAGCGAAAAACGCGAGTTGCTCAAAAAACGTCTGAAAATCAGGGGCTGTTTTCCCTTGAAAACAGCTCAGTATTTTCAGACGTAATTGCAGTTATCGTGTGCACATACCCTTAGGGTATGTTCACACGACAGCGTCCGTAACGGCTGAAATTACGGGGATGTTTTCAGGAGAAAACATCCCCGTAATTTCAGGCGTAACGGCATGTGCAGGCGCTTGAACGCCGCGTCCATTACGGACGTAATTGGCGCTGCTTTTCATTGGAGTCAATGAATAACGGCTCCAATTACGCCCCAAGAAGTGACAGGTCACTTCTTTGACGCGGGCGTCTATTTACGCGCCGTCATTTGACAGCGGCGTGTAAATATACGCCTCGTGTGAACAGACAAACGTTAGCCCATTGCTTTCAATGGGCAGATGTTTGTCAACGCTTTCAAGCCGCATTTTTCGGACGTAATTCGGGGCAAAAACGCCCGAATTACGTCCGTAATTAGTGCGTGTGAACATACCCTTAGAGTAAAGTGTCAGCTGTAATATACAGCCAACACCTGCTGCGTATGGAGCAAGCTCAGCTCCTGAGAACGCTCCACGCTTTCATGCATACAGTATATACCTGAAAGGGTTAAAGTCTTTTTTACCAGCAGGACATAATGCCAGTGATAAAATAATTTGACAAAACCAAAATATAATACAAATAAAACATTGGATTGGCAAAACGTGTGGTTGTCTGTTGATGTATGTGATTATTTGGTTGTCCTATACTGGTCTAGAATATACTGAATACACTGCACATATGGATGGACAGATGTCTTTTTCAACCATACTATGTGACTATACAGTGTCATCACATTGAATATTATATGCACTTCTAGCATCCGTTATACATCCTATCTGTGCCATGTTTCCTGTCTTCCTATGAGGAACAGAGCTTGTATTGTGCTCGCTTTGTATAAAGTAGGGTAGTCTGGGCCTGACTGGCTCTTTTGTTTTTGGCTGTACTTGTGTGATTCATCATCAGAAATCCATTGTTCTGGCTCATTTGTCAGCACAATTATGAAAAGGAAATTGACAGGATGAGTTCAGATCTCACCTTTAAGAAATGGACTAATTGGACCATTATTTCCATGTGTCCCTGAGAAAAAAAAAATCAGGATGTAATAACCATGGTCTGTTTTGTTAATTTTACTGTGGGCAAATCATGGGAAACAAACTATTCTAATAAGTAGTTACAATAGAGCAGCTCTGGAAAGAGTATGTAGTGGAGATAAAAGAGATATAATAGATATGTAAGGCTATGTTCACACCACAATTTTTGGCCTAACTTTAGCGTATAACACGAAAAAATCTCCCTATGTATATGTTACATCCGACTCCCACAGCCTACTATGGGATATGTTTAACATATACGTCATGAAAAGCTATTGAAAAGCTCATGAAGTATACGTTAAACGGCTGCCTGTGATCTTTGCCGTACAGTGGCATACATCACTCTCAGGATTCAGTTGTATGGAATAGCGTAGTCCACAACGCCATTCCATTCTTTAAAAAAAAAGGTATACCTATGTATACCAGCCCAACAGATGCCAAAAGGACATTCTTTTGGCCTCCGGCAGCTAATGAAGCATTATGGACACATAAAGGGACTAATTAAATAACCTTTCTATTCCAGTTTTCTGGCATAGAAAAGTCTCAAAGAGCTCAAAAGTCACAATTTGCACTTTTGACTTTTTTGCACCACTTTGTGGAATGGCTTTTTTTGCACCAGCCTCGCCACTTGCGGGAGTGTGTGGCACTATCTACGAAGGGGGAGTGTGGCATTATCTACAGGGGGTGTGGCACTACCTACAGGGGGGCTTATGGCACTATTTACAAAGGGGGGAGTGCGGCACTATTTATGAAGGGGGGAGTGTGTGGCACTATCTATAAGAGGGGAGTGTGGCACTATCTACAGGGGGAGTGGCACTATCTACAGGGGGCTGTGGCATAATCTACAGGAGGCTGTGTGACACTATCTACAGGGGATGTATGTGGCACTATCTACAGGGTGGGCCATTTATATGGATACACCTAAATAAAATGGGAATGGTTGGTGATATTAACTTCCTGTTTGTGGCACATTAGTATATGGGAGGGGGTAAACTTTTCAAGCTGGGTGTTGACCATGGCGGCCATTTTGAAGTCTGACATTTTGTATCCAACTTTAGTTTTTTCAATGGGAAGAGCGTCATGTGACACATCAAACTTATCGAGAATTTCACAAGAAAAACAATGGTGTGCTTGGTTTTAACGTTACTTTATTCTTTCATGAGTTATTTACAAGTTTCTGACCACTTATAAAATGTGTTCAAAGTGCTGCCCATTGTGTTGGATTGTCAATGCAACCCTCTTCTCCCACTCTTCACACACTGATAGCAACACCGCAAAAGAAATGCTAGCACAGGCTTCCAGTATCCGTAGTTTCAGTTGCTGCACATCTCGTATCTTCACAGCATAGACAATTGCCTTCAGATGACCCCAAAGATAAAAGTCTAAGGGGGTCAGGTCGGGAGGCATTTCTTCTGCGATGTTGCTATCAGTGTGTGAAGAGTGGGAGAAGAGGGTTGCTCTTGCCATCTCCCCATCCCTGATGTAGATAGTGCCACCCCCCTGCAGTTAGCAACCTCCCTGCTATAGATAATATTGCACCATCCCCCCACTGTAGATAGCGCCACCTAAACTCCCTCTAGTAGCGGAATCCCCGGTGTCAGATCGCACTGGCCGGTAATTTTGCTTCTAGAGAGAGCCCCTAATGTCACTGTACAGTTGGACAGTGATGTCAGGGGCTACTCCTGAAGCGGAATCCCCGCTCTGGCAGGGGATTCCGCTTTTAGAGTTAACCCCTGATGTCACTGTCCATATATGGACAGAGACATCAGGGGCTCCCTGTAGGAGCGGAATCCCCAGTCAGGAGAATTCCGCTCTTGCAGGGAGATACATTGGTGCTATTTACAGGAATGGGGTGCCATTTATGGGGGGGGGCGCTATCTGCAGGGGGGATGTTGCTAATTACAGGGGTGATGTTGCTACAGGGGGGGTGGCGCTATGTACTGGGTGTGGTGCTATTTGCAGGGGATGGCACTATCTACAGGGGGTGTGGTGCTATCTACAGGGGGGTGCTATATACAGGGGGCATGGCATTATCTACATGGGCAAAGTAGCATTGTATGGGCACTACCTACAGGCAGAGGCGTAGCTAGGTTCTCCTGCACGGGGGCAAAGATTCAGATTGGCGCCCCCCCCCCTCGAACTTATTTCCCGACATTTCCTTTCCCCTCGCCATGTTTTCTTTCCCTACCAATCAATGAGGTGTAATTTTTTTTCACAATATTTTTAATGTAACTCGAGTATAAAAGCATTTCTACATTTTACAAGCGATCTAGTTCTATAATGTAATTAACATAAAAATAAATTAAAAGAAAATAAATTAAAGAGGCCACACACAGCCCCCTGTAGATAGCGCCACACAGCCCCCCTTGTAGATAATGCCACACACAGCCCCCTTGTAGATAGCGCACACACAGCCCCCTGTAGATAGCGCACACACAGCCCGCTTCCCCCTTAGTAGATAGCGGCACACTCCCCCCCCTTGTAGATAGTGCCACACACAGCCCGCTGCCCCTTTGTAAATAGCGCCACACTCCCCCCCTTGTAAATAGTGCCACATTCCCCCCCTTGTAAATATTGCCACACTCCCCCCCTTGTACTTAGCGCCACACTCCCCCCCTTGTAAATAGCGCCACACTTCCCCGCCCCTTGTAAATAGCGCCACACTCCCCCCCTCCTTGTAAATAGAGCCACACTTCCCCCCCTTGTAAATAGCGCCGCACTCCCCCCCCCTTGTAAATAGTGCCACACTTCCCCCATTGTATTTAGTACAACACTGTGAACAGACCGGTGAGTGGTAGCCTACCGCTACCACTCTCCGCTCTGCCTGGTGTGACTTACCGGAGAAGCCGAGGAGGTCATGTGGCGCAGGCAGTGGCGGAGTTCCTTCTGACTAGGGTTGGTGACAGCCAGGGCCGGCCTTAGCTTGGATGGCGCCCTGTGCGGAACTCTCTATTGCCGCCCCCTACACAAACCAAAAATTAACCACATATATGGACATGCTGGAACATATATACTGTACATACACTACCGTTCAAAAGTTTAGGGTCACTTAGAAATTTCCGTATTTTTGAAAGAAAAGCACAGTTTTTTCAATGAAGATAACATTAAATTGATCAGAAATACACTCTATAGATTGTTAATGTGCTAAATGACTATTCTTGCTGCAAACGTCTGGTTTTTAATGCAATATCTACATAGGTGTATAGAGGCCCATTTCCAGCAGCCATCATTCCAGTGTTCTAATGGTACATTGTGTTTGCTAACTGTGTTAGAAGGCTAATGGATGATTAGAAAACACTTGAAACCCCTTGTGCAATTATGTTAGCACCACTGTAATCAGTTTTACTGTTTAGAGGAGCTATAAAACTGACCTTCCTTTGAGCTAGTTGAGAATCTGGAGCATTACATGTGTGGGTTCGATTAAACTCTCAAAATGACTAGAAAAAGAGAGCTTTCATATGAAACTCGACAGTCTATTCTTGTTCTTAGAAATGAAGGCTATTCCATGCGAGAAATTGCCAAGAAACTGAAGATTTCCTACAACGGTGTGTACTACTCCCTTCAGAGGACAGCACAAACAGGCTCTCACCAGAGTATAAAGAGAAGTGGGAGGCCCCGCTGCACAACTGAGCAACAAGACAAGTACATTAGAGTCTCTAGTTTGAGAAATAGACGCCTCACAGGTCCTCAACTGGCAGCTTCATTAAATAGTACCCGCAAAACGCCAGTGTCAACGTCTACAGTGAAGAGGCGACTCCGGGATGCTGGCCTTCAGGGCAGTGTGGCAAAGAAAAAGCCATATCTGAGACTGGCTAATAAAAGGAAAAGGAAAAGATTAATATGGGCAAAAGCACACAGACATTGGACAGAGGAAGATTGGAAAAGAGTGTTATGGACAGACGATTCGAAGGAAGGCTATCACTCCATTTTGCAACGCCATGTCATACCCTGTGGACAGCGCTTGATTGGAGCCAATTTCATCCTACAACAGGACAACGACCCAAAGCACACCTCCAAATTATGCAAGAACTATTTAGGGAAGAAGCAGGCAGCTGGTATTCGATCTGTAATGGAGTGGCCAGCGCAGTCACCAGATCTCAACCCCATAGAGCTGTTGTGGGAGCAGCTTGACCGTATGGTACGCAAGAAGTGCCCATCAAGCCAATCCAACTTGAGGGAGGGCCTTCTGGAAGCATGAGGTGAAATTTCTCCCGATTACCTCAGCAAATTAACAGCTAGAATGCCAAAGGTCTGCAATGCTGTAATTGCTGCAAATGGAGCATTCTTTGACGAAAGCAAAGTTTGAAGGAGAAAATTATTATTTAAAATAAAAATCATTATTTCTAACCTTGTCAATGTCTTGACTATATTTTCTATTCATTTTGCAACTCATTTGATAAATATAAGTATGAGTTTTCATGGAAAACACAAAATTGTCTGGGTGACCCCAAACTTTTGAACGGTAGTGTACATAAAGACAGATATTTAGACATACAGGCAAATATACATACACACATCTGGAGTATATACATACAGGTGAATATATAGATGTACAGACACATATACGCACACACACCGGTAGATAAATACACAGACAGGGACATATACAAATACATAAAAGGCACAAATATACAAGCAAAAAGACACATTCACAAACAGACCCATATATACGCACTCAGGCACATATGTACACAGCACAGATAATGTAGTAGATGTTACCTGCAGTCCTATGTAACAACACAGATAACACAGTAATAACTGAGTACAGATAATGTAGCAGTGTTACCCGCAGTCCTTTGTAACACCACAGATAACACACAGTGATAAATCTCTGAGTACAGATAATGTAGTGGATGTTACCTGCAGTCCTATGTAACACCACAGATAATGTAGATGTTACCTGCAGTCCTATGTAACATCACAGATAACACACTGTGATAACTCTCTGAGTACAGATAATGTAGTGTTACCTGCAGTCCTATGTAACACCACAGGTAACACAGTGATAACTCTCTGAGTACAGATAATGTAGTAGTGTTGCCTGCAGTCCTATGTAAGACCACAGATAATGTAGATGTTACCTGCAGTCCTTTGTAACACCACAGATAACACAGTGATTATCTGAGTACAGATAATGTAGTAGCTGTTGCCTGCAGTCCTATGTAACACCACAGATAACAGTAATAACTCTCTGAGTACAAATAATGTAGTAGATGTTGCCTGCAGTCCTATGTAACACCACAGATAACACAGTGATTACTCTCTGAGTACAGATAATGTAGCAGATGTAGGAGACAAACACATGCAGAGACACAGACAGAAAGAGACACACTGTAACATATAGACATACAAAGACAGAGACACACACACCACTGTATTCACACTACATACACATACACACACAGACACTCACCATGTCTCCTTGCAGACAGCATCCCAGGTCAGGACGGGCTGTGGGTGGAGCTTCCTCTCTGCTTCTCGGCACAGCAGAGCACAGAGTAGAGGCAGATGCTGGAAGGCTGCAGCACGGGAGTGGACCTGTCCCCTGACCTGAGTCTCATCTGACCTCATGTCACTGATGTGAGGTCAGGTGACAAGTCAGGTGACTGGACTGGTCCATTCCCTGGCCGTCACAGACCCCAGTCAGAACGCCGTAATTTCCTGGCTCTTCCTAAGCTGCTGCAGGTGTCCAACATACGGGGCGCCTGTCAGCAGTGATCAGCTGCTCTTCGGCGCCCCCCCTTTTCCTACCACCGGGTTGCGCCCGGGGCACATGCCCCGCCTGCCCCCCCCCAGCTACGCCCCTGCCTACAGGGGCCACTGTGGCGCTATTTACATGGGCACTGTGTGTGGCACTATGTGGGCCCTATCTATAGTGGGAACTGTGGCACTATGTGGGTACTGTGGCATTATTTACAGTGAGCACTATCTATGTGGACACTGGCACTATGTGGGAAATGTGGCACTATCTACAGTGCTATTGCGTCACTATCTACATGGGCACTGTGGTGTTTTTAGGGGGTTGGGACAAAAAACCCTAACAGTTAAAATTCATCCATTTTTCTAACGTCCATGAAATACGGAAGGTAATTGCGGTTAAAAACAGTCAGACGGCCGGGAAATGGATTCAAATTTTGAGACACATTGACGCAAAACAGCCATGAAAAACGGACAGTTGATCCGTCATTATATATATATATAAGCCTGCATATAGTATAGATAAATACATTTTTTCCACATGCATAGTGATTTGTTTGCTCATAATAAAAATGAAAAACACAGAATTATTTAAACTAACCTAGAAAATGAAAGCCTCATAAGTTTTGTAAAAAAAACTAAGTAAAAACAGTTGTGATATTCAAAGCGGTTGTAAAGATATTATCGTTTAAAGAAGAGCATATCAGACATTTTAAATTTGACCTGTACACAGGGTCATGAAATGGTTAATATTAAAATTTTCGGAGACACTAAATTTTGGGTTTTCATGAACTGTTAGCTATAGTCATTCAACATTAAAAGAAAAAAATGCTGGAAATAGATCACTCTGTGTGTAATGAATCTATATAATATAGGAGTTTAACTTTTTGAATTGAATTACTGAAATAAATTTACTTTTTGATAATATTCTAATTCTAAAATTGTATTTACAGTATAAACTCAACAGTGCCTTATTTCTTCAGTACAGAGGACTAATTCTTCAATGACGCCATTTCACAACAGCGACTGAGGTCGCGAGCGCTGTATGCTACTAACCGCATACGCTATCCGTATCGGAGGAAGGTCTGGTGTAAGACCGAAACTTAACTTTGGATTACTACCAATTGTATGATTTAATAAAATACTCATTTTGAAAATCATATTGGAGTGCAAAGTTCCTATTATTACAATACCTTGGTGTGGAAACCTACTAATGTACCCAGAAGAAATAAATGAAAATGTTGAAATATGTACAGAATAATTATTTCTGAAAAAATTCTATATAATATGTGTGTTACATTTATTTACCTAATTTCTGTGTTATGATTTTGTAAGCACGTGTTTGATATTCACAGTTTACTTCCAAACTGAAGCTGGATATACAATGATCCTACAGCTTAGCCTCCCCAATGTAATAGGTGGACACATTTCAATGGTAGAAGCGTCACTCTTACTAGACCTCTATTCAGATAATACCCAAGCTCCTTAGACACACTCCTTAAATCAGCTCTGGTAATAAAAGGGCCCTCTTGTTCGTAAGAATTAACCTTTGTTTCTTTCCGTATAAGTAGTTTATGGAAAACTGTTACCCAAGAAACATGTGAGCTTTAAACCAGAGGCAAGTGAATACTCAGAGCTGTACTTAACCCTGTACTGGATTTAACAGTAATATCACAATAAGCAGCACAGCAATCCTCAGGGGTTCTAGCAGTCTTTTATTGCTGTATCTTATTCTATTTTACTGTTCCCTGTCTACTGACACTAGAACTCTAAAATATAGGAAAACACTACATCCACAGCAATGCAATACATCAGTGATGCTCTGTAGATACACGGGTCCAGCATCTGTATGTTCAGAAGAAGATCTATGCTTTAGCATTTCATACTACATGAGCTGCTTCTTCAGCCTTAAAGTGAAATAACCCATTAAATATGAATACGAAAAATTGTCATAAATCAGATTTTTGTGTGTTAAGAACCATCAGACATTAAAAAGAAAAATGTAAATGCTCCACTGAGGCATACAATGCGGAGCAGGCAGACTTCCAGCTTTCCTAGAAAATGATCTGCTTATTCTGGGACAACAGCCGGCAGCTTCTTGTAATTAAAGGGCAAAGTCAGGAATCTTGTTCTGTAATTTCACAGAGATTTGAAAACAAAATAGACCATTCAGTAGCACAGAGCAGCTTTGTTTCTTGTCTGTTCCTCTGGGATTTGGCTGCTTTTGTTCAAGCCTCGCTTGTCTATTTGCTTAACCTCGGAAGGTGTGACACAGATTTAGCAGCTCCAGCAGGAATAAACCCAGCGACATCAATGATTGGGCAGTGAAAATCTGGAGGAGATTGCAGGAAGATCAGGGACCGTGTAGAACATGAGACTCAGGAGGTGACACAAATATGTCACCAGGTCTACATGTGTGTATCAATGATGAGTTATAATATAGTCGTGTGTAAATATAGGACTTGATGGCGCAAAAATATACTGGGAAGGAAATTATAATAATTATAAAATCGGTTTATACAGCAGCAACATAATCCGCTATTCTTCACAATCTGGGGAACCAGCAGACATATAAAAATGACAAGAAGATCTTGCAATAGATATGACAATCAATCTGCTGACAGCTACGTACCTTTAATTTATCATAAAACATGTACGCACAGTGAGGGGAATATACCCAAAGGTGTATGCCAGATTTCTAGTATAAAAAAGTCCAAAGATGCGCCAAATTTATTAAGAGTTGTGCCCATTTTCCACCGTTGTGAATTAGTTTACGAGCGGCGTATAAACGCCAGTCTAAATATATTCAACGCTTATCTCCAGGGGTACAAAGGATTGTGCATGTAGAAATCCAACATGCTTTATCTTTGTTTACCCTGACTGCTTACAGACTGCCCCATATGCTACATTAATAATAAAAATACTATATCTATAAATATTAAAATGGACACAAAGCCTGTGGAAAATGATGGCTGCAGTGCTTTATTAAGGGAAATAAAAATGATAACATTAAATTGAATAACAGAGCTCAGCCATAATATCTCAAGCACCTATACCATAAACCATATAATAAACAACAATGGATATCCACTCATTTATTAAGCTGGGTGACACAACCATCTAACACAACCCTCCAGTACTCGACAGGGAAGAAAAGACCATAAAGCTGAGAGGGAGGGAAAGGGGCGGGGCCTCTTTACATTATCCAGGTAAAGCTTACACTTCTGACCCCTTTTCCGGCCACTTAACCCCCACTGACCAATTAGAGCAGCGATGGAGAAAGATTCTTCTAGAAGTAGCGCGTACGCAGTGATGCCCAGATAGCTCATTATGGACTAGGCAAAAGAGTACAATAATGTGGTTTAGTGACCTTAAAATAAAGAGTAAACAGAATAAAGAATGGTCTCAATAACCCTATGTGCCCCTATATTTGCCTAATGGCAAGTGGGGCAGTCATTACATTATTGGCAATGGCCAACCTTTATCTAATGTGTATGTTTTGGATATTACAATCTAATGGAAATGGCAGAATAAGTATAAAGGGCTTATTGTATCCAGTGGCCCTGCCACTTATATGTACAATGAGGAAATGTAAATAATGGCGCATGAGCCAATCACTCAGTATTTGTGTCAAGGTAGATATAAAGTGGAAGTTTGTCCTCATTGGTTCAGCTCCTGTTTATGGCAAGAAATATACAGATGAACAGATCATAAATAAAGCAGTTCTGATGTCCAGAAAGGATAGTAGCAAAGGAAAAGTCGAGCAGTTTCCCATAGCAAGCAGTTTGCATCTATTATTTTTTAGAGTTCCAACTGGATTGGTTGCTATAGGCAACTGCTCTACTTTTCTTTTCCATCAGTTTAAAAAAATCTATTACGTTTAGGTACGTTCAAAAATGAAGGCAACAGAACAGGGTTTTTGAAGGAGAGCAGAAAATAATTCACAGGATGAAGTGTATTGAAAAACAAGCCTGCAGATAGTATTTCCAACTCAACCTTAGCATCAGTACTGAACCCAAACGAAGAAAGGATTATGGAGTATAGCTGGCCATACATATAACATAACTGTCGACCCAACACTTGTTCGGCCAACAGCTATTTCTCCCAAGTATAGCATGCCTGTTTATTCCAATGAGCAGAGGGGAATAAGCTGCTGTCAGACAGCTCTACAGCTTTTATCCTGCGGGATCAAAGGGACTGTCATATAAAAATCCATCACTCCCGATCTTTCTCCTTCCCCAACATCCCCAAATCATGAGTCAATATTACAAAAATCGATAGGCCTGTGACCGTGGCATGATCAAAGGGAACTCCCCTCTTTGATTGGAGACTGGGGGCACCCTCTGTAGTCAGCCCCTAGAAAGGACCCCAAGGCTGTCTGCTCAGTAAGACCCCATGCACACGACCGTAAAAAATCTCCGTAATTACGGACCGTAATACGGTCCTCAATTACGGACACATTCAGTTCTATTGGTCGCGGACAACTTTCCATATCGATACGGATATGTGTCTCTGCCATAGAATTGTGCCGGGAGTTATGAAGCATGTCCTATTTTTTGTATTTTACGGGCCGTGCTCCCATACTTTGTATGGGAGAACAGCCCAAAAATGCGTGGCAGTCGCTGGCCGGCCATACCTGCAATCGCGGGCCGTGATTACGGGCACGGCTGTGTGCATGAGGCCTTAGGGTTCACACAAAGTATTTTGCAGGCAGGAAACTACCTGCGGCCCCCGCCCATAATCAATTTGTTTTGCAGTTATTACAATTTGTTCTTGAAAAAAATATTTTTATCTTTGAAGACAAGATCTTTCATCAGCAATGTGGCACTGCAATGGGGAGTCCTGCTGCTCCCACCTATGCAAATTTATTTCTTGGCTGGTGGGAGGAGACAATTGTCTTTGGGGATAATTTTGCCAAATGGACTTCATCCGTTGGATTATGGATTAGATATATTGATGACGTGCTGCTTCTTTGGAACTCTACAGCAGAGGAGTTCCATAGTTTTGTAGCAGCCCTCAATACAAATGATATAGGGCTTAAGTTCACATGTGAGATCAGTGAAAAAGAATTGTCTTTTCTGGATTTGAAAATTATAAAAACAGAAGAGGGCACAATTCGTACCAAGGTACATCGGAAAGAAACAGCAACCAATAGCTTCTTGCAATGGAACAGTTGTCATCCTTATCCCCTCAAACGTGGCATTCCAAAAGGCCAATTTATGAGAGTACGTAGGAATTGTAGCTCTATGGGTGATTTTGAGTGTCAGGCTCAGGAACTCAAAATAAGATTGAAGGATAGAGGTTTCCCCAAGAGTGTAATCAGAAAGGCCTATGAGGGAGCAAGGGACGCAGACAGGCAATGTCTCCTGGTTCCTAAAAAACGTAAAGAAGAACAAGTTACGAGACTCATAGGCACCTATGATTCTAAACAAAATGATATTATGCAAATCCTGAAAAGGTATTGGCGTATTCTCAGTTCTGATACAGATTTGGTTGATCAGATCACACAGTGGCCTTCTGTCACGTATCGGAGAGGGAAAAACATTAGGGACAGAGTCATGCACAGTTGCTTTGACCCCATTATACCTAGGGGTACGTGGCTGGAGAGACAAATACCGGGCACCTTTAAATGTGGTAGCTGTAAAGCTTGTGATTTTATTCTCAAAGGGAATAGCTTTACTAGTGTTGCAACACAGAAAAAGTACAACATTCGGGATTTTGTCAATTGCAAAACAGCGGGGGTGGTTTACCTTATTACATGCCCATGCCCCCTTAATTATGTGGGCAAAACGGCACGACAATTTCGGCGCCGGATAAGGGAGCATGTTGGAGATATTATTCATGCTAGGGACACCCCAATATCCAAGCATGTGCATGCTAAACACCAAGGTCATGCAGCATGTTTAAAGTTTCAAGCAATTGAACTCATTAGACCCCCTAAAAGAGGAGGTGACTGGGACAATTTAATTCTACGCAAAGAAGCCCAATGGATCCATAGACTGGCATGCATACAACCAACGGGTTTAAACGAGCAGACTAATTATACATGTTTTATTTAATATGCAATACCATTCCTCTTTAGGTGGCCAATATTTACCTTGGGTTGCCGTTCTGGGTGGGTGGTTTTATTTTATTTTGCATAGTGTACTATGTTTGATATGGCCATATTGGCCAGCCAACATATAAAGAGATCTTTTGTCATACTTTCCAAATAGGAGGGACCCCTCAATCTTGTCCACCTAATATGTGTTTATAAACTAAAGAGTTGCTTTGTGAGGTAGTCCACTTGCGGTGGGTAACTGTCCCGCAAGACATACTTACAAAATAAATTATCGTTTTGCTCTTACCTTCCTCTTACTTGGCAGTCCGGGCGATACGTCCTTGGCTTCTACTGCGCCTGCGTGTTCGGCTTGATGCGGTCGATGATGACCCCTGGCTGTCAGCTGACGGCGGGGGGTCACATGGGCAGGTGTCACGAATCGAGAGGGTGCGGTGATTGGTCAGTTCATGTAGCGCCGCCAAATACGAGGGGTGGAGTTTTGGTGCTTATAGTAACCCAGCGCCTGCAATGAAGTATGCCGTTGACATCGATACGAGCATCTTCCCGTGACGCACAGCAGAATATCTGCTGTTGAACATTATTATCGCTGGTGATGAGGCCAGAGTGACCAAGATACGGACCCCTGAGGATGAGTATTTGAAACGCGTAGGGTCGTTCATTGTATATGGAATGTCTGCATAGGGGACAGTAGCATTGTGTTACACCCAGCGCTAGGAGATCCGGTGATTGTTTACGGACACTGGTGCTTTTTGGGGATTGTACTATTGTTGTGCCCAGGATAAATGCTGGTTCCAGTAAAATATTGTTACAAACACTGAGATATATTTATCATAATGACTCAGTGTTTTTTGTTTAATACATTTTTTAATTTTCACGGTGGGGCTTACTTCACAGTGGTGTGTTACCCCTGTTTTTAAAACGAGTTACTATTAAAAGGTATATTTTACTCAGTTTTTCACTTCAGTGAACCATCTAATTTTCTCATATTGTGGGAGCACAATTATATTTATATCAATTTATACAGTGAATTTATATTTAGTCCATACAGTTAATACTTTCATTATATCTGGGTATGGCAGCCTTTGCACTCTCTGATTTAAACACGGAAGGGTGGATGAGCGAGGCAAAAAGTGTCTTTTCTGAATGTGAACTGGTGTATACAGCACAGGGTGCATCTCTCAAATCTACCTTTAAAAACCTTAATAGATTGCATAAGGATTATACTAGAAGCTGGTGGGAGATTCAGAGTCTGGAAAACTATTTAAAAAACAATATAGTTCCCAGAGGTCTCAGGGTCCCCATTGTTCCAGCATCAAGATTAAAAACCACCAATATAAAAGAAAGGTGGGAACAGGAGATCACAGGGAGTTCACTTAGGCTGATGCAGATTTTAGTGGAGGAAGAGAAAGTCCAGTTTGACTTTATTAGTGCTGAGCTCAAAAAAGAAATTGAGGCAGCTAAGTTTTTGGTAGATACCCCTGGTTTTGATAAAAAAGACAAAATCCTACAACAAACTCTAGAAAGGTTCACTAATCATTTAAAGGAACGTAAACACTTCCAGTTCCAGAGAGACCTACAGGAATTTAGGGAGAAAAAAGCTTACGACTTCGTTAATACCCAACAACAGCAATATCAACAGACTAATAGGGGGCCGAGGGAATCTGACCCTTCCACATCAGAGAGTGAAACTACAGACTCTGAAAGAGTGGGCCCTTTCTTTGGTGGTAGTGGTGGGAAACATAAATACAGGGGAGGAGCTAGAGCTAGAAATAGAGGCCGTGCTAGAGCCTCTTCTAATAGTGGCAATAATTTTTTAGCCAACAATCCCCCCATTTCCCGCTACATGCTGAGGGGACAAAAGGATTAGTGAAGGGAAATAATATGGATAAGCTACGAATCATAAACCTATCTGAATATATTTTGAGTGCATCAGAGAGTACGCTATTAGAAAAGGGACTTTCCTTTGTCCCCACAGTAAAGTTTGACTCATTTTCTTGGATAAAGGATCTTAACTTGTTTGCTCGTAAACTCAAATGGATCAAATTTTTCAAACACCATAATAGGAAAAAATGCATGGAATTGGGGCTAGAAGAATCCGATATGGAAGGCCTTGTGGCCTTAGAGGGGTTGCTAGAGGAATCGGGTAGAACCCCAGGTCTAGGTCCTTTCACCAATCTTAAAATGAAGAGTAGGAAGCTGCCACCTATAGGAGATTTTACCAATGTGGATTTATTTGTGGATATGGTGGGAGATGAGATCAAAAATCTTAGTCAGGACATTAAGGGCATAGATAACAACTTGTCTTGGTCCGAACGAATGGCTCTGACCACTTTAGAGAAAAAACAAAATATTGATCTAAAGGCATCTGATAAAGGTGGGAACATAGTGGTCATGAGTAGGGATGACTATAAAAAAATGTGTGAGGACATTTTACTCAATCCTGACTGTTACACCATTTTAAAGGACAACCCCACAGCACTGTTCAAGAAAGTGTTGCTGGGCATTCTGAGTGATGCAAAGAGCAGATCTTTGATCAGTGCGAGTGAGTTTGGGTTCCTGTTCCCACAATTTCCCATCATGGCGTGTTTTTATAGCCTGCCCAAAATCCACAAAGGGTATCCCCCCTTACGTGGCAGACCTATTGTTTCAGGCATTAATAATTTAACTCAAAATGTGAGTACATATGTTGATCAGGTGTTGCGCCCTTTTGTCTTGAGTCTCACATCATATGTACGTGACACCATGGATGTTCTGAAACAGGTTGACGGTATTACTTTGGAGAAAGACACACTGTTGGCTAGCCTGGATGTTGAGGCGTTATATTCATCCATACCTCACAATTTGGGCTACAAGGCGATCGAGTACTTCCTTGGATCAAGGGGCACTCAGTTTGCAGCCCATAATCAATTTGTTTTGCAGTTATTACAATTTGTTCTTGAAAAAAATATTTTTATCTTTGAAGACAAGATCTTTCATCAGCAATGTGGCACTGCAATGGGGAGTCCTGCTGCTCCCACCTATGCAAATTTATTTATTGGCTGGTGGGAGGAGACAATTGTCTTTGGGGATAATTTTGCCAAATGCACTTCATCCGTTGGATTATGGATTAGATATATTGATGACGTGCTGCTTCTTTGGAACTCTACAGCAGAGGAGTTCCATAGTTTTGTAGCAGCCCTCAATACAAATGATATAGGGCTTAAGTTCACATGTGAGATCAGTGAAAAAGAATTGTCTTTTCTGGATTTGAAAATTATAAAAACAGAAGAGGGCACAATTCGTACCAAGGTACATCGGAAAGAAACAGCAACCAATAGCTTCTTGCAATGGAACAGTTGTCATCCTTATCCCCTCAAACGTGGCATTCCAAAAGGCCAATTTATGAGAGTACGTAGGAATTGTAGCTCTATGGGTGATTTTGAGTGTCAGGCTCAGGAACTCAAAATAAGATTGAAGGATAGAGGTTTCCCCAAGAGTGTAATCAGAAAGGCCTATGAGGGAGCAAGGGACGCAGACAGGCAATGTCTCCTGGTTCCTAAAAAACGTAAAGAAGAACAAGTTACGAGACTCATAGGCACCTATGATTCTAAACAAAATGATATTATGCAAATCCTGAAAAGGTATTGGCGTATTCTCAGTTCTGATACAGATTTGGTTGATCAGATCACACAGTGGCCTTCTGTCACGTATCGGAGAGGGAAAAACATTAGGGACAGAGTCATGCACAGTTGCTTTGACCCCATTATACCTAGGGGTACGTGGCTGGAGAGACAAATACCGGGCACCTTTAAATGTGGTAGCTGTAAAGCTCGTGATTTTATTCTCAAAGGGAATAGCTTTACTAGTGTTGCAACACAGAAAAAGTACAACATTCGGGATTTTGTCAATTGCAAAACAGTGGGGGTGGTTTACCTTATTACATGCCCATGCCCCCTTAATTATGTGGGCAAAACGGCACGACAATTTCGGCGCCGGATAAGGGAGCATGTTGGAGATATTATTCATGCTAGGGACACCCCAATATCCAAGCATGTGCATGCTAAACACCAAGGTCATGCAGCATGTTTAAAGTTTCAAGCAATTGAACTCATTAGACCCCCTAAAAGAGGAGGTGACTGGGACAATTTAATTCTACGCAAAGAAGCCCAATGGATCCATAGACTGGCATGCATACAACCAACGGGTTTAAACGAGCAGACTAATTATACATGTTTTATTTAATATGCAATACCATTCCTCTTTAGGTGGCCAATATTTACCTTGGGTTGCCGTTCTGGGTGGGTGGTTTTATTTTATTTTGCATAGTGTACTATGTTTGATATGGCCATATTGGCCAGCCAACATATAAAGAGATCTTTTGTCATACTTTCCAAATAGGAGGGACCCCTCAATCTTGTCCACCTAATATGTGTTTATAAACTAAAGAGTTGCTTTGTGAGGTAGTCCACTTGCGGTGGGTAACTGTCCCGCAAGACATACTTACAAAATAAATTATCGTTTTGCTCTTACCTTCCTCTTACTTGGCAGTCCGGGCGATACGTCCTTGGCTTCTACTGCGCCTGCGCGTTCGGCTTGATGCGGTCGATGATGACCCCTGGCTGTCAGCTGACGGCGGGGGGTCACATGGGCAGGTGTCACGAATCGAGAGGGTGCGGTGATTGGTCAGTTCATGTAGCGCCGCCAAATACGAGGGGTGGAGTTTTGGTGCTTATAGTAACCCAGCGCCTGCAATGAAGTATGCCGTTGACATCGATACGAGCATCTTCCCGTGACGCACAGCAGAATATCTGCTGTTGAACATTATTATCGCTGGTGATGAGGCCAGAGTGACCAAGATACGGACCCCTGAGGATGAGTATTTGAAACGCGTAGGGTCGTTCATTGTATATGGAATGTCTGCATAGGGGACAGTAGCATTGTGTTACACCCAGCGCTAGGAGATCCGGTGATTGTTTACGGACACTGGTGCTTTTTGGGGATTGTACTATTGTTGTGCCCAGGATAAATGCTGGTTCCAGTAAAATATTGTTACAAACACTGAGATATATTTATCATAATGACTCAGTGTTTTTTGTTTAATACATTTTTTAATTTTCACGGTGGGGCTTACTTCACAGTGGTGTGTTACCCCTGTTTTTAAAACGAGTTACTATTAAAAGGTATATTTTACTCAGTTTTTCACTTCAGTGAACCATCTAATTTTCTCATATTGTGGGAGCACAATTATATTTATATCAATTTATACAGTGAATTTACCCCGGCCATTGAGCGCCTCAGGCAAAAACTGCCATAAAAAACGCGATCTCTGTCTCCCATTGATGTCAATGAGAGGTCAGAGACGGAAACGCCCGAAGAAAGGGCATGTTACTTCTTTTTCCCACGAGCGTTTTTTAGCGCTCGTCGGAAAAAAAACGCCTCCGCCTCCCATTTAAATCAATAGGAGGTGATTTCGGGCATTTTTTGGCGCTGTTTCCGATTCTATCAAAAACAGCGCCAAAATACTGTGTGTGTGAAACCTGCTGTTATCGCATATTATGTGCTGCTCTAATAGAAGCCTGTGTCATAGTGACATAGTATAATGTATTAGTATACAGGCGTATGCTCATACATTATAAGTAAAAATAAATAAAATTATCTCTTCATGGGATTGAAAAAAGCCTTATTTTGCATAAAGTATATTTTATTGCCCATACATTACATAAAAACAAAAAACCTACACATATTAGATATCTACATCACTGTAATAACCCGAAGAATTAATATAGCAATTTATTTAGTGTGAAAGGTGAACAGGATAAAAATGAAACAAAAAAAAACAATGCCAAAAATTGCTTTTTCCTAAGACAGAGAGGCAAAAACTGAAATGTAGCTGTCATTAAGGGGTTAAAGAAATGCTAAAACTAGAAATGGCTGATAAAAATACACAGAAGATAAACTTGCTCATGCTATTTGCCAGTCTGCAGGAACTTCTGCATGTTCCTGAAAAATCAGTCTGGTAGAAATCCTACAGGAAACACAGAGGCGTCTGGTGAATGACTGAGGGTGAGGCTTGACAAGGGGGCAGGGTTTAACGATCTGTGTGTCCTACTGCAGTCAGGGCAGAGGACAGAGGTTAGTGATGCAGCCAGTTGTCTTACAGCCAGGCACACGATTGTGAGGAGAATCAGGGGGAAAATGGCTCATCTCTCAGAATTATAAGAATTCTTTACATATTTCTCTTTATTAATTGCAATATGAGACAAAAAATAATCCAAGGAAAGGGAGAGATTAATGGAGGAATTTCTGGGTTATTTAAAAAATGTTGTGCATTATCTACAGTATGTTTAGTGATCCTTTAAAGATGGCCATACACAATACAATTTGCCCGGGATCCTACCAGCAATCTGATATTTTTCACTGTCAGGATGGTGGTCTTTCTAGGAGAATAGACTACAAGATATCTTTAATGATGGGGATGATTCCCATGTGGTAGATTGTTCTGACTTGAAAATATGTTTTTTGTCCATTGCTGCAAATCCATAGTCTCATAGCATAGCTGATTAAACACTGCAATAGCACATAATCAGTAGTGACCACAAAAAATGTAAAGAAAGTCCTCGAACTGTGATGATAGCTGGAACAATTTTACATTGAGATTATTTTAGTAATATACACATAACATTCATTAACATTCATCTTTTGTGGTCATATGTATAGGCAGTGGATATGAATGCGGAGTCAGAAAGAAAGGATGAAAACTAAGATAGAGCACCGAACTTCAAGCCAATGGAGCAAGAAGGGTTTAGGGAACAGGAATGATCTACTTTGCAAAACACAATTAAGTCCAGTAGCAGTCACACATAGGTCCTGGTGTCTGAGAAGCCCAAGAGCCCCTCTGCCACATAACTACTATTAACTAAATGCCCGAAGGCAAAATGAGCCCTAACTTGCCAACTACCTATGAACAATAATGAATAAAATAAGAAAAAACTTTATTAATGCTATTGTAAGCAGTTTAACGAACCACAATGATTTAAAATGATCAATACCAGCTGCTAGAAGGGGAATTCCTAGGCACGTTGCCTGTGAGATAGATATCAATAGCATAATTCTATCTAAACCAGTTTTCTCAATTGGTGTCAGCGGCTACAGAGTTCTGAATCTCCACTAACTAATAGAGACAATTGTATCTAGCGGCTGAGCATTGTATTAAAAATAAGTAGCCCCCCCCCCCCCGCCGACATGTTTCGCTACATATGTAGCGTCTTCAGGGGTTTCCGGGGCTAGTGATGGCACGCTGCAAACATCCCCTTATTTTATAGAGTTGGAGTGACGAACACGTGGGTTTGTCCGTATGGCTAGCCAATCATAATTGTTAACGACGGTCGAGCACCTCACTAGCGTAATGGACATGTAAATTGACCTATCAGAGGTAATACCGGCTAGGCGGTCCTCTGTTAGAGATGGCACATGCGCCCAAGTAAGGAAAAATCAAACTCGCGTCTAATTATAGAGACGCCGGAGTACTTAGAAATTTTTCAAGCCAAGGTTGTTGTGCATGCGCTGGGACTTAGTCCCTGAGAAGGAAATGTATATAAAGTAAAGTATAGAGGTTAAATCTGAGTAAGAAGTGTATCCAGCGTCTATTTGTGAAATAATTATAATACTTAGTCGTCTAGGGAGCTGAGTGTATTGCGCATGCCGTGGGACGCAGTCCCTGAGATGAGAAAACTATCCCTAATGAAACGTATCTAAGTATATTATTTTTATAGTTACGATTGGTGAAGCACTTAGTTGCTAGGTAAGGTATACAATACATATCCTAGGGCTATGGCCACGAGAAACTATTTGTATCATTTAGATAGCACCAGAAGTGAAATTAAATGAAAAAGGGGGAAAATTGGCCATCATGGCTCATGGTTCGAGCTACGGTCTCACTGGACTCATGAAATATCTGAAGTTTGAACATAAATACAGTAGGATGATCGTAATAGATTAGGAATATCATCAAAAGTGAGAGGGCAGGTATAAAAATAAAAATATCCTATAACATGTTCAAGTGATTAAGTCAAAAGAAAATACATAAATAAGTTGACACTATAAGATAGGTATATTAAAGTAAGGCCACTTAGGTGAATCCTTCATTAAGACCATTTGGTCTAGATTTCCAGGCCTGGTGCCCAATTTCAATTGGGTGATGCACCAGAATTGGTGTAAGCGGCATTGCCATCATGCATGGATCGGATATGTCTTGGCAACGGTGTGTCTTCCTTTTTGTTAATTGTACCGATCTGCTTTGAGATTCTTCTCCCCAATTCTTGAACAGTTTTGCCGATATAAAGTTTGGCACAGGGGCATTTTGCTATGTACAGTGAAGGAAATAAGTATTTGATCCCTTGCTAATTTTGTAAGTTTGCCCACTGTCAAAGACATGAACAGTCTAGAATTTTTAGGCTAGGTTAATTTTACCAGTGAGAGATAGATTATATTTTAAAAAAAAAAGAAAATCACATAGTCAAAATTATATATATTTATTTGCATTGTGCACAGAGAAATAAGTATTTGATCCCTTTGCCAAACAAGACTTAATACTTGGTGGCAAAACCCTTGTTGGCAAGCACAGCAGTCAGACGTTTTTTGTAGTTGATGATGAGGTTTGCACACATGTTAGATGGAATTTTGGCCCACTCCTCTTTGCAGATCATCTGTAAATCATTAAGATTTCGAGGCTGTCGCTTGGCAACTCGGATTTTCAGCTCCCTCCATAAGTTTTTGATGGGATTAAGGTTTGGAGACTGGCTAGGCCACTCCATGACCTTAATGTGCTTCTTTTTGAGCCACTCCTTTGTTGCCTTGGCTGTTTGTTTTGGGTCATTGTCGTGCTGGAAGACCCAGCCACGAGCCATTTTTAATGTCCTGGTGGAGGGAAGGAGGTTGTCACTCAGGATTTGACGGTACATGGCTCCATCCATTCTCCCATTGATGCGGTGAAGTAGTCCTGTGCCCTTAGCAGAGAAACACCCCCGAAACATAATGTTTCCACCTCCATGCTTGACAGTGGGGACGGTGTTCTTTGGGTCATAGGCAGCATTTCTCTTCCTCCAAACACAGCGAGTTGAGTTAATGCCAAAGAGCTCAATTTTAGTCTCATCTGACCACAGCACCTTCTCCCAATCACTCTCAGAATCATCCAGATGTTCATTTGCAAACTTCAGACGGGCCTGTACATGTGCCTTCTTGAGCAGGGGGACCTTGCGGACACTGCAGGATTTTAATCCATTACGGCGTAATGTGTTACCAATGGTTTTCTTGGTGACTGTGGTCCCAGTTGCCTTGAGATCATTAACAATTTCCCCCTGTGTAGTTTTCGGTTGAGCTCTCACCTTCCTCAGGATCAAGGATACCACACGAGGTGAGATTTTGCACGGAGCCCCAGATCGATGTTGATTGACAGTCATTTTGTATGTCTTCCATTTTCTTACTATTGCACCAACAGTTGTCTCCTTCTCACCCAGCGTCTTACTTATGGTTTTTGTAGCCCATTCCAGACTTGTGCAGGTCTATGATCTTGTCCCTGGCATCCTTAGAAAGCTCTTTGGTCTTGCCCATGTTGTAGAGGTTAGAGTCAGATTGATTAATTGAGTCTGTGGACAGGAGTCTTTTATACAGGTGACCATTTAAGACAGCTGTCTTTAATGCAGGCACCAAGTTGATTTGGAGCGTGTAACTGGTCTGGAGGAGGCTGAACTCTTAATGGTTGGTAGGGGATCAAATACTTATTTCTCTGTGCAAAATGCAAATAAATATATATAATTTTGACTATGTGATTTTCATTTTTTTTTATATATATTCTACCTCTCACTGGTAAAATTAACCTAGCCTAAAAATTCTAGACTGTTCATGACTTTGACAGTGGGCAAACTTACAAAATCAGCAAGGGATCAAATACTTATTTCCTTCACTGTATATAACTCCACTACTTTGACAATTAATGGATTGCCTGATCTCATAGGTTTTACCATCAAAGGGATTACAGAAGTTTTTCACTGCAGGGTTAAGGGTACAAAAGGAGTATCTTCCACAGGGATGAGATCCTATAACTGGAGATTTGAGCCAGATATTCCGTGGCAAAAATTGTCTAGAATAGTGACTATGTACTAGAAAATCCCACAGATTTTTACCTCAGCAGTACGTGATACTAGGAGTAGTTGAAATTGCATTCCTAAGGTTTGGATCAGCATGAAGAATAGGCCAGTGTTTTTTTATTATCTTAGAGACCTGGGAGGAACCTGCATCAAAGGTTCCTATGCACCTTATAGTGGGAGAGGGCTTAATGGATTTAAGACTTGCCATACAGAAGTTAGTCACCCGGCCCTGGCATAGGCCATGTGTAGGCTCTTTTTAGGGTATCCACGAGCTAGAAACTTTTGATAAAGACTGTCAAGTTCAAGTTGAAAAGATTGCTCATCAGAGCAATTTCTCTTGGCCCTTGATTTTTAAATCTGTAGTACGTGATACTAGGAGTAGTTGAAATTGCATTCCTAAGGTCTGAATCAGCATGAAGAATAGGCCAGTGTTTTTGTAATATCTTAGAGACCACATTCGAGTTGAAAAGATTGCTCATCAGAGCAATTTCTCTTGGCCCTTAGGCATTGTCCTATCCGGATTCCTTTCTTTAGCGCCGGTGGATGTAAACTATCCCAATGTAAAAAAAACTGTAGCTGTGGCCTTTACGTAAAATGTCTGTATGGACACTGCCACCAGGGTCCAGGGAGATTTTGAGAGCGAGAAAATTAACTACTTTATCGTGACTCTCATGGGTAAATTTCATTCCGACAGAGTTGTTATTGAGTATGACCATGAAATCTGAAAACAATGACAGGTCCCCATCCCAAAGTATAAGAATGTCGTCAATGTATCTACCCCAAAATAACATGTGACAGGTAAAACAAAGTAAATCATCAGTGAAAACAATAGTGTCTTCCCACCACCCTAAAAATAAATTGGCATACGTGGGTGCACAAAGAGTACCCATGGCAGTCCCTTTTAATTGGTGATAGAATTTGCCGTCAAAAATAAAATAATTGTGTGTGAGCAAAAACTTAAGTAGTGATAACTTTGGTGCTCAAAAAATGTTTAACGGCATGAAGGCCGAAGCTGTGCTGAATATTTGTATACAAGGGTTCAATGTCAATACTCGCTATCAATGTAGTGGGGGTAACATTAATCTTCTGGACCCTGGTGACAGTGTTCTTTGTATCCCTCAGGAAAGAAGGCAAGGATGTTACAAAGGATGAGAGCATCTCATCTACATATAAACTGATACCTTGTGTGAGATTTTCATTGCCAGACACAATGGGCCTGCCAGGGACAGGGCGAGAGGCCTTATGAATCTTAGGCAAGGCATAAAAGGTTGATAAGGTATGACTCGGGTTGTACATGCATTTGAATTCATCTTGTGTGATCAGGTTTTGTGTTTTAGCCTCAGTTAGGCGAAGATGTAGTTCAGACAGAAAGGAATCAGTTGGAATCCCTTCTAAAATGATGTATGTAGCAGTGTCATCCAGTATTCTATGGACCATGTGGACATAGTCGACATGGCCCATGACCACAATGTTGCCCCCTTTGATGGAGGGCATTAGGATTATTTCTTGATTTTTACATAATTTATCTAATGCCAATATCTAAAATTTACTGAGGTTACCAAAATCTTTGGATTTACTAGATTTCAATTTTTGCAGGTGTGCACTGAACATTTTGCTAAAAATATCAATGTGGCCGTACTGTGAGAATAGAGGAGTCAGTTTAGAGTTAGGGTGTAATGTAGAAAAGGGGCCAGTGGCACTGACAGCTCCAAATTCATTTTCATTTAGTAAGTCCTCAAGGTCTCTAAGGGTATCAGATTCTTCACGATTCGGGTATGTTACATCCTGTGTAAAATTCTTGAAATATTTGTGTAGGGCAAGCTTCCTGGCAAACAGATTTATGTCCTTAGTCCAGGTGAATTTGTCAAAGACTGGAGTGGTGGTGTACAATAAACTCCTCCATAATAACATTTCTTGATGGGAACTCAACTGGACAGAGGACATATTATAGATCTGAATTTCATCTCCCCTAGTGTCCCCACATGGTATTGTTGTTGTCATTATTGGTTTTGACCCCATCATAGGTTGGGTGGCTCTAAAAAAGGGAATTTGAGGTAACCCATAGATGAATTGACGATACTCGTCAGGCATGTAGTGTTCCCTCCATCCTGGATTATATTCGTGCCCATAGCGTAGGGGGTTGTTGGCATAGTTTGAGTATTAGATGTAGGTAAGGAGAGAGAGAATGAAGAAGTAGAAATAGGGACAGCAGAGAAGCCTGCCTGTGTATGGTTTCCCTGACATACTGAATGGGATGACCAAGTGATATTGGAGTTCTTTTTGAAAAGTTATGTCTGCTGTTCTTGATTTTGCGTTTGGTACCTAGTCTAGAATTGTCACTAGGCTGCCTAGGTTCTTCCGTACCCGAAACGTCAGATTCTGAAAAATTGGTTGATCTGGTGTCACGTGTATAAGTGGGATATACTCGTGCTTTATAAGTATAGGCTTGGCCTGTATCAAAATCTCTACGATCGTATATATTTACGCTATTTTCTCTCTTTGATTTAATCTTGTTATATTTCAATATTTTTTTTGTAGTTTAATTTCACAATTACTAAGTTCAGGCAAGGAGTTAAATACTTGAATGTCCACTATTTCTTTTTCTAATTGGAGACGGGACTTATTGAGGTCACATTTTTCAATTTCCAAAAGGGAAATGCGTAGGGAATTGTCTGTTAGGAGTTCATCTCGGCCCTTTGTAAAGACCACCACATAAGACACCAGTACAATAAATTGCACATGGTAAGTGGAAAGCCCCATTACAGATTTTGCATTGGAGCTTCAAGTTATGCTTCTGTGTTCCTTATTAGTCAAGCAATTTTTAGAAACTAGTTTGAGTGGTTTCATTTAAATACAAGTACTAAAAAACAATAAACAGGTTCCATTAGAGAATTTATATGTTGTAGGAAGAATTGTCCTTTGATGAGAACTATCCACAAACCCAAATAGTACCAGGAATGAAAGTCACATAGATCTCCCTGTGTTTGTGTGTTTATTCACAAAACATATGCAGAGGTTACCGCTTTCTACTAATCTTATCATATCTTGTTTGAGTTCGGATCATAAGTACCAATAAAACTGTAGCCAACCCAGTCATATCCTACCAAAGCGATCGCAAACCATACACCAAGTTTTCATCAGTACAAGAATAAGGACCAAAATGTACTGCTGCCCTTGTGCTTTTACAAGCAATAGGTTGGTTTTCTAGACTTTTTGTATTATATTAAATTTTTTATAAATAATCCTTAATTCAGGTGGCAGTTAATGTGAAATTTACTGTGTGTGCATTATAATAACAATATGTTTAAACATGGCTTTAAAATGTTGTCATGTGAAAAGATGCAGTTTAAACCACTCAAACGTTTATTAAAGAAAATGCAAATTTCAATTTTGATAAACAAATAATGTAGTGAAATCCTCCATACCCAATTGTGCAGCAATTCAGTCAGAAGCGTTACGGCCCTACCTCACAGTGGACTGGTAAGAGAAATACAAGCGCAGTCTCACCAACAGGGGTGTATGCAGGATGTTGTCCAGCGAGGTATCACGAACACACGTCCAAACACAGACATGTGTTTGATCTTCAATCAGTGCCCCTAAAACATTCCCAGCCATAGCCAGTGCCATTTTAAAGGTGTCAGCCACTACTCAATAACGCCATGAGCCACATGGCCGCAATACAGTACCTGCTAATTACCACCTCCAGCTCCTCTTCCCTTCACCGCTAATCGGAAGTTATGAGTGAGCAGTCAGGCCAGAACAGGAAACTCACATGTAACTTTCTCTTCAGAGTGGAGTAGCACTGCAGAGAATGTTTTACCTACAAAAGCAATCTAACGTTGCCCAAACAGTGTAGTGTTGGCTAGTAGTCTCAGTTTAGGAAGATTAGCTTAAAATCGAATGTGTATGGGAGCATCCCAACTGTACCATGACGGCAGATGTTGGGGGAAGCGAGGATCGGGCATGTTGGGTTTTTTCTGCCAGGACATATGCCACTATCAGAAACGTCTGGTAGTTGCTTGTCTCTCTTCCCCCATATTGGGGAGGTTGGGGAAGATAGCTGTTGGTTAGTGTATTGCCAGCCTAGTGTATTGCATCTACAGAGACAAAGGCATTGTGTCCTGAGCCATCGCAACAGTTCTGAACCCAATACTGTCCTGGTGACCCTATAACTTAACTAAATCTCTTAACCCTATATCTATTTTAGCTTATGGGTAGGAGGCATAAATAGAATTCCAAGACTCCTTTTTGTTTATTTTTTAAATGTTTAGTATTGCACATAGGATCACTAATTTGATCCCTTGTTTTATGTTTAAATATGCTCTAGAAAAATGAAACCTTAAATCTGGTTTCTGTGGGCAACCCAATACCATATGTAATGTGGGCTATGTGAGTTACTTTATCACCATGGGTTTATGTCTGTAAGGAGCATGTACTATTATTAGCTTATATTCACATTTGGATTAGTGCATACAGTGCTATTTTTGCAAAACAATGGAAACATTGACAAAACCCCAACAGACCCCGTTATAAATCAACAGGGTTTATCGGGCACCATTTGGTTCCATAATATAACGGATCTGGCAAAACTTCATGGCCTCCATTATAAATGGAAGCCATGAGGCCATTGTGAACAACGCCTTATTTATTTAAAAAGCACCATAAACTTTCACGGCACTGTACATGTGAAATAGAGTGGGAGCAATACATAAATGAGCATACTCATATAGCAGTTAAATGAGCTTATACAGTAGAGCCAAGCGCTAGGCAGCGATAGCTACAAGTACCATCTACATTTACAGATTGTGCTGCTGATAATGATCATTTTAAGGCGACATGGTTGATCAAGATTAACTAAACACTAGTTTTATTATTTATCGCTTATCGTTTCCTGCATCCACACTGCCCATTTATTATTACAAGCAAGCAAATCATGCCAACATATGATCTGGTATCTGGAGATGAGGGCAGATATGTATGGAGGGACTAGCTTGTGAAGCGCTTTTTATATATCATTGTACTGAATTTTACAATGTATTCGCTTGGCGATGGGCAGGGCCGGACTGGCCATCTGGCAGTTCTGGCAAATGCCAGATTGGCTGGTGCACAGTGGTATGTTGGCTGCCACTCAAGCATTTCTTTTAAATTATATCTGCGGATTAAAGCCTATTCACACTGGGTGTCTGATCAAGCTTATCTGTTAGCGGCTGTAAACCAGACAGTTTGACGGAAAAAAATAGTGGTACTTGTTGCATTATTTTTTCTTTCATAATGATGAACACCACGCCACAGCCCGATAAATCTCATTATTTGTCAATGTCCTAGGTTTAAGTGTCGGTTGTGCGGCATGTGTCCCAGGTTATTCATGCGTAAAGTTTATATGGTGGGATTATTCATGTGTATAGTATATAAAGCAGTACAGGATTCACTTAATATTGATAACATCTAGCTTAGATGTAATCGATATTAGGTGGGTCATGTGTGTCAGAGACTAAACTGAACTGTTGGAATGGGCTAAAAGAGAATGATACAGATTCTATGTATACAGGATATGTAGAAGCTGTATCGTAAAAAGTAAAAAAATATTTTAATAAAAGTAAATGAGAAAATTGCTTCAAAACGCAAATCATAAGAATTAAATACAAAAAAAAAATCCATTCATAGGTTAAAATAACCTTTAAATTCATCCACCTAGTAATTAAAGGGTACCTACACTTTCACTGAAGAACTATTATAGGGCAGAAGTGTGCACTATAATAACTTTTCTAAATAACTTGTATTACTGATTTGGCTTCTAGCAGCAGCATGGATTGTGTATAGTCCATGCAGACAGCAGCTCATAACTCTGCAGTGGGAGACAGAGCGCCCTTCTCGTCCACATGGCTCCCGTATACAGAATGGTCGCCGGCTTTACAGGATTCTATAGTGCTGGCAGCCGTTCTGCATATGGAAAGTGGAGGCATGCCTTAAATAATATCTCATTTATCTTTACAGCCAAAAATTTATTTAGTAAATGAATTACGAACACATTATATATCCTGGTGGTGTATGATGTATTATATTTATCGCACAAATATTTTTTTTAATATTTCTGCAATATTCTATTTATTACTAGAAATGGAAATATGATTGGGAAGAGTTTTTTCTCCGGGTACTGTCACCATCTCGAGTATGCTTCATTCCTGCTGTACTTCTCCTGTGCTGCTCAAACATTTTATAACGGATAATCAGTCACCGTTCCTGTATGTGAGTCGTGACCGGTGTATACATTCAGCCCATCACATGCTGCACAGTTTTGTTGGATTTATGGATTTATGAAATATCAGAATTCCACAAAAGGAAGGCAGCATTTCAAGGAGCATCAGACACAATGTACAATGTTTTTGTATATATGGAGGGTGGGCTCGCAATTGCGCATACAGTTGGACAGTAGATGGGCCTGTGTGTTTTAAAATGCCAGGACTTTTTATGTCCCAGTCCGGGCCTGGCAATGGGTAACTAGTGAAGGAAGTGGCAGAGAGGAGAGAGAGGAGAGATGGGTCCTGTGGTTTCCGTTTGCCTTTCTGTTAATGGGTTCCTCCGACAGAAAGCTCAGACGGAACGTATCAATGGAAACCGAACGCTGATGTGAACAGGCCCTTATTTAGGGCAAAAATAGCGAAATGTAAAACGAGAAGGTATTGAAATACCAAGTCACCACATTGCCCTCTTGTGGCATACAAAATATCTGCAGTTTTTAAGTAACAAGACTGCAATTCATGGTTCCTACAGTGGTTAATCTTGGAAAATGGTATGTAGTATGTATAAAAAAAATAAATGCATGGATTAAGAACAGAACAATCTTTCAGAAGAGAATACAGACGTGTTTTCAGGACTGGCAGGCTGGCTCCAAAAGGAAACCCCAACTATGTCTACAACTCTGCAGTTTCAAACAGCTTGGCATCTCTGACCTGGAACAGTCATTGAAAATTCTGGATACAAAGTATGAAAAACGCTCTTGGTTAAATAAGAGTATGTGTTTCCCCTCACAACGTCCATCTGTAACACAGATTCACAATGTATGCAAAAAGAAACGTGTGATAAATGGAGTCCTTCCATCCCACAAACATTGATTCATACCTAGACCTCAGAGCACTTCAACCCTACTATAAAATACTTGGCCGATAGGCTTCTGAATGTGCTTTACTAGACTTGATATTACTCGCATTATCATAGACTCGGACATGACCTGTACATTTATATCAAATTTGGGCACAAAATCTGGTTGCCTTGAACAAATTTGTTTAACACTGAATGCATATTCCACAGGGCAGTAAAGTAATAATATACGGAAATCTTAAGGCTGGGTTCACACGACCTATTTTCAGACATAAACGAGGCGTATTATGCCTCGTTTTACGCCTGAAAATAGGGCTACAATACGTCGGCAAACATCTGCCCATTCATTTGAATGGGTTTGCCGACGTACTGTGCAGACGACCTGTCATTTACGCGTCGTCTTTTGACAGCTGTCAAACGACGTCGCGTAAAAATACAGCCTCATCAAAAGAAGTACAGGACACTTCTTTCAGACGTAATTTGAGCCGTACTTCATTGAACTCAATGAAGGGCAGCTCAAAATTTACGGCTGTCAGACAAGCCTCGCAAAATGCGAGGAGGAGGAATTACGGCTGAAACGAGGCAGCTGTTTTCTCCTGAAAACAGTCTGTCATTTCAGACGTAAAAGCCTCTCATCGTGTGCACATACCCTAAGCACTTCAATGCTGGACTATACATACCCTCTTATAGGTTCCTGTTGTACAAACAGCAACATCTCTTTACAAATCGTTGGGGGTCACATAAAATCTATGGGCACTTCCAGTTAAATTGCTGTAAAAAGTTTAGAAATAATTATTTTAAAACAGAGGTATGGAGTGTAAAATATTTTCTCCAAGTTAAAGAAGTTATCTTACTGAACATTATAGGAGTATATTCCATGATGAGACAAAATACAAGCAGACAGGTACTTTATTATAGTAGATCTATAGTCCAGTGTCTATTGTTCAACAGGGTAACTTTGACTCTGAACTGAATTTAGTTAGGGAACCTCTATAAGTAATTTTCAATATCATACTTCCAACATTATTGGCCCTTAGAGTCAATCATAGACCCTCTAAACAAAGGTAAAAACTGCTCATTTAGTAAATATTTCCATATTACAGATACATCTTTGTCATCTGTGGCATACTTAGAAGACAAGGGGCACCATAGCAAAGATCAACATGGGCCCCCCAATTTTGGCTTTGGATCTTGTCACTCAGAATAGAAGGGCCTGCTATCTTTGTTCTTAAAGCCCTTTTTAAGACCAGTGGGCCAATTTCCCCATTATGCAGCGCCTCTGGAAAGTTAAGTCCTGATGTAATGTACTTACTTCTGTGCGGTTCATTGCCATCCTTCCCTGCCAGTCGCCGCATTGAAACTCTTGTTGGGGTCGGCAGGGATGTTGGGCGATGCAATAATCTGCTGGGGAACCCATGCAAACTGGGGTTACGATACCCACAACTGAACGAGCAGCTTCTACTATGGTGAGACTGGACACCAAATCATCACCTATTCTAGACGACAACAGGCAGGACTTCAACACTTGGGTAAGTCCAGGGAAGCTTACCTAGGCGCACAGGTATTCCCTAATAATAATTCAAGAATTCTATTGCCTGTCAAGCTGTCACAGAACTCTAATTTGGTTTAATTAGGGCAGTGGCATAGTTATAGGAGTCACAGTGGTCACAGTTACGACTGGGCCCTGAAGCCACGTCTGTCCACAGTTATTGTATTAACTGGAGACACTGCAGTAAACTACACAGGCCCCTGTTACTCCATATACTTACCCTCCTTGCTCCTGAGTTGGGTGCTCTTCGATTTGGGGCGCAGCGATGGGTCCTGATGGTGTTCAGCGTCAGAACGTTGTATGCTCGATGCACATAGCGTCGTGTATGAGGTAGGTCAAAACATATGTCTTGGGGTTTGTGCCCCATATCATTTAAGACCCTAGCAATGCCCATGGCTGCAAGTGAAACTTACAGGTGGGCTTCAGCCGTCAGTCATAAAGAGAAGTTAGGAGGGGCTCAAAAATAACTTTTGCACCTGGGCCTATGAGCCTTTAGCTACGCCCCTGCACCAGCCATGCAATCTCCTCAGATCAACATTGCTTGTAGTATGGGTACTGAAGAGCTCAGTAACTCAACTATAGGGGCTCCCTCACACTTGCTACGGATAATTTTGATCCAATACGGATGAGGAATACAGCTTTTTTTTTTTACAATTTGTTGTTTTTGTTTCTGCATTGTATCTGTTTTTTTCTTTATTTTGTTAGTTATTCGTATTTTATCTGTAATTGTTACATTGTTTTTGTTAAAGGATTTACTATTTTTTTTGCCGTTTTTGTAATGTTGCTGAATTACAGATATAAAAACGGAAACAAATACGCACATGTGAACTATGCAAAAAACGAATGTCTTTTTAGAATCAACCAATTGACTTCTATGGGCTAAACGGGATGCAAGCACATAAACAAACGTGATAATCAAAAATGGAAATGTGAATAAAACCATTTAAATGTATTGCCACTGCTTTTCAATAAAAAGCGACTTGTCTCATTTAGGTGTCGTTTGGATGCTGCAAAGCCTAAATCGCATGTGATTCGCAACCAAATTGTATTCTTAAATAGCCGCACGACAGCAAGACACAGACAAATCAAACATTATTCTGCTGCGCAACTTACATGCGACCGAAGACGACTGATAGCCCTAGCCTCATAAACATTGGACCAACTGCTAACCCCACCAGATTCAGACAAACATTGTAGAGCTCCATATTCTGCTCCCTAATCACAAAAAATGTACACAGATGGAGCAAGGTAAACTACCCCAAAGGAAGGTTGAAAACTTGTTTGTCTGGAATCATAATGCATCAAAAGAAAAGGACCAAAATTCATAGTGGAGTGAGAGGTTATGTCAGAACAGATCGCAACTTTATGTGCAGTATAAGGCCGGGTGCCCACGGTTCGGATTTGCTGTGTAAAACTACGTAGCATATCCGACCTGGAACCCGCAGTAAAGCAGCTGTAGAAAAGAGAAAAAAAGATTCATACGTACCATGGCCGTTGTCATGGTGACGCGTCCCTCCTTTGATGTCCAGTCCAGCCTCCCTGGATGACGCTGCTGCTATGTGACCTGTGATTGGCTGCAGCAGTCACATGGGATGAAATGTCATCCCAGGAGGCCGAACTGGAGGAAAAAGCAGGGAGTTCTGGGTAAGTATAAACTTTTTTTTTTTCTGAGTTGCGACAAAATTTGCATCACTTGGCTATTCATTGCAGGTTTTTCATGGGGAATGGGGAAAACCTGCAACAGAAAAGCAACGAAAATGCAGCATATGTTGACATGCTGCAGATTTAAATTCCACACCGCAGGAATTTATTAATGTTTTCAATTTATTGATTTATTCAGTTCATTAACGTTTACGCTGTGTGGGCATGACATTTTCAAAATCTCATCCACTTTGCTGCTACTGTAAATGCTGCGGAATTTCTGCACAGAATTCCGTAGCGTTTATGCTACGTGGAAACCCGGCCTTTATGTATTGGTGTTAGAGAGGTTGAATGTGCTTACTTAGCAACTGACAAAAGTTTGATCCCCAGATCAAAACTTAAATTTAAAAGTGGGAAATGAAAAAACATTTCTGGCAGTCAGGGTACAAAATAACAGCCTCCACTTTATTACAAGTCACTGAAATATTCCACATCTATTTATCATCTCCTAGAACCTCGAGAAGGTTGTGCTGGCTAAATATGTGCAGATTGAGTGTCCTGAATTACCCAAACCCCTCTAGTAATAGAGCAGCAGTGCCACCAGATAGTCAGGAAAGGGGACCTGTTGCAGATTGAAAAAAAATGGTGTGAGCAGCTGTTGATAGTGACTGTTAACGCAATCATGGGCCAAAATATATTAGACTGAAATTAGTAATGGGTGTAATGTCCGTGGCTGCGGGCTGTCAGCTCCAGCCTCCCGCTGACAGCTGCAGCCACGAGTCGGCAAGCGCTGGCCCCAGCCTCCTCCTCAGGAGACGCCAGCGCTTGCATCCACTCACCACCGCCGGAGCCCGCAGGGTGCGCGCGCACGCTCCTCCCCGCTCTTAAAGGGGCAGCGCGCGCACCGGACATCTTGAACGACCTTTGACCCATGAGTACCCTGGGCTATAAGAGGGGTACAGCCCCCTAGTTCGATGCCTGAGCGTTGTTAGTTTTCCCAGTCTGTCTTGCAAATGGTCCCTTAGTGTTTCCCGTTCCTGTTGTTACCCATACCTTGTTCCCCGTTCCGGTTTCCCGTGCTTTGCCCTAGTATCTAGTCGTGCCACGTCCTGTGTCATCTGCCACGTCCAGAGGAATCTGCCACGTCCTGTGTCATCTGCCACGTCTGGAGGAATCCGCTACTTTCTGTGTCATCTGCCACGTCCGGAGGAATCTGCCACGTCCTGTGTCATCTGCCACGTCCGGAGGAATGCGCCACGTCCTGTGTCATCTGCCACGTCCGGAGGAATCCGCCACGTCCGGAGGAATCCACCACGTCCTGTGTTATCTGCCACATCCGGAGGAATCCGCCACGTCTGGCGCAACTTGCGGCTCCTGTGTCATCTGCCACGTTTGGCGCCATCTGCTGCACCCATCTCATCTGTGCCAGAGCTGCGGCCACCATCTGGACTATTCAGGTACCCTTGTGCGGGACATTGTATTTCTGGGGTGTCCTGTTGTTTGGCCAGCTGCCTCCCCGCTGCGGCGGTACGGCCTAGTGGGTCCACTAACCCGCTTCGTGACAATGGGTATGTCAACCGATACCCACCCTCCAGTGATTTATCCAGTTTCCAAATCATAGGTAATAGATATATATATCTGAGAGAAAAGATGACACAAGAGACCATGCTTGTATGCTCAAAATCCTTCTCTGCTCTTTATTGATCCAAACAAGTATATAAGTATAATGACAGGAAAGGTGTAGGCTTTGGTTTCAGCCAATCATCTACAATATGATAATGACTCTGATTCAGCCAATGAGAATATTTCAATGCATTATAATAATTCTTCACCCTCCAAGCCAGAGGTGGCCTGAACTTTGTCCTATGGGAAGACACACATTTCAGATACACAAGTTAATTTGTCTCTACTTCTTATCTCACTAGAGAATGGAGACTGCAGAGAAGTTTAAATTAATTAAACAGAGCACTTCTTCCAGGGCTGAATCCCCTCCCTCTGGTAAACAATGTCATTGTCCATTCGGCCAAGGCTATTTGATCTGCTCCTTACAAGAGTAATAAAACATTCAATTCAAGAACACATAACATAGAATTGCTTCAGGACATCTGCTGACATTTACTTTTTACTTATTAATCTCAAGATGGCTCCTTCAGGCCAAAAGATGGATTCCAACTATCCAAAATGGACGCCTACCATACAAGATGGAGTCCATGCAAAATGTTATCTTTTAAACATATTCTAATCACTTTCACATTTCCCACCTTTTGTTTATATGAGGACATTTTGCATCTACGCCAGCTACTTAAAGGAGAGCTTAAACCCCCTTGAGGACTTACCTAACCATTTTACCTCATCCCCTGGGCATGTCAACAAAATTCCTTCCCATAATTGTTTCACTCATAGGGTACACTTAATCAAAAGATCCAGGATGGGGGGTAATCATTTTAGCCTTTACTGCGAAGCATTGCCAAAGTTTTGTCAGGCCTCAAAATATGAGCCTCAGAAGCAAATATAATGCAATACATAATAAACCTGCAGGACACTCTGGAGCAGACCCATTACCCATCCCCCAACACCCTTAATAGAGTTAGAGGGATTGAGTCATGACAACCAACCGGGCCACTCCAGGGTCCAATCATCTTTAGAATTGGCTTTCCTGAACTCTTCCTTTATTTTCTCAGCTTTATCTATGTCTTACTCGTCCTGCATAATGCCAGTAGGGTCTATATAATGGCAACAGGCTGTATCAACTACTTGGCACATGCACATTCCCCCTTGGGCAGCATTCAAAACATCAAACACATAATCTGTAACAGTGTCCAATCTGTCGGCCACTTACTCTATATTATGAGCATTCTTTACTGTTAAACCTACTAATATTGGCAATAATCCAAACTTCTCCTCCACGGCACTTGTTTTGGTCATAATTGTCGCAATGTCACTTACTGTCCTAATGGGACTTTTACCCCTGCAGATAAAACAGGTCGTGGGCAGCATCTTTCTCAAACCTAAATACACCCAAGTCACATAACCTCCGGGCTATCATTGCTGCCATGTACTTCTTACATATGAGTGACAACAACCAGTGACCTTCACCTCACACCTCCACATAAAACTCCTCAGATTGTTATTTGCAGTACCGTGGCATGTTTACACACATTATAACTATAAACCTCAGACAATATAAACAATAGGGCCTCAACTAATAAAATAATACTATAACCAATCTCATGCTAGTCAGACCGCACAGTGGTGTCCAGTGGGGGATTTATTATTATCCTCCACCTGGTCACTTACTTATTAAAACACTTGATACTGCTGACGGATTCGCTCAGGTCTTTGGTCTTTGCTTTGATCTTTGCTGATGTCATCAGGACTTGGTTTGGTCCTTCTCATCTGCCAGACACTGTCTCTTTTAGTATACGTCACCGGGCTGTACATAGCACCTCATGCTGTGAGCCTGGGGTGAGTTCCCACGTAGACGGATTAGTGGAGTTTTATTGTGACTACCACAAACCCTCCGTATCTGTCCTCTTCCTCTGGCAAGTTACTTGTCTGCACGGCTGCTTAGAATTGTGACACTGCCGTCAGTTCAGGACAGGCGCGTTGTACTGGCTCAGGCTGCGCCTGCCGCATCTCAGTGATGGAGTTCATCATATTAAAAGTCTTCTAGTTCATGTTTACTGGCACTTGCTGGGGACCCAACCCTTGTCAATTGTTAAAATAAATGCTAATCTGGTGATAACATAATCCGCATACATTATAAAAGTTGTTCTAAGTACATACAATAATAATAACAGGCCCTTAAACTACATCAAACCAACACCTTTATGTAAGAAAAACTTCTCTCTTCCACTGGACAGGGCACCTAGAAGATGTGTAGTTACTGGGTACATTTTATGTCGCACTTGGGGTTACACATTTCAGCAGGATTTATATCTTATTCTCAGCTAATTACCTTTAACAGCTCCAACTCACAGAAATAAATACAGATACCATACGTTTTATCCGACAAGTGTCTCAAACCAATTTTTCTTACTCTAATTTGTATTGCATGGGAAGGCCTCTCAAGGTCTCTTCTCTTTGTGGGAGGCGGGTATGATAAGGTTGGCACCGGTCTGCCAGGACTGTTCTGTAGGCAAATCAAACAGATCTAACAGAATTTAACAGCAACAGATGTAAAGCCTGGGACATACCAATTAGATCTTACCAAATCAATCCTTGCAGTCTTTGGGCATATGTGAGGTCACACACCATCAATGCAAGTGCCATCAAGAATGCCTTGGGTGCTACCGGTTTACCTTCCTTTATCCGTCCACATTCTGTTAGAATCTGGTTTTCACGCCTTCCGCTCCCAGTTGGACTCTTCCTGTGGAGAACAATCTTTTTCATCGGATAATCATTAATTGATCTTAATCAGATAATTCAATTGAAGAAAAACTTTAACAATTACATATTTATGTTTAACGTTCACACTGGGCAGTAACTAAAACTGATACATACAAACTGATTCTTCTTCTTTATATATTTTTACTGCACAGAATCCTTTCACAACAAAAATATTTTCAAATGGGAATCTTCTTGCACTAAGAAGTTATCATTTACACAAAAATAATACTGACACATGCCTCCAATAGTCGAATACTAAGGCATGCTGATCCAGAACTTTACATAAAACGTAACCTCAGTATTTAATATTCCCACAACACTTCTTGAATACCCTTATTAAACAAACTAACTTTGGGATATCATCTGGAGAACTGCTGACATCTTATCATTGTACAAACACCAGGTCAATACTTTGGATAACACTGTCCCCCTGTCACTACACACAACGTCTGCAGTGGGGAAGATACCGGCCGGGCTTCAGTCCTCCCTGAGAACAGGTCTACACACACGAGCACTTTGTCATACATTTCTATCTCGGGTAGTTGTATGTTCTGCAGTCGCTGGGATGGGTAATCTGGCCGGGCTGCACTTTTCATAGGTACCTTTGCTGTTTTACCTATGTCATGCAGTGCGCACATCATGCACTCTGCTACAAACCTAGTGGTGGCATTATTGAATCCAGGGACAAGCCAATTTACTGACACCTGGCTGCACATACCCCTGTTGTCAGGTCTGTCTTCTCTTGCTCTCTCTAATGGCTTACCCAATGATCCAATAAAGTTCCTACTACCAATTGGCCCATAATCGTGGGCGATGCCAAAAGCGTACCTAGAGTCAGTGTAAATGTCGGCCGTCTTACCTTCTGCCAGGTTACAAGCCTCAGCGAGCACCTCCAACTCCGCTCCTTGAGATGAACAAGAAGGTGAGAGTGGTTTCTGGGTAATTTACCTGGTGCCTCGTATCCTGTCTTGCACATACTGTATGAAGTATTTCTATATTACAAATTTACATTAAAAACCCATGTCACATATAGATAGAACATTTCAAAGGGGTGGCGTCTTCATTCTCAAAAATAAAACAAATGTTATACACTTCTCCACACTCATCTGATAATCCAGAACACTTGAGAATCCCACCCCCATCAGATCCTATAGATACCTGATTAATACCACAATAAAAAATATTTTTACTAAAAATCTTGCATAAAATTATCAATGTTCAGATCATTTTCACCTCCTTCCCTACTAAATCTGTAAAGACTCATCTGTGAGTGACCTCGGCCTCTTGTGTAAATTTGCTGGAGGGGGATGGTCTCTTACACAATACCTCATATTGAGTGGATACTACAGCACAGCATACCCAGTGCCATATTTACCATTCTGGAAGGATCTACACAGAAAAACCTCAACATTTTAGGTTACTCTCATACACATTTCATCTGGATTACTCATTGGGGTCTCATACAAATTTTGTAGACCTCCTCGAACCAAATTCATTAATTCCAAACAAAATAAAATTGTACCTGATCAGTTCCCTCCTACTCCCTCCTTTTTGGACTCTGCGAAAGTAATATAGCAGGGTTCAAAACTACATATCTCAACCTAATAAGGTTGGGCACTCTATCTGTGCGGCACTCGTTTGGCCTCCTATAATACACAATAGCCTGAAATAAAAACGTCCTCCTGACAAAACAGCATGTTCTTTTAGATACCTTGCAACCATTTACTTTTAAAACCTCATACATTTAAAAAAAAATAATTTAGGCAGTACTATACCACTTCCTATGCATATGTAAAAACAAAAATAACAACTATAATTCTTTATCCAATAAAACAGAAAATAATATATCTGCTAATATTAATTACTGCAAACCAATAAACTATATGTGGTAGTAGGGAACAGTAGGGGTACATACATCTTAAAGACTCCGTGTCTCACAATATCTGTATTTTAATTCATTTGAATTAAGTTCAAAACATTACGACATTAAATCTTATCACATTGTAACACATAAATATGCAGAGTAACTTTTATCTTTTATGCAGACAAATTCTGACATAATATTTTACACACTCGGTACTTACGGACAACAGCGCATACGCAAAGATAAGAAACATTCCTAACCACTGCAACCAGCGAGCGGCCTTCTCCTGTCTCACACACAAAACCCCCTTTCCTTCAGACCAATGCTTCCTAAAATGACTCCACTTTACCCCTATACACAAAACACTAAAAATTGGACACAGTACTGCTATTAAAAATGAGAACATACAATATAGATCTGCTTTATTGTGGCCACTAGTTTCAAACTTCACACATGTTACATTACACACATCACACATATGTCACATAACACCTGTTCACATTACACTCCCCCCGTTCTGACCCACATTAGTCACTGCAATGTACCCGGCTGCTCCGTTTTCTTCACTCTTCCAATAAAAATTTACACCAGTATTCAAATTGTTCTTTCTCACATCAACTTACTTGTAACCACCTGTAATCACCTACTTTGTCCTTTTAACTTCTCAACTTTCCACAAACCATTCTATTTATCACATGCAAACATCCATCTTACGGCTGCCAGCCTCTTCAACAATTTTTTTTACAGTGTGTTATTTTGCCTACACATACTTTACAATTGAAGCCCCAGCTCCTTTTGCTCATTCTACTATAATGATGGCCGGGACCCGTGCCCCAAAGCATTTTTGTCTCATTTCCTCCTGACCCCATGGTCGGAGAGCAATTAGGGTGATTTCCGCTAAATCCCCCACCTCCAGGCAAACTGGCCACGTTTGCCGACAGATATCTCAGACCAGTCTATCTCCTAGACTGTCTTACCAATACGATATCAAAAGTCGTTCCTCCAGACATTCTAGCAGTAGGATCCTCTGATCCTTCACTGTATGGAACATCAAGAACAGACAAAATGCTGCCAATCAACAATTACAAGAGAAAATTCTTCAACACAATCGACATTCATGAACCTCCATTGATTCAAGCAGGAGTTGGTCACATTCATTTATGCAGAACACTTGCTGCCGGGGTGTGTCTTTCGGTTCATACAGCCTGTGATGTAGCATATATCCCAAACTCTTTCCTCTAGCACTTTGCAATGGTTTCACATGCAAATTATATTTGGTAACATATATGTTATCCTCCCCGCTCAGCCATTCTTTGCTTTGAACACAGATTGTTATGTTACAACAGTATTCATTTCCACCGGTGTTATATTAATACAGACTGACTGACTTGGATGTTATGCTACATCAAAAGCCCATGCCGGATTATAAAACGCGTGCTAGAAATCAGTCTGTACTGATCCCCACCTTATGCCAGTCTGACAATGCATACAACTGGTTGTTGTTAAGGACCCTTACACATAATATTTCAAGCTGGCAGTGTGTGCTAAAAGTGTATCAATGATTATTCAAAACAACATTCAAAGTTTCCCCTATTACTGGGTAATGGTACATACACCCTTATCACACGTCTCACATGCACTTTCATATATATTCATTTGACTACTACAATCCTGACAAAGAACCTGATTATTACAGAACCCCTTTTAGTTGTTATAGCGTTATCCTCCCCTGTTTGTCACAATAATCTTTGGCTGTATATCACACTACGGAGCTTCCCCTGTTGCTCTGCTCTCCAAGTTCTCCATTATCAGGACTTAACCGCAGAAGTCCTAATGATACTACTGGATATCACCTCTGAATATCCAACTTTTCTATCCGCGACTCTCTGCTATACACGCGCAGTCTGTCGATGTTCGCAACTCTCTGCTATAAACGCGCAGTCTGTCTATTCGAACAGTTGCCAAGTCAGGCGTCCCTGATACTCGGCTCCCTCAGAACAACCAGGCAGCAGAAAAACATTCCCCTTTGCACAACAGCCAAATAATAAATACAATTTTCAACAGACCTATAACAATTCACAGTTCATTGCAGGTTCACTACAGCATTCAGCTTCCTCATCTTACACAGACAGATGTACGCCATGGATTCACACTACTTCTACACACGTTTCTCTCTTTTTTTTTTTTTTCTTCCACGTCATCACATTCCACAGGAGGGGGTCACGCACTCACTCCTTACATCTTCTGTTCTTAATCCTTACAATTTCAATGCCGGCAAAAATTCTCCCATACCATGAACCTCCAAGATTCACACATTTGTACAACAACTCAAGATAACGTACGTATCTGCAATCATTCATCACACTAAAAGCTTGGATAAACACTGCGTCTCAGGAGATGTGACGTCATGACCGCTAATTCCGGCCTCGGCAATGAATGAGTGAACCATGTTTGTAAGAATAAGCTTCTTACATACCCGCCGGTTTTTGATATTCACTGATGCAAATACCGTCAGGCCTCCAGCAACAGCGTATCAGACGAGCAATCTCCTGCATTTTCGGCACCAAAAACTGTTAACGCAATCATGGGCCAAAATATATTAGACTGAAATTTGTAATGGGTATGTCAACCAATACCCGCCCTCCAGTGATTTATCCAGTTTCCAAATCATAGGTAATAGATATATATATCTGAGAGAAAAGATGACACAAGAGTCCATGCTTGTATGCTCAAAATCCTTCTCTGCTCTTTATTGATCCAAACAAGTATATAAGTATAATGACAGGCTTTGGTTTCAGCCAATCATCTACAATATGATAATGACTCTGATTCAGCCAATGAGAATATTTCAATGCATTATAATAATTCTTCACCCTCCAAGCCAGAGGTGGCCTGAACCTTGTCCTATGGGAAGACACACATTTCAGAGACACAAGTTAATTTGTCTCTACTTCTTATCTCACTAGAGAATGGAGACTGCAGAGAAGTTTAAATTAATTAAACAGAGCGCTTCTTCCAGGGCTGAATCCCCTCCCTCTGGTAAACAATGTCATTGTCCTTTCGGCCAAGGCTATTTGATCTGCTTCTTACAAGAGTAATAAAACATTCAATTCAAGAACACATAACATAGAATTGCTTCAGGACATCTGCTGACATTTACTTTGTACTTATTAATCTCAAGATGGCTCCTTCAGGCCAAAAGATTGATTCCAACTATCCAAAATGGACGCCTACCATACAAGATGGAGTCCATGCAAAATGTTATCTTTTAAACATATTCTAATCACTTTCACAGTGACCTTCCTGAGTACTCTGAGGGATCGTGTACACCCTAATACCAGCTGAAAGTGCCTAAAGTGCCTGCGTGTGTACGCTTTGTTCTTATATCTTCCCTTATATTTACAGAACACAAACGGTGACCTGTGACTGTGCTGCTATTTTTGTCATTGCACAGTGTGTTGTCTTTTTTTTTTTTTATGTAATCTATATTTTCCTTTTATAAAATTGAAATACCATATACAATATAATTATCATAAGGGGAAAAACATAGAAAGAAAGAGGACTTAAATAATTTGGAACACAGTAAGGCCTTATTTACACGAGCGTGTGCGTTTTGCGCACACAGTTCCGTGTGTCATAAGTGTTTGGTGCGTGGCTGCGTGATTTTCACGCATATGCCATCGTTATGACATGCGGGTTTGAGGTTTAGAAAAATAAATTAATACGGTGGTTTTACTTTTCCTTTCATTTCTTGATCTATTGTTGCACGAATGACGTGCAGCACACGGAAGTGCGGCCGTGTGCTGCGCGTGATTTTCACACACCCATTGACTTCAATGGGTGCGTGATGCGCAAAAAACCCTCAAGTATAGGACTTGTGAGTTTCACGCAGCGGACACACGCTGCATGAAAAACACGGAATGTCTGAATGTCCCCATTGACTTACACAGGTCTGTGCGACGCGCGTGATTTTCACGCGCATATCACGGACGTGAAATACGTTCGTGTAAATAAGGCCTGAATGTAGCATTTCTGAGGATTGCACTGACCCCTCAGCTTTAAAAGAACACTCATAATTATAAATGTTACACAAATGTAAGCCAAGCTTCACATGTTAATAAATGGGTGGGTATCCATTTTCTCGCTATAAGAAGCCTTGCCAAAAAAAAGTCTTGTGACTATTTTCTTTTCATGTGTAGAGTTAAAGGACAATTCAGACTTATCACCTAAAAGATAAATCTGAGATATTAAAATTAGTTTAAAGAGGACCAGTCTCCTGGCCAAAAAACTGCAGCTGACATCTTAGCTAGATTGGATGGGCCTCACAGATTCTGCCGCTTTTTATTTCTTTCTTGTAGCCCCCACTGTTCCTGAGATATCGGTGCCGTTAGTTTTGGTGTCCGATATGCAGAAAAGGCCTTTGACTGTGAAGTGGGCGGTTACCTTTTATCAAGTGACAGGTGTTACCCGCCCACTTGACAGTCAAAGGCCTTATTTGCATATCGGGCACCAAAACTAACGGCATCTGTGAGGCGCCTGCAATCTAACTGAGATGTCAGCTGAAGTTTTTTGGGCAGGTGACAGGTTCTCTGTAATAAGACTTACATAAATCAAATTGTAATGTACTTATCTTAGTAATTCTGTGCCATTCCTACACCGCAGGTACTTGCCTGTTCCCAGTCCTCTCTGTTTACCTTTCTTACACAATGACGTGATGTGTTCATGTCACATGATTGTGGCAGCCAGTCACTGCCGTACTAAGTAAGGGTTCTGGCGGTGTGGGAACAGCACAGTATTTACAGTAAACACAAATACAATTACCTTTATTTTTAAAGTTCTAGCCCTATTGAACCTAATTTAAATGGAATCTGACACCAGGTTTATGCTGCCCTATCCTATAAAGTAGTGCCGGAAACCCTGATTTCATTGATGTGTCACTTGTCAATATGGTGTAGTTGTCAGAAAATCAGATTATTAGGTTCAGCACGAGCCAAGCCAGGAGTCCTCCTAATGATGTGCACGAGCGAAGTCTGGAGCTAATTCTCCATATTCATTATATGCAGGCTAATCACACCCACCGCTGTTGATTGACAGCTTTCTTCTCTACGCACAGTAATAGGGACATAGCTGTCAATCAGCAGCAGGGGGAGCACGCTGCGCTCAGCTTGCCCTGCAACTGGTAAACAGTAATTTTCTGAAACCTACACGATATTGACAAGTGATAGACCCCTGAAATCAGGTTGTCTGGCGAGCCCTGAAGACTCTCACCTAGCTTTTTAATAAACTTGTATTACATAGTGACGCAATCAAATCACATGACATTGCTAAGTTCACCATGGAGATGGAGACAGCGGCTGGAGCCTGGGTGGGCCTGGGTGCAGGAGCATAGCTAATGGCTCCTGGGCCCCTATGCAAAAGTCCTTCTTGGGCCCCCCCCCACCTTTTTCTCATGGCCGACAGCCCACAGCTTTCAGCTGCATCGCTGGGTCTCCTAAGTGACCCAGCAATGCAGCACTGGCAGCCAGGGACGTCACTAAGATCTTAACCCTTTCAGGGCGCAGACATTTTTTTGATTTTTGTTTTAATTTTTTCCTCCCCACGTTCCAAAAGCCATAACGTTTTTATTTTCCGTCGATATAGCCATATGAGGGCTTGTTTTCTGCGGAACGAGTTGTATTTTTTCACGGCACAACTTATTGTACCATATTATGTATTGGGAAACTGAAAAAAAATTCCTTGTCGGGTGGAATAACAAAAAAACAGCGATTCCTCAATCTTTTGAGGGGTTTTGTTTTTACGGCTTTCACCATACAGTAAAAACGGTATGTTGACTTCATTCTACCGGTCAATATGATTACGGCGATACCAAATTTATAGAGTTTTTTTGTATGTTTTACAACTTTTACAGGGAAGAAACTAATTGTTAAAAATAAAATGTGTTTTCTTGCCACATTCTGAGAGCCATAACTTTTTTATTTTTACGTTGATTGAGCAGTATGAGGGCTTATTTCCTGCGGGGCGAGCTATTGATTCTATGGGTACCATTTTGGACTACATGAGACTCTCTGATCACTTTTTATTTCATTTTTTTGTGGGATATGAAGTGACCAAAAAATTGCGATTCTGGCGTTTTATATTTTTTTATTTTTACGGCGTTAACCGTGCACATTTAATAATGGTATATTGTAATAGTTCTTACTTTTATGGATGCAGTGATACCAATTTTGTATATTTTTTATATTACTTCAGAGGAAAATTTTTTGTAACTTTAAATTTTTTTTACACTACTAGAAACTTTATTTAACTTGTTTTTACACATTTCATTAGTCCCCCTAGGGGATTTGAACCAGCGATCATTATACTAATGTATTGCAGTATATTGTAGTTTTTACAGGCTCCTGTTAGGCCCTGCTAGAGGCAGGGCTTAACAGGAGATGAAGAAAGGCAGTCCTGGGGGCCTTCATTAGGCCCCTGGGCTGTCATGACAAACCTTGGCGCCCCTCGATGGTGTTGCGGGGGGGGGGGGCAATGAGCTGTCATACGGGGGCACCCCCTCTTTCTAACATCTTAGATGCTGCGATCGTGGTTGATCGCAGCATCTAAGGGTTTAAACGGCCAGGAACAGCGTGATCGCTGTTCCTGGCCGTTAGTCCCGGGTGTCAGCTGTAAAACACAGCCGACCACTGCTGCGTACGGAGCGGGCTCAGCAGATGAGCCTGCTCCAAACATCACCCACCACACCACGACGCAATAGTACGTCGTGGTGCGTGAAACGGTTAAAAGTCACGGGAGACCGCATATCTCTAGTACTAGGGCTTCGTTCACATCTGCGTCACAGCTCCGTTCTGACGTTCCGTCTGAGCTTTCCGTAAGGAATGGAGCCCTGACTGAAACAAACGGAAACCGTAGGTATTTTATTTATTTATTTCAATGGTGACGGATCTGGTGCAAATAGTTTCCGTTTATCTCAGTTGTGCAAAGGTTCCGTCGTTTTAACGGAAGCAATGCCGTAGTAGACTACGGTATTCATTCCGTTAAAACGACGGAACCCTTGCACAGCTGAGACATACGGAAGCGGTATTGCTTCTATCATAACGCTGGAACCCTTGCACAACTGAGACAAACGGAAAATCATTTGTACCGGATCTGTCACTATTGAAATCAATGGTGATGCAAACTATGGTTTCCGTTTGTTTCAGTCAGGATTCCGTTCTGACAAGAAGCTCTGACGGAACACCAGAACGGAGCCCTGACACAGATGTGAACGAAGCCTAAGACCCTATAGCTATGGATAGTATTAGATACAGCGGTTCAGTAGACTTTATCACATATGCTAGGCAAAGATATAAGGTCCAGCTGGGTGACATTGCAGTTCCAGTGCTGGACCCAGGAAAGGTAAGTATAATAATTGCTTTGCTTTTTTATGTGTTACAATTTATTTTTTTGTTTTGAGTTTTTTTACTGGTTCGGTTGTTGGACTTCGTCGAATTCTAGGACTACTTCGATGATGTTTGTTTTTTTATTTTCAATGGTTAACGAGGATTGTGTGTGGGTTTTTTATTTCAATAAAATAATTTTGTCTCTATTTTTTTAAACTTTATTACTAACGCCTTAGTAATGGCCGATGGCTGATTTACAGTGTCCATTACTAAGGCGGGGCTTAATGTCAACCGATGAAACGGCTAGCACTAACCACCATTATTACCCAGGTACCCACCACCACCACCAGGGTTTTTGGGAAGGGCTGGGTACGATCCAGTACCTGACCATCTGTAGTGATGGACAGGCACTCGGACGGCCGCAGGCTGGTATTACTAGACTGGGAAAGGCCAGAAACCTTGGTCATTCCAATCCTGGTAATGCTAGCCTGCTGCTGCTATGTTGTATCTGGCTGGTTATGAAAAACGGGGGGGACCCCAACATCGTTTTTTTCCAATTATTATTATTATTATTTTTTAATTACGTGGGGTCTCCCCCATTTTCAGTACAGTGCCTATCAGACAGGACCCCACATGGGCCATGTATCTAAGCCGACCATGTGGTAGGCTTAGATACAGGGCCCATCAGACAGGATCACACATGGGCCATGTATCTAAGCCTACCATGTTGTAGGCTTAGATAAAGGGCACAGCAGGCAGTAATCTTATACAGTATAAGATTACTGTCTGCTGGAGCCCTGTATCTAAGCCTATCATGTGGTAGGCTTAGATACAGGGTACATCTGACAGGATCACACATGGGCCATGTATCTTAGCCTACTATGTGGTAGGCTTAGATACAGGGCCCACATGTGATACTGTCTATTGGATCCTGTATCTAAGCCTGCCACAAGGTAGGCTTGGGTACAGGTCCCAGCAGAAGGATCACACAATGTGTGATCCTGTCTGATAGGCCCCGTATCTAAGCCTACCACATGGTAGCCTTAGATACAAGGCCCCAGCGTACAGTAACATGATACTTACCTTCCTCTTCATCGGCCCCAGGCGAAGTGGAGGTCCTGACGCCATCCAGCATTGTGACGTTGTGCGCGGCGCACAGCGTCGTGACGTCACAGACTTCAGGACCTCAGCTGCGCTGGGAATGAGGAGGCTAAGTATACTGTTACTGTAACGTCTATGGCCACGGCCCGTCATTCTGACTTAAACCTCGACGGCCGTGGCCATGTACATCTTACCTGCGTGCAGCGTCGTCCTCCTGTGAGGCGCCGGCACTCACTTCCGGACATCGAGACTATTTCCGGGGGGCCAGTGCGCGCATTTAGCAGGAAGTCTGCAATCTAGCCCAGGATGCCCTGGGCTATAAAAAGGGCTCTGCTCTCTTGCTCTGTGCAAGAGCGTTGTTTGTTACCCATAGTTTGTCGTGCTGATGGTCTCCCAGTGTCTTCCAGTTTCCCAGTGTACCTTGTTCCTGTATCCCGTATCCTGTTTCCGTGTTACCCAGTTCTAGTGCCGTGCTGTGCTGTTGCCGTGCTGTGCTACAGTCTACGCTTGATTTGCTACGCCTCACCTGACGTCTTCCCGCCGCCTGGTCCAGGATATGCCTTCCTCGCTACTGTCTACATTGCCTCAGGTATCCTCGCTGAACTATTGAACTCTGTACTTTACCTGTTTGGCCAGCTGCCATCCCGCTACGCGGTACGGCCCAGTGGGTCCACACCCCGCTTCGTGACAGTTACTATAGTGGCTATGGGGCCCGGTCGCAATTGCGACCCCTATAGCTACGCCTCCAGCGGTCGCGGCGGGACCCTGTTAGCCCTGGCCCCTGATGTGGGCCTGTACTGACTTGATGGCGGCCCTGAATAGGAGCATGACCCCGATAAGACAAAGTGCCGAAGCTGTGAGGCCAGGAAATATTTCAGGGATCCAAGATGTCCCCAAATCTTGTGTAAGCTCATACTCCAATAAATAAATATTTGTGCAACCACAGAGTTTTACTGCAAGATATCTGAACAATAGAAGAGCCAGGTAGATACAGCCCCTTTACATACTAAGAGGTAACATCATGTGATGTCAATGTAACCATTAGTAGCAGCTGATTATTTGATATTCCTTCACACTCTTTTAACAACAATAGAATAACAGGATTTTTTCAGAACTCTTCATAAAATCCTTTTCTTGTCCAGTTCATTGGGGGATACAGACCGTGGGTATATGCTGTTGCCAGTAGGAGGCTTGACACTGAGAAATAAAGTGGCTCTGCTTACAGGTTATACCCTGCCTATAGACACTGAACTCAGGGGCGTAGCTAAAGGCTCATGGGCCCGGGTGCAAAAATTTAGCTTGGGCCCCCCTACCCCTCCCCAACACCACCATCATCAGACCCCTGCGCGCGCCTATGCCCAGACGCCTTGCCCAACAGCCCCCATAGTATAATGCCCCCACACAGTATAATGCTCCCATAACTGCCCCCACAGTATAATGCCCCACAAAGTATAATGCCCCCCATAACAGCCCCATACAGTATAATGCTACCCATATCAACCCCCACAGTATAATGCCCCACATAGCTGCCCCCATATAGTATAATGCCCCACATAGCTGCCCCCATAAAGTATAGTGCCCCCCATATCAGCCCCCATGCAGTATAATGCCCCCCATATCAGCTCCCCATACAGTATAATGCCCCTATATTAGCTCCCCATACAGTAAAATCCCCCCCCCCCATATGAGTTCCCCATAGTTACATAGTTACATAGTTACATAGTTAGTACGGCTGAAAAAAGACACATGTCCATCAAGTTCAACCAAGGGACGGGAAAAGGGAAGGAAAAATTTCTACACATAGGAGCTAATATTTTTTTGTTCTAGGAAATTATCTAACCCTTTTTTAAAGCCATCTACTGTCCCTGCTGTGACCAGCTCCTGCGGTAGGCTATTCCATAGATTCACAGTTCTCACGGTAAAGAAGCCTTGTCGCCTCTGCAGCTTGAACCTTTTTTTCTCCAGACGGAGGGAGTGCCCCCTTGTTTTTTGAGGGGGTTTTACAAGGAACAGGATTTCACCATATTTTTTGTATGTGCCATTAATATATTTATATAAGTTAATCATGTCCCCCCTTAGTCGTCTTTTTTCAAGGCTAAATAGGTTTAATTCTTTCAATCTTTCCTCATAACTTAAATTCTCCAAGCCCCTAATTAGTTTTGTTGCTCTTCTTTGTATTTTTTCCAACTCCAGGGCATCCATTCTATGAACTGGAGCCCAGAACTGAACTGCATATTCTAGATGAGGCCTCACTAATGCTTTGTAAAGTGGCAATATTACATCCCTGTCCCGTGAGTCCATGCCTCTTTTAATACACGACAATATCCTGCTGGCCTTTGAAGCAGCTGATTGACACTGCATGCTGTTATTGCGTTTATGATTTACAAGAACACCCAGATCCTTCTCAACAAGTGAATCCGCAAGTGTAGCTCCCCCTAGGACATATGATGCATGCAGGTTGTTGGTACCCAGATGGATAACTTTACATTTATCTACATTAAACTTCATCTGCCAAGTGGACGCCCAAACACTTAGTTTGTTTAAATCTGCTTGCAATTCATGAACATCTTCCATAGACTGAACTATATTACATAGCTTGGTGTCATCTGCAAAAATAGAAATAGTGCTATTAATCCCATCCTCTATATCATTAATAAATAAGTTGAATAATAGTGGTTCCAGCACTGAACCCTGGGGTACACCACTTATTACCGGGGACCATTCAGAGTAAGAATCATTGACCACAACTCTCTGGATACGGTCCTTGAGCCAATTCTCAATCCAATTACAAACTATATTTTCTAAACCTATAGTCCTTAATTTATCCATTAGACGTCTATGAGGGACAGTGTCAAATGCCTTTGCAAAGTCCAAAAACACTAAATCCACAGCGGCCCCTCTGTCTATACAGTATAATACCCCCCATATGTGCTTCCCATACAGTATAATACCCCCATATCAGCTCCCCATACAGTATAATGCCCCCATATGAGCTCCCCATACAGTATAATGCCCCTCCATATCAGCTCCCCATACAGTATAATGCCCCCATATCAGCCCCCCCATACAGTATAATGTCCCCCATATCAGCTCCCCATACAGTATAATGCCCCTATATTAGCTCCCCATACAGTAAAATGCCCCCCATATGAGCTCCCCATACAGTATAATGCCCCCCCATATGTGCTTCCCATACAGTATAATGCCCCCAAATCAGCTCCCCATACAGTATAATGCCCCCATATGAGCTCCCCATACAGTATAATGCCCCTCCATATCAGCTCCCCATACAGTATAATGCCCCCATATCAGCCCCCCCATACAGTATAATGCCCCCAATATCAGCTCCCCATACAATAGTGTCCCCCATATCAGCCCCCATACAGTATAATGCCCCCCATATCAGCTCCCCATACAGTATAATGCACCTCCATATCAGCTCCCCATACAGTATAACCCCCCCATATCAGTTCCCCATACAGTATAATGCCCCCCCCCCATATTAGCTCCCCATACAGTATAATGCCCCCATATCAGCTCCCCATACAGTATAATGCCCCCCCATATCAGCTCCCCATACAGTATAATGCCCCCATATCAGCTCCCCATACAGTATAATGCCCCCCCATATCAGCTCCCATGCAGTATAATGCCCCCCATTTTATCAGCCCCCATGCCATATCAGCCCCCCATGCAGTATAATGCCCCCCCCGTGCCATAACAGCCCCCCATACAGTATAATGACCCCCCTGCCATATCAGCCCCCATACAGTATAATGCCCCCATATGTGCATAATAGAAAAATAGCATAATTACTTACATATCCCCGTTCCCACGCCGGGTGGAGGATCCTTCGCCTCCTCCGGTGTGTGCTATGAGTGACTCGGCGCAGACAGGCGCGATGATGTCGCTACATCCCACCTGCCTGCGTCGAGACACTCAGGGCACAGCGAATGCTGGAGCAAGGAGACGTCAGCTCGTTGCTCCAGCATTGAATGGAACCGGGACCTCGGTGAGTGACTCGCGACCCCCCCGGAGGTCTTCACACGACCCCCCAGGGGGAAGCGACCCACAGTTTGTAATGTGTTGTATTGTGCAGTTTGCAGTGGAGAGAGGAGGGGGGGGCTGTCATTTAACGGGCCCCCCCTCTCCACCACAAACATCACAATATAACACAAAACATTACAAGACAACACAATACATTACATTACAAGACAACACAATACATTACATTACAATACATTACAAGACAACACAATACATTACAATACAGACTCTGCAGCTCACCTGGGGTCCTCCGCACCGACTCTTCCACTGCACTGGCTGGAAGACGTCACGTGACAACACGGTCACATGGTACACTAAGTGTACCATGTGACCGTAACCAGGAAGTGCCGGCTTCACGGCACAGAAAATTTATTTAACAAGAATGCTGTATGGTAACGGGGGCCCGTGGGCCCCCCAGGCTTAGGGGCTCGGTCGCAACTGCGACCCCTATAGCTACGCCACTGACTGAACTATTCTGTGTGTCTGCAAGCAGTAAGAGAAGCAGATACAAGGTAAGATAAGTATGTCAAACACTAGAGGGGAATACCTCAAACTGACAACCGTGAACAAAAACAACCTTGAAAGAATGGGTGAGATCTGTGAACTGGACAAGAAAAAGATTTTGATGGTGAGTACTCAAAAAATCCTGCTTTCTTATTCGTTAGATTGGGGGACACAATGGAACCGTGGGACATCCTAGAGAGGGGGGGGGGGGACAGAACGCAGGACATGGTCAGCTATATCACAGATGCCTGCATGACCTTGCCTCCTAGGGAAGCATTTGCAGAAGCAAAGGTGTCCACCTGGTAGAACTTGACAAAGGTGTGCAAAGAAGACCACGTGGCCAATTGCACAATTGTAGTGCAGAGGCCTGATGACGCACAGCCGAGGAAGCCCCAACCGCTCTGATAGAGTGGGCCATGACCCGGAAAGGGGAAATCTTTCCCGAACTTGATAAGACTCGCAAACAATGATTTGAATCCAGCGAACAATGGTGGCCTCGGAGGCTGCCAAACCCTTCCTGGGACACTCCGGGAGCATGAACAGGCAATCCATTCACCGAAAAAAGCAATGACAGAAAGGTAAGTTCGCAGGGCGCGGACGACATCCAGTTTGTGGAGGGAACACTTCTTCGGATGACTGGGAGAAGGACAAAATGACGGCAAGACAATATCCTCATTCATGTGGAAGGCCGAAACAACTTTAGGCAAAAAGAGAGGGCACCATGCGGTAAAGGGTCTTGTCTTGGTAAACGGTCAGAAACAGAGAACGACACGAGAGCCGCCAACTCAGAGACCTGCAGGTCACTGCAGCCTAAAAAAACACCTTCCAGGACAGAAAACAAAGAGAGATCTCTCGCAATGGTTCAAAAGGAGTAGATTGTAAGACATCAAAGACCAAATTCAGATTCCAAGATCACATCCAAGAGGGGATCGGAGGACAAAAAAAGTCTTAACGTCAGCTTTAGACGCCAATGGGCGACCGAACAAAATGGAAAGTGCAGACACCTGCCTCTTCAAGGTGCTGCATATCAAACCTTGATCCAGACCACTTTGTAAAAAGGAGGGAATTCTGGACAAAGAAAAATGGAAGCCTGCGATCCTCACACTAACGAAGAGAGGCCTTCCATATACGATCGTAAATGTGGGCTGAAGGCTTCCTAGCCTTAAGCATAGTGAGAATAACGCTCTCCGAAAGACCACGAACCCTCATAATGGCGGCCTAAACAGCCACGCTGTTAAACGTAGCGACCTTAAATTATGGTAGAAGTGAGGTCGCTGAAAGAGAAGGACAGGACGGAGAGGCAAGGGCCACGAGCTTCACATACCAACAATAGCATGGCCAATCCAGGGCTACCAGAATGGCCAGGATCTCTTCTGCCTTGAGCCGTCGGAGGAGCCCCGGCATTAGAGGCACAAGAGGGAAGACGTACAAAAGACGAATATCGGACCACGGCGCCACAAGAGCATCCACGGTGCAGGCTTCCAGGGGATGAAGCAGGGGACTTGTTTATTGAACCTGGAGGCCATCAGGTCCATGTCTGTATCACCCCCAGGTGAAAGAAAGCCCTAAGGAATAAGCTGGTCCATTACAGCTACAGTATACAACGGTGGCCCGGGGGGGTTGGTTAAAGAAACACTTACCCTGCTCTCCATCTCCCAGATGTACTGACCAGCAGAAGCACCCCCTCAGTGTTACCAGCTTTACTAAGAGGACACTGGCGGGAGAATTAGTAGTGGTGGTCCTTAGGCTCGTGGGTGACAGAGGAGCTGATGCTCTTGTCCCACTTGTATTCATAGGTAGGTTGGGCAACCAACATTTCACATAAGACACTATGCGCCTGCCAACAGGGGAACACAGGGAGACAAAGTCAAACCTGTGCCCCTAGTTCTTCTTAATAAAAAAAAACTAAAAAACTGAAAAAACCTTGGCAGAAGTGTCTACCTCCTACAGCACAAAGCTCAGACTGAATAGCCTCCCATGTCTGTGGGCAAGGTACATCCTGTGGGAGGTGTCACTTTTTTATTTCTTAGTGTCAAGGCTCCAAGTGGCAACGGCATATACCCCCGGTCTGTGTCCCCCTCTGGTCAGCGCCGCGGCACTGACGGGTTCAGTGACAGAAACTTCTGCATGAAATAGATATGCAGGTGCTAATCTGTCGTGACTAATGTATTACCAGTAATAAGAAAATGCAGATGCACACTGCAGGCGCTAAGATGTATATATATACACACACACTTATTGTTTATTATGCATTTTTATTGCATTACTGCTATAGTTATTATGTTAATAAATGTGAGGTTTTTAGCGCTCAGTTTGATCAAAATGTGCAAGCCCACCTGCCACGACAATGCGACCTCTATCAGGGGGTCCGTACACTGAACATTGTATCCCTATTTTGGAGACTTTCCTCTCTCTCTCTTGGGCTGAGCCCACAGTCTTAGTGCCTGCGGTGTGCATTTGCATTTTCTTGTTACTGGTAGAACATTAGTCACGGCAGATTAGCACCTGCATATCTGTTTCATGTTTTAGGAGGAGCTAACCAACTCTTTTTGTTGGTAGTATTTGCATGGGGGCGGTGATTGTTTCCATTTTGGTCGTGCTCTCCACCCACCTGTCCTGGGCTGTTTTTAATTAGAACAGAATATATTTGGTTCCTACCTGTCCTGAGCTCACTGTGGGCTCAGTCCAAGAGAGAGAGGTGCGAGCCCACCTGCCACGAGAAGGCGACCTCTATCAGGGGGTCCCTCCACTGAACATTGTATGCATATTTTGGAGACTTACCTCTCTCTCTCTCTTGGGCTGAGCCCACAGTGGTCAGCTCCTCCTAAAACATGAAATAGATATGCAGGTGCTAATCTGCCGTGACTAATGCACGTGGTGGACACGCGGCAGAGCTCAGAAGGGAAGGAGCGCCATGTGACTTTTGAAGCTCATGTTTTGCTGCAATGATTTTCGGGTGCCAAGTCGCATTTTCAAAGCCCCTGTGAGGCCAACACAGTGGAAAACCCCAAAAAGTTTACCCCATTTAGGAAACTACACACTTCAAGGAATTTATAGAGGGGTATAATAAGCATTTTGAACCCACAAGTTTTTGGCTGACTTTAGGGGAATTAGGCAGTGAAAATGAAAATCTACGTGTTTTTTTTTAGAATAAAATGTAGTTTTAGCTCAGATTTTTCCATTTTCACAATAAACTAAGCAGAAAAAGCACCCCAAAATTTGGAAAGCAACCTCTTCTGAGCACAGCAATACCCTATATGTGGCAATAAACTGCTGTGTGGACCCATGGCAGAGCATAGAATGGAAGGAGCACCATTTGGCTTTTGGAACTCAAATTTTCCTGGAATGGTTCGCGGTGCCATGTCACATTTGCAAAGCCCCTGCGGGACCAAATCAGTGGAAACGCCGAAAAGTTATCCCATTTGGGAAGCTACACCCCTGAAGGAATTTATCTAGGGATATAGGGAGCATTTTGACCCCACAGGTTTTTTGCTGAATTTAGTGGAATTAGGCCATGAAATTGAAAAGCTACATTTATTCCGATAAAACGTGGACATTTTAAATTTTTACAAGGAATAAAGGAGAAAAAGCACCCCAACATTTGTAAAGCAATTTCTCCCGATTATGGCAATGCCCCATAAGTGGTCATAAACTGCTGTTTGGACACACTCCAGGGCTCAGAAGGGAAGGAGCGCCATTTGGAGCTCAAATTTAGCTGGAATGGTTTTCGGGTGCCATGCCACATTTCAAAAGCCCCTGCGGAGCCAAAATAGTAGGGGCCCCCCAAAAGTAACCCCATTTGTGAAAATACATACCTTGAGGAATCTATCTAGGGGTACAGTGAGCATTTAAACCTCACAGGTTTTTTGCAGAATTTAGTGGAATTAGGCCATGAAATTGAAAAGCTAAATTTTTCCGATAAAACGTGGACATTTTAATTTTGTACAAGGAATAAAGGAGAAAAAGCACCCTAACATTTGTAAAGCAATATTTGTAAAGCAATTTCTCAGGGTATATGAAAGATGGGCAAAGTACATCAGGGTATATGTAAGCTGGGCAGAGTACATCAGGGTATATATAAGCTGGGCGGAGTACATCAGGGTATATGTAAACTGGGCTGAGTACATCAGGGTATATGTAAACTGGACGGAGTACATCAGGGTACATGTAAGCTGTGCGGAGTACATCAGGGTATATGAAAGCTGTGCGAAGTACATCAGGGTATATGTAAGCTGTGCAGAGTACATCAGGGTATATGTTAGCTGGGCGGAGTTCATCAGGATAATTGCAAGCTGGGCGGAGTGCATCAGGGCATAATAGGATGATGGTATAATGGGGTGAATAATAAAATTAATAATCCATGGATTGTTGCAGTACGCTTTGAACCAATCCTTTATGCACAGGACAAGTTTTTAGGTTATTATACAAAATATCTGCGCTCCGGTCCCGATTCACCTACCAAAAAGTTTATTTCTATTAGTGAAACGACTTCTTTCCTCCTTTTTGTGGAACCAGCGTAGACCACGCTTGTCTTATAAGATGCTATCACAAAGGAAGGATAGGGGTGGATTGGGCCTGCCAGATGTGGAGGTGTACTATAAGGCCATTCACCTACAGAGATGGTTTGATTAGATATCACCGGGTGAGTTAACGTGGTGCACGTCAGCAGAGACAACTGCTCTGGGGAAGGACTCCTTGAGAATATTATGGTTACCAGATCATAGGGACTTAAAATCTATTACAAATCCTCTCTTGAAAGGCACCCTATCGGTTTGGAATTCCTATAAAACTTTGGCTAATACCTGATCTCTTCACCAATAATGCCAGCCTCTTTAATCCCCTATACTATCAAACATATGGACACTCCACCGGAGGACATATGGAAAATATTCCAACATGTGACCTTCTAGAGGATAATAAAGTTCCTTCCTATGCAAGGATCCGATCCCTAACAATTTAAACTTTCTACAACTTGAGCACGTACATGTTTGCACTTCTTTCCTCGCCGACCAGAAAGGGATTAGGGATTTTAGTGACCTGGAAAAGCTACTTCTTGCCAAATCAGTGACGAAACGCGAATTATCCAAACTGTACGCTTTATTACTTAGTGGTGGTTCACCCTCGACTCCCACCTTTATATTGTCTTGGGAGACGGAGCTGAATAGGCAGTTTACGGAGGCAGATAAAAAATGGATTCTGAGATATTCCATGGGTTCTCCAGGTGTATTAAACTGCAGGGGAGTCATTATAAACTACGTACAGGGTGGTATAAGACGCTGGAACGTATGTTTTATCTCGGTTTGTCAGATTCTAAGCTGTGTTGGCGTTGTCAGAGGGCCACAGGAACACTGTCTCACATATTGTGGTACTGTCTGCTGGTTACGGATTCCTGGACGTAAGTGAGCCTTGAGATTAATAGGATTTGCAAATCTAATATTTCACTCTCTATGGGATGGATTGCTCTAGCATTACCTTCTACAGATTTCAAACCTTCTAAATTGCACCTAGCAACACATTTGATAGCTGCTGCCAAATACTTAGGGTATGTTCACACGCTTAGCAAAAAACGTCTGAAAATACGGAGCTGATTTCAGAGAAAACAGCCTCTGATTTTCAGGCGTTTTTGAAGCTGAAAATGAAGCTTCTTTTAATTTGAAGCTTCTTTTGAGGTGTTTTGTGAGGCGTTTCTCATAGTGTTCAATGGAAAATCAGCTCCAAAAAATGCCTCAAGAAGGGACATGCTACTTCTTTTTACGGAGCGTCTTTTTACGCTCCCTTTTTTAAAACAGAGGCGTAAAAAGACGCCCCGTATGAACTAAATGCTGTTTTTCCCAATGATTTCAATGGGTAGATGTCTGTAGGCGTTCAGCTTCCTTTTTTTTCAGGCGTAAACGCCCCAAAATACGCCTGAAAACACTGCGTGTGAACATACCCTTAATCCCACTTTGTTGGCTTCAGACTTCTTCTCCATCTAAAACACAATGGATCGAGAAGGTTCATCAGATTTGTAGACTTGAGGAGTTGACCAGCTGGCAAGACTATAGACACACACACAATTTCTGAGTATTTGGAATCCATGGATGGAATATAGTTCCAGATTGCTTTGATTTACTGCATGTTAGGCCTTAAGGTATGTTCACACGTGCACGTCCGTTACGGCTGAAATTACGGAGCTGTTTTCAAGAAAATTTCAAATTGCGATTTTTACAAGGACCAGTTCAGTTCTGAAGTGGCTTTGAGGGCCTTATATATTAGAAAGTCCCCATAAATCACCCCATTTTGAAAACTGCACCCCTCAAAGTATTAAGAATTAAAGCAAAGTAGAGGTGAAAGTTACAAATTTAATTTTTTTTTTTACAAAATTCATTTGTAATACATTTTTTTCTATACCGCAGAAGGTTCTACCCAAGAAATGTAACTTATTATTTATTGCCCAGATTCTGCAGTTTTTAGAAATACCCCACATGTGTCCCTAGTGCGGTCATGGACTGAAACACCGGCCTCAGAAGCAAAGGAGCACCTAGTGGATTTTGGGACCTCCTTTTTTTTTTAGCATATATTTTAGGTACCATGTCAGGTTTGAAGAGGTCTTGTGGGGCCAAAACAATAAAGACCCCCAAAAGTGACCTCATTTTGGAAACTACACCTCTCAGGGAATTTATCTAGGGGTATAGTTAGCATTTTTAACCCACAGTTTTTTTGCTAAATTTATTTGAATTAGTTTGTGAAGATGAAAATCTACTTTTTTTCTGAAAAAACGTAGACATTTTAAATTTTTTCAAGGAATAAAAGAGAAAAACACCCCAACATATGTAAAGCAATTTCTCCTGATTATAGCAATACCCCATATGTGGTAATAAACTGCTGTTTGGACCCACAGCAGGACTCAGAAGGGAAGGAGCACCATTTGGATTTTTAAATTCTGATTTTGCTGGAATAGTTTTCAGTGCCATGTCGCGTTTGAAATTCACTGGAGGGAACAAAATAGTGGAAACCCCCAGAAAGTGACCCCATTTTGGAAACTACACTCATCAAGTTATTTTTCTAGGGGTAAAGTTAGCATTTTGACCCCATGGTTGTTTTGCTGAATTCATTGGAATTATTCTGTAAAGGTAAAAATCGACTTTTTTTCTGAAAAAAGGTAGCCATTTTTAATTTTTACAAGGAATAAAGGAGAAAAAGCACCCCAAAATTTGTAAAACAATTTCTCCCGATTACGGAAATATGCCATATGTGGTAATAAACTACTGTTTGGACCCACAGCAAGGCTTAGAAGGGAAGGAGCGCTATTTGGCTTTTGGAGCTCAAATTTAGCTGAAATGGTTTTTGGGTGCCATGTCGCATTTGCAAAGCCCCTGAGAGGCCAAAACAGTGGAAACCCCCCAAAAGTGGAAATTACACCACTTAAAGAATCTATCTAGGGATATAGTGGGCATTTAGACCCCACAAGTCTTTTGCAGGATTTATTAGAATTAGGCAGTGAAAATGAATATCAACATTTCTTCCACTAAAATGTTGCATTTTTTCAATTTCACAAAGGATAAAGGGGGAAAAAGCTGCCCAACATTTGTAAAGCAATTTCTCCCGAGTACGGCAATACCCCACGTGCGGGCATAAATGGTTTTTCATTAGAAAGTAATTAATCCTTTCTGGACTGATCCATTTTTTTATTTTCCTTTCAGTTTTTTCTCTCCCCGCGTTCCAAGAGCCATAACTTTTTTATTTTTCAGTCAATAGAGCGGTATGAGGGCTTATTTATTGAGGGACGAGCGTTCGTTTTTATTGGTACCATTTTTTGGTACATACAACTTTTTGAACACTTTTTATTAAATTTTTAGGTAGAGACAAGATGACCAAAAAAACAGCGATTTTGACGTTTTAAATTCTTTATTTTTCACGTGAGACGCTCCATACATCACCCCCCATAGTAAGACATGCTATGTTGTGGTGCGCGAAGGGGTTAATGCGTAGCGCATGGTGCGGAGTGAAAATTTAAATTTTCCACTCATATGCCATTTTAGTGCACTACATGTTATGTCCAGTTTGTGCCACTGAAGACAAATACCTCATAAAATATTAACCGGGTTCTCCCGGGTATGGCGATGCCATATCTGTGGACGTAAACTGGTGTTTAGGCACGCTGCAGGGCTCAGAAGGGAGGGACGCCATTTGGCTTTTGGGGCGCAGATGTAGCTTGGTAGTTGTTCTGTTTGGGGTTTTACTGGGGTTTCAGTTTATAATGTGGGGGTACATGTTATCTGTGCGGGGTACATCAGGGTATAATAAGAGGGTATAATAATGCAGTAAATAAATAATAATCCGCAGATGTGTGGCCGGTGTCGCACTGATAAATGGCACCCGATCTTATCTGCTTTTGGAACACTCCGCACATTTTGCAGCGCCATATTCTGGGAGCCAGAACTTTTTTATTTTTTCACCACCGGAGCCGTGTGAGGGTTTATTCTTTGCGAGACAATCTGTAGATTTCATTGGGGTACGAGAAATTTTTTTGATCACGTTTTATTCCATTTTTTGCCAAGCAAGGTGACCAAAAACCATCAATTCTGACAATGTTTTCTATTCGGTTTTTTTATGGCCTTCACCCTGGGCTATAAATGACCATTATACTTTATTCTGCGGGTCGATACGATTACAGCGATACCAGATGTATATAATTTTTTTATGTTTTGCAGCGTTTGTGCAATAAAATCACTTCTTTATAAAATAAATAAATTTTTGTGTCACCATATTCTGAGCGATAAAGTTTTTATTTTTCAGTCAAAAAAGCGGTGTAAGGGCTTGTTTTTTGCGGGACCGGATGTAGTTTGTATTGGTACCATTTTGGCGTACATGCGACTTTTTGATCACTTTTTATTATATATTTTGGGAGGGGTGGTGACCAAAAAATTGTGATTCGGCACTGTTTTTCCTTTATTTTTTTCGCGGTGTTCACCGTGCGGGAAAAATAATATTACAGTTTTATAGTTGGGGTCGTTACGAACGCGGCGATTCCAAATATGTGTACTTTTTTTTTCCTATAATAAAAGACTTATTATAGGAAATAAAGCATTCTTTGTTTATGTCACTTATAACTTTTATTTTTACACTTTTTAAAAACATTTTTATTATCTTTTTTTACTTGTCCCACTAGGGGACACTTAGACTTGCAGCTCTGATCGCTGCTGGAACACATTACACTACACACGTAGTGTAATGTGTTCTAACTGTCATTGTGACGTGACAGTCACACTGAGAGGAAGCATCGGAGGACCGGCCGGAGGCTGATCCTCCGAGGCTTCCGTACATGGCAACCCGTAGGTCATTGTCTGGCCTCTGGTTGCCATGATAAGGATCGCCAGCCCCCGCAAATACATGTGGGGGGCTGCCGATGCGCTGTAAACCTCTTCGATGTGGTGATCGCAATTGACCACCGCATCTAAGGGGCTAATTGGCGATTTCAGCGGCGACAGGCCGCTGATCGGCAACGGGGAGGGCAGGGCTGACACCCTGCACAGTTAACCGCTGCTGCGGTGTAGCGCCGCGCGGTGGTTAACTGTTAAAGCGCGGACGTAACTGCACGCCCAGGTGCGCGAAGTTACTGCTCACCTGGACGTGCATTTACGCCAAGGTGCGGGAAGGGGTTAAAATAAGTCTCCATGCATAATATACACATACGGTATTGGCGCAATCGTAATAACCTGCACAACAAATTTTGTGTGTCATTTATGATGTGTACTCTGTAAAAAAAAAAAACTAAAATAAAACTTAGTGAGGCACGAGGTGTGATGAATTTAACCTCCATGTGCCTCACATTAATAGCAATTAACCCCATCATGTACCTTACACATTTAGGACCCATGCACACAAACTTATTTTTTTTCCTCCCGTAAATACGGGTCCATTGTCACCAGTATTCCATCCGTATTTACAGACCCGTTTTCTCTGCAATAATCGGCAGCCCCTTCTCTCTATCAGGATAGAGAGAAGCGGCAGCCCTTTCGGGCAGTTTCCGCAGCGTTTGAAAGTAAAAAAAAGTTCAGACGTATCCCTGCCGTTGTCTTGGTGAAGCATCCCTCTTTTGACGTCCAGTCCGACCTCCCCGGATGACGCGGCAGTCCATGTGACCGCTGCAGCCGGTGATTAGCCCCATTTTAATCCCCCGAGGACGCTGTGTTTACAGCGAAACGTGTCGGGGGGGGGGGCTAAGATACTTTTAATAGCTAAGCCAGACTAGCCTCTATACCTGGTTTCACCAACATACTCACGCATTATCAAGCAGTCTGCAGCTGCTGCCTTATGCAGTTATATCGTTGTACTTACGACACTCTATCCGGTCACAGACCGGACATAGCAGATAGAGTCAGTGCCAGCTGGCTTTGGCCACATTTTTAACCACAATGCGTTATACAGTTATATTTTATTGTTGGTTAAATAGTAGTTGGGATATTGGGTGCCTCCAGCACAACACATTTTTTTGTATTTCAATTATACACCTGCCAACTACTAGGGTCTTCCATTTTCTCTATTTAGATTATAAATCACTATAACTACAGCATCCCATTTGTCCAGACTTTTATTTTCCTCTTGATAAAAACAAATCAGGCTGGTTGGACAACTTCTGTCCTTAGTAAATCTCTGCTTGCTGTCAATTATAATACTATTTTCTGTCACATACTCCTGTATATAGTCCCTTAAATGGACTCTGTCACCAGTTTATCAATTCCCTATTTCCTAACTAGCCTAATAGGCGCTATGATGCTGATAACTAGTGTGATTTGTTTTTGTTTGTTTAAAAACGTTTATTTGCAAAGTTATGAGCATTTATCTATATATATATATATATATATATATATACACTAATGTATACGACTTTGGGTACCATGACTCCTCTGGGTCTTAATGAACAACTAAGCTTTGCAGCTTTCCTTTGATGTCTCTTACCTACTCTATTTTACTATTTTTAAATATGTCTTTTATTCTGATAGTGTTTTTTTATTTCCATTTTTATTTATACCTAGATCTGGATAATCCTTTCGATTGTTATTTCCATTCGGCCTTTTCGAATATATATCTACGTCATTACAGCCGATTTAAGAGAAAGAGCAAAGGGAATATTATTGTACTTCCTCTTCTTTCACGTGTTTTTGTGTTTCTTATCATGTTATCTATTTGTGCATTAATATTTGTATCTTGGTGGATACATGCAATAGATAATAATAGCTGTGTCCCACCAATGTGGTAGTTATTTTTATAAATTTTCTGTATATAGAATTTATCTATCGATTTATTATATATTTTTTACTCATCAGTATCACACTAGAATAGTTTTCTTATATGTATGTATATATATTTGTTATATTTCACTAGACACTTTGTGCCTCTTTTTTATTTGGCACCGTAATATTGTATTTTTGCGTACTATGTACTGCCCTAACCACAATTTTGTGTTTCTTGTACATATTGGTAACATTATTTGGTATTTTTATTCTACTTTAATGAAATTTTTTGAATTTTACTCTTGAAAGATATAGTTGTATGGATATAAATTCTTTACATTTATATACTTCTATTTTTATTATTTTTTGTGTATTGCATTCTGATATATTGCTCCATATTTTCTCACTTTTTCCTTTCACAACTTTGTCTTTATTGCTATGTTCAATTAATCCACAAGATGGCACCAACATACACTTTTTTTAAACTGGCACATAAATACACATTTATTATATTTTAAACAACATGTGAAACAGGAGGGGATTTCTTCTTTCATTTTGTACATATCGGTTGTACTTAAGTTTTTGTATCCTCATCGGGGTGCGCATGAGCTGCGATGGGGGGGGGGGACGGGTCTTCTCCGTTGGACGCCAAACACGCTCTATGCGCCTGCGCTGTCTCCCTGGTGACGCGTCTTGGGATTCACGCATGCGCTGATGAGCGATGGCGTCCGTCGGTGGAGATCTTGCGTCTCCCTGGAAAATCGCGCACATGCGCCGCAACTCCCGGTGGTGATTGGCCAGCGATACACCACATGATTACCAGGGTCTAGGATTTAAATGGGGTCCGGACATGGAAACAATACCCCCTGAAGAAGCGATACTCAAAACGCGCGTTGGGGCACCACTTTATCTACTGGGTCATACCACTACACCACTGAATATGGGTAAGCATTTGACTATGACTTTGTAAGGCTTCATTGAAAACTAGGACACTATGTTTATTAGACGTGAATTGTGACTATTTACATCTTACTCTCACTTTCTTTTTTCTTTCTGTCCTGACATATGCCCACCTACATTAGTATGTTTCTAGGAGTAATCTCTTTACATCATACATCACTTGTATTGAACCTCTATCTTTGTCATGCATTACCTGTATCCAATTCTTATCAAATGTATTTCCATTGTTGATCTAGTTAAATATTGCATTTTAGATTCCTGTGTTGATCAATAAAGATTTTGTATTTTCTTAAACATTTAGATACTTTGGACTCTTTTTTTTCTCTAGTTTATATATTATTGTTTGGAGTCCGTATCTCCGAAATATTGTGGGTGGTTGAGACTCTATATCCCACCCTTATTCTGTTGTGTCCTGTGAGACTTCTTTTGTTTAACTAGCCTGTGATTGGCTGCAGTGGTCACATGGGATGAAACGTCATCCCGGGAGGCCGGACTGGAGGAGGAAGAAGAAGAGTTCTGGGTAAGTTAACTTTTAATACTATTAACTCCAGCGGTAGTCACTGTCCCGGGTGCTGAAAGTGTTACTGCCGATCAGTTAACTTTCAGCACCCTGGACAGTGACTATCCCCTGAAGTCGCCTCGCAACGCTCCCGTAATTACAGGAGCCCCATAGACTTCTATGGGCCTGCCCGTGCCGTAATTACGGCCTGAAATAGGACATGTTCCATATTTTTCAACGGCCCGAGATTGGCTGCAGGAAGGACTGGGGCACTTCACATAATTTTCCTTCCTCATAATGCCTTATATTTTGTGGAGATATCAAAGCAACTTTTCAAGACCTCAGCCAGGAAGTTAAAGCTTAGGCGCAAATGGCTCTTTCAAACGGACAATGACCCAAGCATACCTATAAAAGTTATGGTAAACAGCTTAAGGACAACAAAGGGAAGATTTTGAAGTGGCCATTACAAAGCCCTGACCTCAATTCCATAGAAAATTTATGCGCAGAACCAGAAAAAGCATGTGTGATCTAGGAGACCTACAGACCTGACTGTTACACCAGTCAGTCAGGAGGAATGGGCAAAAATTCCAGCAACTTGTTAGAAGCTTGTGGAAGGCTACCAAAAACGCGTGACCCAAGTTAGACAATTTATAGGCAATGCTTCCAAATACTAACCACATGTATGAAACCTTCTGAGCCGCTGTTCATGTAATAGAAGAATACTAAAAAGACAATGATTTCTCAGCTTTTCTTTTGATACGTAACATCACTACTAGATTTCAAGAATGTGGATAGATAGAAAAAGTCTATGAATAAATGTCAGGAATTGTAAAACAGCTTTAATGAATGGGGGTTAGACTTTGTACACACATTTGATGTACAATGAGCATGTATATTGATATATATATATTTATCTTTTACACAATGAGACCCTATGAGCAATGTATCTCACTTTATGCCTATACAGTGGGATACGTTTCAGCCTCCCGTCAGGCATACATCGGGAGTCCTCCTGACTTATACCTCCAATGTAGGCTGCAAAATGTGTTGTTCACAGAGTCTAAGGTGTATGTTACATTATTTTGTATGTACAAGAAGTTATTATATTTATCCATGCCACAAAGAAAAGAGACAGTATTCTTCAAAAGATAGTTTATTGTTACAAAAGTACCTTATTCAAAAGTATTTTCATCTCAAATATGGTACACACATTTTAATACTGCTTTATACAAAACTACACATTAGGCGCAAAACATGAACAATTCTGACAAAGAAAACACACATTTATACATTTACATATATACATCCACCAAGTTCAGATATTTACACATTTTCAGATCCTCGGTGGTAAAATAAGACGTTATACAGGAGATAAAACAAACCTCTGCAAAAAGGAGGGTGCTAGTCCTCATGCATTTAGAGTATACATTATTTTACCATGTATATTTAGGATTACGTGTCTTTTACAGTTTAACTTCCATTGCCTTATAGCATCATAAGTCTAGCCTTCGACATCCGATTTTTCTCCGTGAATCTACTTACAATCGGAGCGATAATTCGGCCGGCAGCTATTCCATTTTTATAGCCATCCTATCTCCTCTCCTGACCTCTGAAGTGCTGCTTTAGCAGTGGTTTTCCACTGACTTATTGCTGAATTTAGACAGATTCAGTGGTAAACAATTCAACGTATGTCAAGTTATGAGCTTTTTCCGTGTATATGTTCGGGTTATGGAACGCTTTGCAGATACTTGGCTGAAAGGAGAGTCCTCCATGTTGACAGCCTGATGGGCTGACCTTTTCATTTCTGGGGTGCTATTCTGGGATTCACAATCTGCAAAAACACAACATTTAACTGCAGTAGATTTAGTTATAGAAGTGCCAACACTCAAGAGTACGCGGAAATTGTGGTTCTTTTGTTTTAAACCTATTTCTTATATGGATATTTTGTAAATATGGTGGTTTACAATACGTTATAGGAGCTTTCTAGTTTGAAGAAGTTGACGGCTTATCCCCAGGAAAGGTCATCAATATCTGATCACTGGGGGTCCGACAACCGGTAACCCCGCCGACCAGCTGTTTTGAAGGGGCTGCAGTGCTCATGCGAGCGTTGCTTCCTCTTAATTTCTTACCTGCTCCGGTACTGTGAATCGCCGACATTTGAAGCGTGAGAAGGCTGCAATTATGTGAACCACCGCTACAAAATGTGAGCAGGACAGGCCCACAATTTTTTCTGAATGGAAAACCCCTTTAACCATTTCAATAATTTGCTATAGTCTAGTTTAAAGATATAGAATTTATTTATTTTTTTGTAGCGCCAATTAGTAGATAAGACTAGCAATCGAGATGACAGTTCAGTGAGTATTTTTCAAGCAGTTTAGATGCAAATGGCAGTAGTAATATAGGTAGCAGCAATGGGCTAAGGTGGTAAGAGATGGTTTCTGGATTGTCTTTGTAATTGCCATATGTTTGAAAGAACGATACTGTGCGTAATAGGGCCTTAGACGTGAATGAGCCCTTCGTTTGAATCAGACAAAAAAAAATAAAAAAAATTGTGCCTTGTTCCATGGGATTCAATGTGGACAATCTCCCCAAGAAGCATTGCTTTGTGTACTGCCAGACCGGTGACTCTACCATGTCAATGAACCCATAAAAATAAGGGAAGATATTCAACGTATCAACAAGCATATTCACTTCACAACAAAGTTATACAATTTTCTAATGAGCTTTGCGTTTCATTTCCTCAGTTATTTAGATTTCTGTTTAAAGTTTTCCATTTCCCGGTAGATAAAGATCTGTTCTCTGGCCTTGTGACGATCACACACACGTGCATGGCTCAGATAGGGATCTTAGAACTGTACTGTAAAACTAGGACACTGCGGTAACAGAGTTGCCTGTGATTACTGCTAAATCCATGGCATTCCAGCAAATCACACACAACTTCAATGTTTACCTAAGGAAAACCAGACCAGAAACTTTCTCTTCCCCATAGGAAACCATTGAAATGGTACAGGTCGAGGTGTTGCTGCAATGTTCCCAAAACTCATGGGCAACCAAAAATTTCACTGTGAAGCACTCGGCCTAACTGCACTGAGCCGTGAATTGGAAAACTAAAACAATGACTATGCTAGATTTGCTGAAACCTTGTGGAAAAAAAATGTAAAGGCTTAATTCTCACTGCAGTTCTTTCTTATTTTTTGCCTGTGCGCCAGCGAGTGTAGATTTCAGCTATAAATTTATAGCACTTTCTGATGTACATTATAATAAATGCAGCAGGTCACGGCACTGCCCCTTCGGCTAAGCCACGCCTACTTAAAAAAAAAAAAAAAAGGCTGACGCGGTAGAAATGTCTCAAACGTCGCAATTTTTGCAACTTCTGAGCAGTTTGCGATTTTGATAAAGTTCCCATTGTTTTTTGTTTTGACAGATCAACTAACAAAACTGCACCATTTAATACTGGCCTAAAGCAAATATATCCCATGCAGAATGGTCAAGCATTTCTCAGTGAATCATGTGCTCACCTTGTTTCTCTCTCTTGGATGAAGGGGTTTTCCCCTTAAACAGCATTGGTGACTGTGTTAGGGCGAAAATACCACTTGCAGACAAAGAATTTTTCAGTACTTTTTGTGGTGGGGTGAAGGCTAAAGAAAAAAAAAAAAAACTTCAAACCAATTGTAATATTTTCAATCAAAATGTAGAGGAGGAATAGAGCAATAGTTTACCTGAAATATTGAAGACTTCATCTTCACAAGAGCTTTGCTGTGAGGAGCTCATGTCCGATGACCGCGTTTGACTTGATGAGACAACACATTCTTCCATATCCTCGCAGGCACCACTCCATGTGCAGGATCGCTTGGAGCTAGGCATGTCTTTTGTGGGAGACAAGAAATCAAAGCCCCTTTTTCTAGATTTCAAGTTCATAGCTCCAATTTCACTTTTACCTTTCCATTCGAAGACTGGAGACTGCTCAAGAAGTTTGGAAACCCCTTCTACTATGAGGTCTCCCAAGGGGGAGGTCTTATTTGCTTCTTGCTTTTGGCTGCCTTCCTCTCCTGATGGAGCACTGCCTGCATAGTCCTGATTCTTCTCTTGCCTAAGAACACAAGCAGATTTGACATGAGATGCATTTTTCTTCCTGGGCCAGTTATTAATTACATCGCTGCCATTTTTATCCTTGTATTTCGGTGACGGCGTCCAAGGACTTAAAGCCTCTGCCTGTGATGGGGAAGCAGTATTAGAGCTCCTTTTTGGTGTGTAGGTCTGGCAGATTAATGTCTGCAGTCCACTTTTTCCAGGTGTATTATGTGAAGATCTTAGGCAAGGAGAAGCACAAGCAGATTCTAACTTAAGAGCATGCTTGTTACACCACGTCTCCCCAAAAGGGCTTTCATTTCCTTTTTTACTTCGAGGCCCATTTGGAGACTCTGTAGTTCTGGGTAAGGTACCCAGATCAACAGTAGAACTAGAGTCTGTCCTTTTAAAACGAAGTTTGGGTAATCCAGATGCTTGCATCTCAAGTTCAACTTCATAAACTGGAGGAGGGTTAGGTTTCTTTTGACTTTTTGGAGTTGAGAATTTTGCAGGAATCTGTGGTGTTCCAAGACGTGCTTCAGCTTCTCTTTGTCTTCTGTCAATAGTGCAACGTAGTCCATAAGGTGAGGGTGAAACTGTGTCTCCTCCACCCTTAGATGTGGTTGGCAAGCGGTTCAATAAACCTGCATCAGACGACTTCCTCTTGAATAAAACTTTCATCTTCAGATCACCGCTCTCTGATGGCACAACCTTAGCTTCAGTTATGTCAATACTTTCATCTGTTTGGGAGGTATTGACAAGAGAATCTGTACCCTCTGAGCTCTCCAAAAAGGACACATCTAACTTTTCACACAAGACAATAGACTCACCTCTTCCATTAGGTGACAGAATTTTGTATATAGAAGAGCTTTGTAGACTTGGAGACAGAACCTTAGCAGCTTCACAAGCGTTTTGCAGAATGGAGGTAGATGGGGAACTTAAGTTAAGTGGACCTTCATCGGCTTCCTTCAGGGGTTTTCTGTTCATTGAGTGAAAAAGGAAGTCACACTTATCTGTATCTTCCTGAGCACAACTAGATTTAACATCTTTATGGCTAGATTTTCTAGATTGACATGGTGCCATGTCCAAATCAGTTGTTTTAATAGATTGTGAATAGTCTGTAGTTTTGCTAGGAGAGGATACATTTGCCTTTTCAGGAGTACATTCTACTGTATATGGCAACATAGATGCACCATTTCTACCAAATTTCTTTGGCGTTGTTGTTTCCAACTCCTGCTGTGGTTTTTGAAGTAAGTATCTTGTTGGTGTAACACACTGTGCGCTTGAACTCTGCAACCTAGGAGACTTTCTGGGTGTGCAAGAAAGATGCGTGATCTTTGCAGGTGTGTTGGCACTCGGAGGCGTTTTCTGTGGACTTTTGAAAACTTGATCCTGAGATCGGTCCACCCAGTCCTTTCGAGGTGTAAATGGCTGCCTTATAGTTTTTAATGGCGAAACCAAACACATCACTGGTGAGGCAATATTTTTAGGTGTTGTCTGAGCCAAACGCTCGCTTCTTCTTTCAGAGGATTTAGGGGGGGTATTTTCCTCAATTTTAGATGGTGAAAACAATTTTCCCAGGTTTTTAGCAGCACTTTTTTTCTCCCCTGGAGTTTTGGAGGGAGTCTTTAATGTTTTAGGTGTACACACTGAAGTCCGTGGTGTACGGGGAGACCTTCGTAGAAATCTGTTATTCTCAGTTGGTTGCTCACATTTTGGAAGGGATTTCTTCATTTTCCTAGGCGTAAATTTTAGTGACTTTTCCAATACCTAAAGAATAAATAAATACATTTGAATTAAAGTACTGAAAAAAAAATAAAAAAATACACAGATCAATGATCGGGGACGAGTGTTAGTTTTAATAGCATTAGTTTTATATTTACATATGTAGGGACTGTGTAATAATATTGTAGCACTACAAGACCTGTGACTGATCGAAGACCATCATCAAGAGGCAGTCAAAATGTGTGGGATTATGTGAAGAAGCAGTAAAGATCCTTTTACTCGGGCCACATTGCCATGTGTAAACATGGCAACAAATCAGCCAACGAACAAGCAAACACTTGTTCATCAGCGTATCGTTTATGCAGCACCAAATATTATCGTTGTCCGCAGCAGAGGATGACTTGGGGGGGCTCAGGGAGCGAGTCGGGGTAAGAGGGTCACGGCCTCAGAGATGAAATTGAGGCAAATTTAATTTTACGGAAGAAAATATGGAGGAGCATAGGAAAAACGAAATTCTCCCTACTTTAATGAACCATGTAGAGTACAGTTCAAAGAGCCATTCAAAAAATGCAAGTAGAACTGAATGACCAAAAAGAAAAAAGGTGGAACAACTAGAACATAAAATTATAACTATGGAGGATGAGATAAAACTATATACAAAGCTACAGGAGACAAAAAAAAAAGAGAATGGGGTACTACATGAAAGGGTTAATGAGCTAAAACAGGGGTCTCAAACGCCGCCAGAAAAAAATGTGAAGTTGACGGGCCGCATTACTTTCAAATTTGATTCAATACAAAATTACTGTTAAAGGGGTTTTCCGACGAGGGACACTTGACATATCCACAGGATATGTCAAACGCCAGATAGATGCGGGGGTCCCACCTGAGACCCCCTCCTATCTCTAGAACGGGGCCCCCTAAACACCGTTCTAGCTTTGTCTGCTATCGCTGACTCCTGGCCACTTCCTGACTTTATGGTCGGGAGTTATTAAAACAGCGTAGCTCGCTGAGCTACGCGGTTTCCGTAATTCCCATAGTAGTGAGTAGCAGTTACGGAAGCAGCGTAGCATGCGAGCTACGCTGTTTCCGTAACTCCCATTCAGTTATATGGGGCTTACGAAAACAGTGTAGCTCAGCAAGCTACGCTGTTTTCACCTTCATGGTCGTAAATCAGCCGACACACAAACAGGTAGAACGGGGTTTAGGGGCCCCGTTCTAGAGATAGGTGCGGGTCCATCTATCTGACATGTCGTGTGGATATGTCATAAATGTCCCTCGTGGGAAAAACCCTTTAATCAATTAGTTATTCGTACTAGTATAACAATACTACATTACTATAACACTGCTACACTACTATAATAATAGTGCTAGGTTTAAACTTAACTGAAAATTGAGAGTTTACCCCACATGCTTATTTTAACAATCCACTTTTCCATTTTAAGTGTCACTAAATGCAGTCTGGCTGCTCAATTGGCAACGTTTGGCAGACGCAAGAATATCAAGATTGGGCATCCCCTTTTTAGATCATGCCATAGTGCCCTCTCTAGATAGTGCCACATCGCCCTATAGATATGCCCCCCACACTCCCTATAGATAGCTCCATTGGGGCTGCCTCTAGGAGCAGGATCCCCAGACAGAGGGTTGCCGATGCTCTGGCCAGGGTTTCCTCTACTGGAGGAGCCCCTGAAGGCACTGTCCATATATGGACAGGGAGGTCAGAAGATCCTCCTGGACTGGATTCCCCGGCCAGAGCGCTGACGACACTCGGGCCAGGGATTCTTATGCTGGAGGAGCACCAGAAGTCACTGTCCATATATGCACTGTCCGTCGGCAATGCTCTGGCTGGGGATTCCACTCCTAGGGGGAGCCCCAAAAGGAAGGGGGGGTGTAGCGCTGTCAACAGGGTGGAGTGTGCGTGGGGCGCTATCTACAGGGGGGGGGTGTTGCATTATCTACAGGAGCTGTGAGGCCATTGCTCACCTACCACCAACGAATCAACAGTGTGGGAAAGGGACTAAACTCCTTCACAATGTCATGAAGGAGCACCCGCACGCTGATACTTCGGCCTGCTCTTTCGTCTTCCGAGAGAGCTTCGGTGCTCCGCAGGCCGCAAATGACAGCCTCAGGGGCCGCGTGTTTGACACCCCTGAGTTAGAGAATAGATCTAGACAGAATAACATACGTATAGTGAGTATACTAGAGATGGTGCCTGTAACAGAGTTGCGAAACTTGGTGTCCAAAGAAACCCCAGAAGTTTTGGGCTTACAGGAAGAAATCAAAATTGAAAAAGAAAAGACAGATTAAGACCCCCTAGAGAAGAGGTAATTTAAAAAAAAAAAAAAAAGTAGTAGGCCTGTATATTGCAAGAATCCTGAACTTTCAGGATAAATCGGATTTAATAAAAGCGTATAAAAGCATGGGACAATTGGAGGTAGGGAGTAATAAGCTCCTCATGTTTTCTGATTATTAAGTAGAGACTAACACAAAAAGGCGTCGATAATTCATACCAATATATACAGAGTTGTTTAATAATTAGATCAGATTTAGGCTACTATAGCCAGCAACGTTAAAACAGGATTTTTGCACTTACTTGTAGAATCGCTCTTTCATTGAATTCACTAGGGGACACAGTACCATGGGTATAGGCCGCCGACACTAGGTAAATATATATATTAAAAAAAATAAAAAAATAAAAAAATAAAGTAGTGTGGCTCTGCTCAGTGGGCTATACCCTCTGCTAAGCACTCCGCTCCTCAGTTTGAACCAAGTTCAGTAGGAGAACAGAGTAGGTTTAACACAATGTTTCCAATGAGAAAATAAACTTCAAGAAGCCCAAAAACGGAACAATAAAGAAATAGAGCGGGACTGTATCCCCCAGTGAATTCAACTAGAAATGTATTTTACTGGTAAGTACAAAAGTCCTGTTTTCTCATTAAAAGTATTCACTGGGGGACACAGTACCATGGCATGTCTTAAAGCAGTCCCATAGGGTGGGAAAAGACTAATCATAGCCATGTGAACAGCCTAAACAACGGCTGCTTGCAACACCATCCGACCCAAACTGGCATCGGCAGAGACCAAAGAATGGATTCGGTAAACTCCAGGTGGTGGTTTTACAGACCTGAAGGGCAGAAGCCTGATGACACACTGCCCAGTCGTCTCTAAATTCTCTCGTAGAATGAGCAGAGACCCGGAAGAGAAGTTCCCTACATTTGCAGTGTAGGCAGTTTTAATGGCCATCCGTATCATGCTAGCAATGGTGGCCTTTGAAGCCGGGCCACCCTTACAAGGGACCACTGTAACTACAAAATAGGGAGTCGGTCTTCTGGAAGGACTACGTAGCTGTAGGGCTCTAACGACATCCAAGCAACGTAAGGCATGTTCACGTGGAAGAAAAAGTTTAGGACAAAACAAAGAAAGGACACTGTCCTCATTAAGATGGAAGGAAGAATGGCACCAAACGTAGAACCACCTCGTCTTTATGAAAAACCATAAACTGAGGTTTGCAGGGCAAGACTGCCAGCTCAGAAATTCTATGGATAGCCCCAAGAAAAACTACCTTCCTGAATAAGATCCTGAAAGAATCTTCCCGCAAATGTTCGAAAGGTGCAGCCCGGAGAGCGTCAAAGACCAGATTGAGATCCCAAGTTTCCAGAGGGGACTGATGAGAGCACAATATGCGACTACCTGCAAAAAAGTCTTAATTGGAGTGTGGAAAGCCTAAATGCATTGGAAAAGAATAGTTAGGGTTGAAACCTGTCCCCTTAGAGTAGCCAATCTGAGAAGCTGATCCATATCGACCTGGAGGAATGCCAAACAACGCAGCATGGAAAAACCAAGGGGTTGGAACGGATGGGATTCACACCACCTAAAATAAGCCAAGTGCAATGGTAAATCCTTTAGGATGGAGTCTTCTGGGCCTTAATCACCGTCTGAATGACCGGATTAGAGAAACCTTCGAACTTCAAAACCGCGGGATACATATTGAAATGTTGAGCGATCATGGTTCTGCTGACATTTGTCAGCGTAACCATGATCACATAACATTCAATATATAGCCTCTACCATCCATTTGCACCAAAATTTACAAAGCCCCACTTGCTTTATTATAACTAATGCAGTGTATTTGCCAGCAATTTTTTTTTTTCATACTTAACCTCTAACCCTTTTGACAGCCTTTTTTTTAATATATATATATATATATATATATATATATATATATATATATATATATATATATATATATATATATATAAATAATTCTGGCTCTTCAACATCATATGTTTGTTAAGCCTGATTAAGAGATCGGTCCGATCTCTAAACGCGTTACTGTATCGACACTGTAATGAACATATCTACTTTTAGTATATTTTGTTTCCACGACTTTTATAGGGGTACTCTTTTGGAAAACATTCCCAAAAAGAGCACCACCGCTACGCCAGTGAAAGCAACTACACTACTAACGATGGGACATCGCTGAGAAAAGTTAATCCAGTTTTTTCCTCTCCTTCTACAGGGCCAGGGAGATGGCCCTCAGCTCCAAGATGTTGATCTGGAGCTGAGCCTCCAGGTCGGGCTAGGTGCCCTGGACTGTGAGGCAGACTAAGACCGCCCCCCAGCCAGACAAACTTGCGTTCGTTGTGATGACATGCCAGTATTGAGCTGTGGAGGATATTCCCTGAGAGATGTTGGGGAAAGACAACCACTACAGCAGGTCCTTCTTTACTGAAGGGGGGGGGGGGGAAGAGATGGATCATCAGATCCAAGGAGTCTAGAGACTTGTCCCAGCGAGATAGAATTGCCAGCTGTAGAGATCGGGAGTGAAAGAGCAAGTGGTACAGTCTCGAAGGTGGAGACTATTGTCCCCAGTACTTTCATGCAGAAGCGGATAGAGCAAGGAGAATTCCTGCAGAGTGCGGTCAATCCCTGTCTGAGAAAGGTGATCTTATCCTTGGTTAGGAATACCCTTGCCATCTATGTATCCAGGACCATCCCTAGAAACTCTATTCTCCGAAAAGGAGCGAGAGAGGACTGTGCTGCTGATCAGCCATCCGAATCTGCAAAGACAATCCAATGTAATGTTGAGACTGTCCAAGTTGTCCTGTTTGGAAGGTGCCTTCACCAGAAGATCGTCCATGTATGGGATAACCGCTATCCCCTGGATCTGAGGAGAGCCATGGGTGCAGTCATGATCTTGGTGAAGACCCTTTGAAGTGTGGCCAGCCCGAAGGAGAGGGACAAAAACTGGAAAATCTAAAGACCTACTGCAAAACGCAGGAAACGCTGATGTACTTAAGCAACAGGAACATGAAGCTAAGCATCCTTGTTGTCTATTGAAGACAGGAACTCATCAACCTCCAAGGAAACGACCACCGATCACAGAGACTCCATATGAAACCTTTGAATCTTCACATGTCGATTCAGACGTTTTAGATCCAGAATGGGATGAAGAGATCAGTCCTTTTGTACTGTGAAAAGGTTTGAATAAAACCCTTTGAACAGTTCTGGAGTTGGTACTGGGACAATCACTCCTTGATGGAGGAGGCTTTGAATGGCTTGAGAAAAAGGCTGGTCCCCGAGAGGGCATTGACATGAAAAACCTCCTGGGAGGGCGAGAAGAAAACTTACTTTGTAGCCTGTCGACACAACCTCCCGCACCCAGGCGTTTGACGTTTTCTAGCCAGGTCTCCTGTAAGGAGAGCAGCCATTCCCCCACCCAAGGAAGCAACTCGGATGAGGGCAAATTTTCAGGCTGCGGAAGCCCACTGCGCCAGAGCAGGTCTAGCGGGTGTGTTGCAGGGCTGCCAGGAGCTTCTGGACCGGAAGGAAGGTCTCTGAACTTGAAAGGGACAGGTTTTAGGCGAGTTCTGCCTCTGACGTGGAACAGAGTACCAAAATGAACGAAACCACCTTTTTCTTCTGACTGAGGGAACTTGGTGTCGTTGTGGAAGTAAAGTGGTCTTTCCTCCTGTAGCCTCAGTAATGAGTTGGACCAGGTAAGGGCCATAAAGGAGATCCTGGGCAAATGGAAGGGTGAAAACCTACTTCCTAGAGGCACTGTCATTATCCCAGTTCCTAGTCCAAACAGCCCAGCGGACAGCTACCGCATTAGCCATAGCCTGTCCATAGCAGTGACACGCCCCCTTGCCAGTTCGGCAGAAGACTGATCTTGTCAGCTGAAGAGTGAGTGTGTGCGCGCGCGCGTCCGGAAGTGCAGAAGAGCGCTGAACGAACAGGACGTCATCAGAAGTCCAAAATTCCGACGGGGACGGTGTCAAGTGACCGGAGTGGTGTTGAGCACAATTCAAGATCTTTAAAAAGGTAAGTATATTAGAAAGTTTGTTTAACAGCTATTTTCTATGTGTTTGTAAATAGTCATTGGAAAGTAGAAAACCCCTTCCCGCCGCAGCCCTTTTTCAGATTTTCATTTTCTTTTTTTCCTCCCCAACTTCCAAAAGCCATAACGTCTTTATTTTTCCGTCGATATAGTCCTAGGAGGGCTTGATTTTTGCGGGACGAGTTGTAGTTTTTCGTAGCACCATTTATTTTGCCATATAATGTACTAGGAAATGGGGAAAAATTATTTGTTGAGTAGAAAATGAAAAAAACAGCGATTCCTCCCTGGTTTTTTGCACGCCGTTTTTACGGAATTCACTGTGCAATTAAAACATGTTAAAGTGACTGTCACCACATTATAAGTGCCCTATCTCCTACATAAGGAGATTGGCGCTATAATGTAGGTGACCGCAGTGCTTTTTATTTAAAAAAAAAACGATAATTTTTCACCACTTTATTAGCGATTTTAGTTTTATGCTAATGAGTTTCTCAATGGACAACTGGGCGTGTTTTACTATTGACCAAGTGGGCGTTGTACAGAGGAGTGTATGACGCTGACCAATCAGCGTCATACACTTCTCTCCATTCAGTCAGCGCATAGGGATCCTTTTAGATCACTATGTGCTGTCTTATACGAACACATTAACGATACTGAAGGGTTTAGACAGTGAATAGACATTCCACGGGATGTCTATTCACAATCCCTGCACTTCGTTACTCTGTCTGTGGTAGTTACAGCAGAGGAAGCGTAATCTCGTGTAAATGACAGGTTACAACGAGATTACGCTTGCTCTGCTGTAAGTACCACAGACACATTAACGAAGTGCAGGGATTGTGATTAGACATCCCATGGAATGTCTATTCACTGTCTAAACACTTCAGTATCGTTAATGTGTTAGTATAAGACAGCACATAGTGATCTAAAAGGATCCCTATGTGCTGAGGAAATAAATGGAGAGAAGTGTATGACGCGATTGCATTGCAGGGGGCACGATGAGCTGTTAGAAAGAGGGGGCTACCCCCTCTAACGATTTAAATGCTGCGGTCGTTATTAACCGCAGCATTTAACGAGTTAAACGAGCGGGATCGCGCTTGAGCGCGATGCCGCTACTCTGAAGTGTCTGCTGTAACAAACAGCTGACACCGGCATCGTATGGAGCGGGTTCACTCCGTGAGCCCGTTCCATACTTCCCCTACCCGACTTTGGCGTATGGATATGTCAAATGTCGGAAAGGGGTTAATGGTCGATTGAGATCTGACCTGGTAGGAGGCTCTAGGTTTGGATAAGGGGACTTTAGTCTTTTTCCAATATAGAATATGGAACGGGTTTCCCCATTATATGTGGTAAGATTTTCAAAAGATGGGTAGAACAATTTGATGTTTGAGGAAGGTGGTGAAGGCAGTAGAAGCGGAATCATGGAGAGATGCAGTGGAAGCTGATCTCTAGAGCATTTAACATCCCGATGGGGAAACATTACCCAATTTTTTTAATTGGAACGCTCCAAATATGGCTGGAAAACGGTGGATCTGTTCCACTACTTCTGGAAGTGTCCAGGAATTAGAAAGTATTGGGATCAAATTGTAATAAATTATACATAACAAAATAAAAGGAAGGTGTGATGAGTGGATGTGTTTATTCCATAATATTGAAATTGTTACAGATAAAATCCTAAAACAGTCCATACACTTGGCCTTATTGGTGGCAAAAAAAGTTACTGTTAAAATGGTTAAGTCCAGATGTTGCAAATACGACCCCCTTCCATGGCATATTGAAAATCGCCAATATATCTGGAATGGAGAGCTTTGAATGAAAGTGGAAAAAAAGTAGGGGAGGGGAAAATGGAGGGGGAATGATTAATAAATTGTTCTCAGAAATGGAAATTAGAGAACTATATACGTATATGAATTTTTCCTGAAAGATTGTGGGTGAAAGGAGGGCAGACCTAGGGAATGAGAGACAGTGGAGGGGGATGGTGCGTTATAGATAAAGTATTGTAACTTTGGTATTTGTATACAAAATATTTGGGAGACCAAGACATGTTTTATGTATGTAATTTGAAATAATAAAATAAAAAAATAAAAAGCCTTTTATCGGTTCTATAACAAATTGTCAGTTTTCACTACAATGAGCTACAGAGGGGCAGGAGACTAGCTTTGATCATGTCTGCCGCAACAGGACAGACATATTGAAGTTGCAGCAGCATGGAGGACATTATACAGCAGTAATGAGCAGTGGAGCTGAGAACCCAGGACCAAGGTGAGATTTAAACCTTACTAGAAGCTTAACAGCGTCTGTGTCTCTCCCTCTCTTCTCCCCCTCCCCTTTATAGTCTCCTATGGGCAGCAGATGTAACCTGATCTCTCACTGAACGGATTCCTGTGTACGGATTATACCAGTAAATTAAGAGCGAGTGATCAGTGGCTGGGAGATTCTAATACGAGAATAGGCATTTTTCTGTAATAAGATATATTTCCAAGTTTCTTGAAAATCGCTTGTACTGTAAAATTACAGAAAAAAAAGTAAGAGAAAAAAAAAGTGTAGGTACTCCTAGCGCTTCCTTTTATTTAGGTTTTTATTTCATAAGAGTAAAAGGAAAAAAAAAAACACAGCCACTCTACCTCATTGCTACCAGGATCTGTTTCAGTCAACAGCTTTCTTCTCGCTCGCCGTGTTTGAGGACTATTGAGCCCCAAAACTTCTCCAAACAGCAAACTTTTTGGGGTTTTCACTTCAGGCTGGCTTGTACTGCCTACAAATGAAACGTTACACCCATGAATGCAGCATATTTTGTCAGAAGCAACCCCTGTCCCCCACCTCTGGGAGGCCACCACCTTTACCTCCACTAAGAATCTGCTGGGTGGCAGAGTTGACTCTCTCCAGATTACGGGATTTTGGCTGTGGTGCATAAAAACAAGAGTTTCTCCTTGTGATTGCCAGCTGCTTAATACGAGGGCTTCTCCGTACATCAAGTTCTGCAAGTAAGAGTTAACCTTAATCAGTAAGAAGCACTTGTTAGTTTAAAAATAAAAACATTTCTTTCTGGCTATTTTTAGAATTTGTTTCTCAGCGACAGGTCCTCTTTAAATTGGTAGTGAACAAAGTAATAAAAGTTGAACTGGTTATGTGACCTGAATAAGCACGGTCTCTCGGTTTCCAGCGCCATTTGTTTTTTTTCCTGGACCTCCCATTTCAGAGATATGGTCCCCCTGTTGTATTTGTGCATTATATGCTAATTTGCTGTAGTTAGCCAATGGGGCATGAGCTACACTCATTCTCCAGAGGTAAGGCTAGCTTCCCTGCCTGACACTGACCAATCTGCACGAGGCAGCTTCAGAGCTGCCAGGCACAGCGTGATCTTGCCAGAACAGCCATAAAACGTGATGGAATCAGGGAGAGAGCTCTATTCACATCAGATAACCAGTTCAACTTATGTGACTTGGTAATAGGTCCTCGAAGTAAACGTACAGAGTGCATAAGAGAGAGTTAAAAAAGATATTATAAGTTTACAAAACAAAGATTTGGATATTACAACAGATCAGTGCTGGAACTACAGACTACGATCGCTAGATATTCTTTATAATGGATGTGCAGGCTTCTATAAGCAAGTTTATAGGCGGTCAAGACACAGTAAAGGCTGTGTTCACATTTGCGTTAAAGGCTGTTAGGATCTGGTCAAACATGTCTGATAAAGTGACGGACGCTATGACGGAAATCCGACGGATCCCATTATATAGTCAACAAGGGCCGTCTGGTGCCTGTCATTCAAAAGATCTAGTTTCATTATTTGGCTCCTATGACTGAGCAGAACAGACATGACCAGTGCAGATGTGAACAGAGCCCAAATACCTTGATGCACACCATATTGTGGTGATTCAATTAGCACACCACAAACTACACAAAATCAAACATACGAAATAGGGAGGGGTGAGGTAGTAAGGGAATAGCGATGTGATGTTTTGTTTAAATAAATCAATGTTTTAAGTTATTTTAAACAACTTTGAAATTGACTTCTTAAACTTTATTTTTACTTTTTAAGATACAGCTTCTATGTATCCTGTAGACCAGGGGTCTCAAACTCAGGCAGCTAAGTGGGCCACATATAGAAAAAAAAATGTGAAGTTGACGGGCCCCATTACTTTAAAATTTGATACAATACAAAATTATTGTTAATCAATTAGTTATTTTAACTACTATAACCATACTACATTACTATAACAATACTACATTACTATAATAATAGCGCTAGGTTTAAACTTAATGGAAATTTGCGAGATTTCTCCACGTGCTTATTTCAACAATCCAGTTTAAGTGTCGCTAAATGCAGTACGGCGGCTCAGTTGGCAGACACACAAATGTCAAGATTGGGCAGCCCCTTTTTAGATAGTGCCACAGTGCCCTCTGTAGGTGCTGCGACACCCCCCCCCCCCAGTAGATGGCATCATTGGGGCTGCCTCTAGGAGTGGAATCCCCAGCCAGAGATTTACCGACACTTTCGGTAGGGATTCCTCTGCTGGAGCAGCCCCTGACGTCACTGTCCATACACAGTGACGTCAGGGGACCCTCCTGGACCAGAATGTGATGTCAGGGGCAACCCCAGAGCTGGGTGTTCCAGAACATTGTACTAGTTTAGGCTCTGATCTGAAACTCTGGGGAAGCCACTGATATCAGTGTCCATATATGGACAGTGATGTCAGGGGCTTGCCCAGAGCTGGAGTCCCGGAGCAGAGCCGCTTCTAGCACTCTGCCTGGGATTCCTGCTCTGCTCCTGACATCACTGTTTATATACGGACAGAGATGTCAGGGGCAACCCCAGAGCTGGAGTCCCGTGCAGAGCGCTAGTAGCGCTTCTTTCTGGGACTGCAGCTGTGCTCCTGACATCACTGTCCAGCTCTGGGGCAGCCCTAGACATCGCTGTCCATATGTGGACAGCGACGTCAGGGGATTCCACAGAGTCCTGGAGCAGAGCCTATACTAGCACTATTCCCGGGACTCCGGCTCTGGGGAAGCCCCAGACATCGCGTGACCATATATGGACAGTGATATCAGGGGATACCACAGAGTCCAGGAGCAGAGCCTATACTAGCGCTCTGCCTGGGACTCCGCTCTGGGGCAGCCCTAGACATCACTGTCCATATATGGACAGAGATGTCAGGGAATTCCAGAGTCCCGGAGCAGAGCCTATACTACGGCTCTGTGTCCCGCAGATGACAGCCTCAGGGGCCGCATGCGGCCCGCGTGCTTGAGACCCCTGATGTATACTATACATAGCTGCATCGTTCCGTCAAAGCCGGTTCATCAACTTAGAGGTGATCATTATTAGTAGGATCCTGCGTGAGACAAGCAGGAAATGCTTCCAGCACAGCGGTCTGTACAGCTGAACTGAAATTTTTATATAAAAGTCAATTTAAAAAAATCTGTTTCAAATCCCATAAATAATTAAAAAAATAAAAAATAAAAAAAAGGTTTTTTTTTTAGCTTCAATGGTGTACATATGCCTTTAAGGTTAAGTTTTAATACACTTTGAACACATCACTATTCCCTTACTTCTGCAAGTCTGTGTCCATACACTAGTGATTTTAAAGTCACCCACTATCACAAAATATGTGTTAACTTATTGGACATAGCCAAGCTGACATACACTATATGGACAAAAAGTATTGGGACACCTACATGAAATTTTATGACATCCTATTCTAAATTCTTAGGCATTAATATGGGGTTGGTCCCCCCCTTTACAGCTAAAAATGCTTCCACTCTTCTAATAAGGCATTCTACAAGATTTTGGAGTGTGTCTGTAGACATTTTTGCCAATTCCTTCAAGAAGAGCGTTTGTGAGGTCAGACATGTTGGATGAGAAGGTCTGGCTCACAATCTCCGTTCTAGTTCATCCCAAAGGTGTTTGATGGGGTTGCGGTCAGGGCTCTGTGTGGGCCAGTCAAGTTCTTCCACACCAAACTCACCCAACGATGACTTTATGGACCTTGCTTTGTGCACTGGGCAGTCATGCTAATACAGAAAGGGCCTTCCCCAAACTGTTCTCACAAAGTTGGAAGCTACAATTGTCCAACATGTCTTAGCATACTACAGCATTAAAGAGGCTCTGTCACCAGATTTTGCAACCCCTATCTGCTATTGCACCAGATAGGCGCTGCAATGTAGATTACAGTAAAGTTTTTATTTTTAAAAAACGAGCATTTTTGGCCAAGTTATGGCCATTTTTGTATTTATGCAAATGAGCCTTGCAAAAGTACAACTGGGCGTGTATTGTGTGCGTACATCGGGGCGTGTTTACTACTATTACTAGCTGGGCGTTCTGATGAGAAGTATCATCCACTTCTCTTCACAACGCCCAGCTTCTGGCAGTGCAGATCTGTAACGTCACTCACAGGTCCTGCATCGTGTCGGCCACATCGGCACCAGAGGCTACAGTTGATTCTGCAGCAGCATCAGTGTTTGCAGGTAAGTAGCTACATCGACTTACCTGCTAACGCCGATGCTGCTGCAGAATCTGTAGCCTCTGGTGCCGGCTCGTCTGACACGATGCAGGACCTGGGGAAGTGACGTCACAGCGTGATCTCTCGAGAACACGGCTGTGTCTGCACTGCCAGAAGCTGGGCGTTCTGAAGAGAAGTGGATGATACTTCTCATCAGAACGCCCAGCTAGTAAAAGTAGTAAACACGCCCCGATGTACGCACATAATACACGCCCAGTTGTACTTTTACTTTTCAACACGCCCAGTTGTACTTTTGCAAGCCTCATTTGCATAAATACAAAAATGGCCATAACTTGGCCAAAAATGCTCGTTTTTAAAAAATAAAAACGTTACTGTAATCTACATTGCAGCGCCTATCTGCTGCAATAGCAGATAGGGATTGCAAAATCTGGTGACAGAGCCTCTTTAAGATTTCCCTTCACTGGAACGAAGGGGCCTAGACCAACCTCTGAAAAAACAACTCCATAGCGTTATTCCTTCTCCAAACATTGCAGTTGGCACAATGCAGTCAGACAGGTAGTGTTCATCTGGCAGTCACCAAACCAAGACTTGGTCAGACCACCAAATAGAGAAGGGTGATTAGTCACTCCACAGAACACATTTCCATTGCTCCAGAGGCGGCGTGCTTTACACCACTCCATCCGACGCTTGGCATTGTGCTTGGTGATGTAAGGGTATGTTCACACGCTTACTAAAAAAAGTCTGAAAACAGCTCCTGATTGTCAGCCGGTTTTTTAATTACCTAGCGTTTTTTCTATAAAATCAATGAAAAACGGCTCAAGAAGTGACGTGCATTGCTTTTTCGCGGGCGTTTAACGCGGCCGCTTTTCAAAACGGTCGCGTAAAAAAAACGCCCTGTCGGAACAGAACACTATTTTTTCTCATTGAAATCAATGGGCAGATGTTTGGAGGCGTTCTGCTTCCGATTTTCAGCAGTTTACGGCCCGAAAATAAGCCGTGTGAACATAGCCTAAGGCTTGCATATAGCTTCTCGGCCCTAGAAACCCATGCCATGAAGCTCCCGGTGCACATTTTTTGCTTGGATATGAATACCAGAGGCGGCTTGGAACTCTGCAGTTATTGAGTCAGAGCGTTTGCAACTTTTATGCACTATGCACTTCAGCACTCGGCGACTCCACTAACTTTACGTTGTCTGCCACTTTGCGGCTGAGCTGCTGTGGTTCCTAAACGCTTCCACTTTGCAGTAATACCACGCATAGTTGATCATAGAATATCGAAGTGGGAAGAAATTTCACAAACGGACTTGTTACAAAAGTGGCATCCTACTACAGTACCACACTAATTCAGTGAGCTCTTTACAATGACCCATTCCTTCACTAATGTTTGTAAAGGCGACTGCATGGCGAGGTGCTGGATTTTATACATCTGTGGCAATAAGACTGTAGGAAACACCTGAATTCAATGATTAAGAGGAGAGACCTAATAATTTTGTCCATAAAGTGGAAGTTAATGCACAATTTATTTTTCCCCCCAAATTTTTTACGTAGAAGCAGATTTCCATATTTTAGGCGATAAATCATTACGTAATCGGTTACCATCGTCTGCTTTGCCAATCAATGCTGTATGACAAGGAACAAAGAGTCGGTAGTTGTTCTGCCCTTCAAAATCAATGCATGGCCAGCTTTACTCAGGTTTAATAAAACCCACACCACTTATTTGATACCGATAAGATTAAGGTGCAGATTCTCTATAGTAGAATAAAACAGTTGTTACCTTTCAAATCCTTTTCTGGAGATTCTTCAACAATACTGACATTCAATGTAGATTCACTGTGCCTGAAAAAGCAAGGAGTGAATCTTACAAATGTTTAGAGTCAAAAGTATGAATGGATATACTTTCCTAGGAGGTTGTACCACAAAGGACATTTATCACATATACACAGCGCAGTACTTGGCTGTGTCAGTCAGCCCAATAGACATTGAATGAAGATGCAGGGTCACATGTGTGATCACCACTCCATTCAAGTTCCTTCTCACCAGGATCGCGCAGTGAGTAGGAATGGGGGGGCTGTTCTAGTGATAATTGGCGGCAGCAGCAGCGGTGGGGCCCCTAGAAATCAGACCGTTATCACTTATCCTGTGGATAGGCGAGAAACGTCTTTCGTAGGACAACCCCTTTTATGGTTATGTGATATTCCTTTAGAGTTCAGTTTTACACCCTGTCAAGACTCATTCATGGCTATAAAAGTTGTGATTGTGCATGTAAAATTATTTCCTTGCAGAGATCACATTTCCAGTCTAATAATTCAAAAGAAGCTTTGACATTGTTTGAAACGGATGACAATGTAGAAATGGACCCATAGATATTTATACACAAACATGTAATCTGGCTACTGGCAGCTGAGAGCAGGGAGATTTGACGCTCCCTGCTCTGTTTACTTTATCCTGATGCAGTGCCGTAAAAAGGCATATGCATCAGAATAAAGCCCGTTAGTGGCCGCCGGTAAAAGGCGTATTGGCGGTCACTAACGGGTTAACGTAAAAAAAAAAACAAAAAAAAAAAAAAAACACTAACCGGCCTTTAATCTGTCTGTAAAGTAGTCTTTTAGACATTTGTTTGTGTGTCGGCGTTTCTGTAACTTTCTTTGTCAGTAGTTTGTAATGATCTAAAAATGAGAAAGAAACCAGCTTAAATTAGTGAATACATATATGCTAAATACCATGTAAATGCTGCATTATAATCCTGTATATCTGCTACAATATATTACTTTATTCGTAATATTTGTCCTGGAGTGCACACTATTTATAAACCACTCTTGTAGACGATTTAGATCAAAAGGATAAAGATTATTCATGCTTCTGGACCAACTGTTTTTACAGTATGCACTCCTATCCCTATCAAAGTTAGGGTATGCTCCAATATAATGGGAAGCATGAAGACAGATAAAATGTAGTTTGAAATGGTGGATTTAGGGGTCCTAGCCTACAGGACATCTAAAACTAGATGGACCCAAGTCAGTAATATTATTGAATTAGATCTAGTTTAATCATATTACTCCCATGCCACTCGGGATTCAGTCGTTACAAAATACAGCAAATTAAGCAGTCAAAACGACTGTACATACACTGATCTCCAGTGGTGGTAAGACTCGGCAGCAGACCAAGAACATTTTTGCACTGGTTATCTGAAGGATTCCCTAATGTATTACTATAGAGGAAAAACACGATTTAAAAAAAAAACAGGCTGCTTTATTTTCTAATGAATACAGCTAAAAATCAGGAACAAGTCTCAAACTGAGAACATTTTCAGTGAAATTGGTTTCCAAGGATCTACTAACATGGATTTACTAGGCAGACCTTTATAATTAACTGAATAAGAAGGAAGCAGTTGAACAAAACATAAATAACTTGTAATAAGTCACCTTTAGTGCTATCATGACTCTTGCAGCGCTTATGCTTCAGGCCCTCGACAGCGGATACAGACTGGCTCCGTGACATCTTACTGCCTCTCCTGGTGGGAGAGCAATTATCTTGGACAAATAAATTTCTTCTTACTTTCGTAGCTAAAAAAAAAAACAAAACAAGAGGATCCAAATTACTAAAAAGAACAGTAAAGTCCTTTGTAAATTCTTCTGGTGCCACCGCTCCTATTCATCAGCAGCAGAATAGCCGGTCACACAAACCAACAGTGAGTGGTTGCACAGTCCTGGTTTTATAACGAACCGAACTGTAAAAGGTTAATATATGGTCATTTGATAATTAATTGGAGTCTTGCAATTTGTATTTTTATAGAGATCTGAAACTCTTATGTTTAGCTTTGTTTTGTTTTTTTATTTGCACATAAAAAACAAGAAATATAGACATTACTACACTACGGCCATCAATATAATCAATCATCTGTATCAGGTATAATATTAGATAAGCACAAACAACTTGTGCTAATCTAATATTATACCTGATGCAGATGAACTTTGTAATTTGCTTAGGCCTCATGCACACGACCGTAATAGTTCTTACTGTCCGCAAATATGGATCGGACGGCTACACATCCGTAGCCGTCTGCAATGGCAGACTTCAATGGGCAAGTCGGTGCCGCAGTCGCGGACAGGAATAGGAGATGTTCTACATTTTAGATCATTTTTACGGCCTGGATACACATCTGTAAATATACGGAAAGGTGTTCGTGGCCAATAGAAATGAATGGGTCCGCAATTTCATCCACAGTCACGGATTCCATAATTACAGATGACAAATTAGCATTGTGTGCATGAGGCCTGTTAAAATTTTGTTTTTTTTATCCAAATTCTGTGTGCATTTACTGCCACTATGTCTTTTCCTGTAATCTGCTGTTCACCACCTGTTGTCAAGCAAAATCCATCCTTCGTTAAAGAGCAGAGGAAACAGATTACAGAAAGTGGGGGCGTGTCTCTTCACTGCCTGTCAATACAAGTCTATGGAGAGTGGGGGGAGCAGGCACAGAGAGGAGACATAGGCTGCTGGGAATATTGATACCTCACCCCGATGCTGGATTTCCAGCTACACTGCTCAGTACTGCTGAATAATCTCCTCCATGCTCTATATATAGATATGGTAGCAGTTGGGCTCCGCCCACTAGCTTAGAGAATTAGAGATATAAGCTGTAGAGGGGAAAATTGCTACAGAATGGAGGACACAAGTCATATAATGGTCAGGTATCGTGTTGTTCCTCATGTACACAACTAAAGAAAGGAAAAATCAAAACATTTATCGAATTGAGGCAGAGAGGTTACAGGCTATGTACACCTTTTGAAATTTTTTTATTTTTTAAAATAAAATATTGTATAAGTACAACTTTCTATTAGAAATAATTTTTACTTTTTCAGATACAGGAGCATTGTATACTGTATAGAGAGCAGCTGTATCTAGTGCTGAAACCTGTATCCGTCAGGTCTGTGGGACTGACTGGTTCAGTGACAGCGGATCCTGAGTGTCTGACATGCAGGATTGAGCCCATAAAGGCGCAGAGACCCCTCACTACCACATTAACATATAACTTCTATTATTTATTGATTTAGTAAGTAAAAAGTGTGCACTTTTTAGAATGTTAAAGAGACTCTGTCACCACATTATAAGTGCCCTGTCTCCTACATAAGGAGATGGGCGCTGTAATGTAGGTGACAGTAATGCTTTTTATTTAGAAAAAGGATCTTTTTTCACAACGTTAGGAGCGATTTTGGTTTATGCTAATGAGCTTTCTTAATGCCCAAGTGGGCGTACTTTTACTTTCGACCAAGTGGGCGTTGTACAGAGGAGTGCATGATGCTGACCAATCGGCATCATGCACTCCTCTCCATTCATTTACACTGCACTAGCGATATAGCTATATCACTATGTGCAGCCTCATACTCAAGCCCTAACATTACTAGTGTCCTGATAATGAATACACCTGAAATCCAGCCTGGACGTCATGTGTACTCAGAATCCTGACACTTCTGACTCTTTTTTGTGAGATTCCAGCAACGGATACGAAATCGAGATTTGGTTTCACTTGCCGGAATCTCACAAAAAAAGATTCAGAAGTGTCAGGATTCTGAGTACACATGACGTCCAGGCTGGATGGTCATGTGTATTCATTATCAGGACACTGTAGTAACGTTAGGGCTTGTGTATGAGGCTGCACATAACGATATATCTATATCGCTAGTGCAGTGTAAATGAATGGAGAGGAGTGCATGATGCTGATTGGTCAGCGTCATGCACTCCTCTGTACAACGCCCACTTGGTCGAAAGTAAAAGTACGCCCACTTGGGCATTAAGAAACTCATTAGCATAAACCAAAATCGCTCCTAACGTTGTGAAAAAAGATTGTTTTTTTAAATAAAAAGCATTACTGTCACCTACATTACAGCGCCGATCTCCTTATGTAGGAGATAGGGCACTTATAATGTGGTGACAGAGCCTCTTTAAATTTAATACACTTGCTGCCCAGACCAATAAGTGACATATCCTTGCCGTTAGCTTTACAGCAACTTGAATAATTCATAAATCGACTACCAATATATGACCCTAAATAGTACAGTATATTAGCATATATACGTAATGATATTTCCTAAGGATGCTAAATAGCATTAACAGCGTAAATCTGAGGTTGTGCAAATACTGCATTAGGTCATAAATAGACAGCTGAACTGGTGGCCACTAGTATCAACAAGTCACAAGGCTGAGCAGAAACTTGTTAAAATGTAGACAGCATGCCCCCCCCCCCCCCCATGACATGTTTCGCCAACACATTGGCATCTTTAGTTGTCCATTCAAAGCCTACGGGACTGACAGAGACCACCGAGTACAGCGTTTTGCTGTTTACGTTAGTCCCGCAAACATTGAATGTAGTTGCAGGTCGTAACTATAGCCATAGGTGTGGGCGGCGGGCAGCAATCAGACATTCATTACCTACCCTGTGGATAGGTCATAAATGTCTATCTTGGCACAACCCCTACCAGAAATATTTTTGTTTATTTAGGGGATACAATGTAAAGAATGACTCCTTACCTTCACCATCTTTCTGTGTCTGTGCGGTTAAAGGTAACTTTAATCTTTCGACCATTACAACAGGATTAACACCAGAGCTCTCCTAAAAAAAATAAAAATAAAAGAAAATCATACAATGAAATAAAGAAATTGCACTTTGTTGTACTTAAACTGAGCCACAGCAGAAGAAATGTATAGAAGTCCAAAGATATAGCGCTAGGTTTATGCTAAACTTGGCATACTGATATTTTACTGCAATGCTGTGTTGCACCAGCCCAATGCTGGAAGTTAAAGGTCTAAAGCATTATTATGTCCATTAACATGTCCTGATTTCTATCAGATGCAGTCTCATCTTGGAAACCTTGTAGGGATTCAAATATTCCACATCAATGTTCACATATACATATTTGCCACCGTTCAAGCCAGTTAAGACCTATATATTGATGTAGATAGTAAAAACACTGCCTATGTCAGATCAGAGGGAGGGGGGGCATGCGGTCATATGAACCTCATAGTAGAGATGCATGTAATAAAAGGCAAAAAAAAAAAGGGAAAAACTGATTTGCTTTGTCATAATGCCTATGGAAGAACAGCATGTTAAAATGCATGAAGCTACCAGCAGCTATAATTTTGGTATTTAAGCCGTTCTCTGTGGAGGATGCACAGAATAAGTTGACATTGGCGTTTTTAATTTCAATTGCTCTAATCCGTCATAGGTGCAGAACGAAAATGACAGTGGTGACTGATCCTTCAAATAACGGACACCAAAGGCTGGGTACAGGACCAATTGTTTTAGGCCCTAGCCTATGGGTGAAGTGTGAACAGAGGGTCAACAACAAGTTAGGGACAAGTGTCAAAATGCATATTCTCATTTGCTAAAAATTACTCCATTATGTGGTTCTTACCCTATTAAGTAGCTTCTTTGGAAGTTCAATCTGCCTCAAACTCTGTGAGGATTCTGCTATACTTCTGTGTCTTGCCATAGTGCTTGATCTTTAGAACCAAAGATGACAAAAAATTATCCAGGTTTAAAGGTTACAAAATATAATGTTAAAATAATTATTTATAGTCGCACTACACTCAACAGAAGCCTACCGCCTTTTCTTGGCTGATCTGGTTCGAAGCTCTTCTAGTTGATCCTCTTCATTTGCAGCCTGAGGCACACTTGGAACCCTTGAGATAGACGGCTGAGAATACATGGGAGTTTTCCCTTCTAGCATAAAGGAGTCATCTCCATCTACAGGAAGAACCAATTTCAACTCTTCTGGAATCTGTGTTCCAAGACAAAAATAGATCTCTGCCAAGATTCTGGGTATGCTCCCTATGTACCTGCAAGTAGAATACAGAAATTAAAAGGCGCAGTTAATTAAACTTTGGCATGCAAAAGTTGAATACCTAAATAATTACAGTTTGTGATTTAAAGTATGTTCACCATTGGACACTATTCTACACAGAATCTACAAAAAACATTCATAAACTGTAGATACATTGCAAGGCATTATAATCTAGTGCTGCATTCACAATTCTGCAAGCGTCAGATCCACAATATCCTAAGCTCCCTCCCATTTGTTTCTTATAGTGGATTCGTTGTTTGTCCTGGAGGCCCCAACCGCCCTAGTGTAATAGGCCATAATCTGGAATGGTGGTTCCCTTCTCCTTGACCGGTATCCCTCGTGAATAAATCAAACAAATCTAGTGGGCGATAGTAGACTTAGGAGGCCGACAAACCCTACTTAGGACCTTGCAGAACAATAAAAGGAATCAGACCTGTGGAAGGAGGAAGCGTGGGATTAGCAAACCCACAAGGCACGGACAACATAAAGTGAAGGGAGTGTTCCTTGGGATAAACCGGGGACGGCCAGAAGGACAGTAAGACTATATCCTTGTTAATGTGGAAGGAGAACACCTTGGACAACAAAGGCACTGTACATGGCACCGCTTTATCCTGATGTAGCAGGGAACCAGACGGGGCTGTTAGTTCCGATACCCTCTGGATAGAGGTCACCGCAATAAGGAACACAGGAGATGTAAGAAGATCTCCCATAGTGGTTTAAAAAGAGCTAATTGCAGAGCGGCCAGAACCAAGGTCAAGTCCCATGTAGAAGTGGGTGAGCAGAGAGGCAGAAACCGCGTGAGCAACCCCTTTTAAGAAAGTCCTAACATCAGACTTGGACACCAGTGGTCTGTTGAAGAGCACAGATAAAGCAGATACCTGACCCTTAAGGGAACTTGGGGCAAGACCTTCTTGGAGAAACAGAATCCTGCATAGAGAAAAACCAAGTTAGGAAGAATCCGATCCTTACACTAGCGTAAGTAGTTCTTTCAAGTACAGTGGTAAATGCGGGCAGATGAAGGCTTACTGGCCTTTAACATTGTCGGATTACCTGCTCCGACAAGCCCCGTGCTCTCAGAACTGAAGCTTCAGCAGCCATGCCATTTAACGTAGCAACTGAAAATTTAGGCTAGGGGGGTTACAAAAGGTCAGTGAGAGAGCAGATCAGGCCAGAAAGGAAATGGCCAGGGAACATCGGCAAGCAGAGGCACCACATCAGCGTAGCAACATTGATGCGGCCAAACCAGAACCACAAGGATGGTGGGAACAGCCTTGGTCCTCCTGAGAAGGGGTAGGAGGAGGGTAGAAATAAATCTGGTTGAATTGGTCCCATGGAGCAACTAGAGCATCAACTACGCATGCATCGGGATCTCGAACTCGAGATATAAATCAGGGAATTTGCGGCTGAACCTGGACGCCATCAAGTCTGCATCCGGCCTGCTCCACCCGGAGCATATTTGGGGGCTCTCCTGGGGTCGTCCCATTTGCGACTGAGGAAATCTGCAACCCAATTGTCGACCCCTGGTTTATGCACTGCCGAGAGGGCAGGAATGAGAGCTTCATCCATATCTGGAGAAAGAAACACACTCACCGACAGGGTGCTGAACATCATACCTAATGTGGTAATCCTTTAACAAGGGGACAGGCAAGACTTGGAGCGGTTGAATATCCAGCTGAATCTAGTCAGGGTATACAGAGTATACAGGGTTATCTGGAGACTGGTCAGGTTGTCCTCCCTGAAATGTCCTCTCTAATGTCGTTCAAGTAGGGCCATAAGCACAGAGAGGATTTTGATGAAGATCCATGGGGCCGTTGCCAGGCCAGACAGGAGTACCAGAAATTGGTCATGGGGGGGGGGAGGGGGGGGGGGGTGTCACACCATAAAGCCCATGAAACACCGATGGGATTGGGCTAATGGGGACCAGAGAGGTACTTGACCCCACAAAAAAAACCTCCCCCTGGTCGCTGGAGATGATCACTGATCACAGGGACTCCATGTGGAAATCAGGGAACTTGACAGAAGAATTCAAACGTTTGAGTTCCAAGATAGGACAAAGTGACCTGTTCTTTTTTGGAACGACAGAGATTGGAGTAAAAACCTTAATCTCTCTGATCTGGTGTAACAGAGCAGATTACGCCTTGACTCAGAAACGAATGCCTGAAAAAAAGGGCTTCACTGGAAGGCGACCGAGGAAGCGTGCACTGAAAGAACTATTTTGTACCCAGAGGATACGACTTCCTGCACCCAAACATCTGAACGTGAGAGCCAGACATCCTTGATGCACAATAGCCTGCCTCCCACCTTGAAAATGCATGGTAACGATCGGTCGTCCCCATATGTTGCCGACAATTTCTCCTTGGAAATGGAGCCAACGAGTGCCGATCGACGTGCTGTGTCGTCGATCGCGCTAGTTTTCACGGCCAGTATTGAGCCGTCTAAGAGGACCTTAAGATAGTGGCTTCTACAGAACGTTCTAATTGTGTGGACGTATTACATGCAAGAAACTATGACTAAAATGTGTTAATAAATTGCAATAGAGTGAAGCAGTCAGCTGCATATTACAGCAGTACAAATAACCATAAGCACATACTCTGTCAAGACTCCTGACAAAAACGTGGTCAAATATGAGGGATCTTCTGTCAAGGAAATAATTCGGAGCATATCTGTAATCTGAAACAAAGAAATGAAAATAAACGCTTTTGGGTACACAACTAACAGACCACACGTAGTATTTGAAGGGGATATTAAGATCGGTATTTCATTATTAACCTCTAGACAATTTAACACCTTCAGGACTGAGCCATTTTTTTTATATTTACGTTTTTCACTCCCTGCCTTCCAAGAGCCATAACTTTTTTTATTTTTCTGTCAAAAGAGTGGTGTGGGGGCTTATTTTTAGCAAGAGGAGTTGTAGCTTCTATTGGTAGCATTTAAAAAAAAAACATATAATGTACTGGGAAACTGATAAAACTATTTTCGGGCTGAAATTGGAAAAAAAATAATGATTCCTCTAGGTTTTATTGGGTTTCATTTTTACAGCTTTCACCGTGCGGTAAAAACGGCAACTTTACTTTATTCTGCGGCTCAATGCGATTACGGTGATACCAAATTTATATATATTTTTTTTATTTTACTACTTCTTTTGTAAAAAACATAAATAAATTGTTTCGTTTCGCCACATTCTGAAAGCCATAACTTTATTTTCTTTATCTATAAGCCGCCACACTGCTCAATTTTTTTTCAGTACCATTTTTGGGTACATACAATTTGTATTATATTTTTTTTAAGAGTCAAGTTGACTAAAAAACAGTTTACATTTTTTACACTGTCAACTGCACGCGTTAAATAACGCTATATTGTAATATTAGGGACGCAAACATACCAATTTTGTTTACTTTTGACATTATTTTAGAGGAAAAATGGGAAAAGTTTTTTTCCGATCTTAGTATTTTTTTCTTTTCACTACTAAATACTTAAATCTCCCCCCAGTTTATTACCCCCCCCCCCCCCAGGGGACTTGAACCAGCGATTGGATCGCCGGTACAATAGACTGCAATACTATTGTATTGCAGTATATTGTCATTTTTACAGGCTACTGTTAAGCCCTGTTAAAATTTATGAGTGAAGGCAGTCCTGGGGGCCTTCATTAGGCCCCTGGGCTGCCATGACAACCATCGTTACCCCATCTCATTGCAGGGGGGGGGTGGCTGTGAGCTGTCGGAGGGGGCCGCCAACCTCTTTTCAACACCTCAGATGCTGCGGTCGCGATTTACCGCAGCATCTGAAGAGTTAACCAGTTAGTGACCGCCCATTAGTGTTTTTACGGCGCTGCATCGAAATAAATAGAGCAGGGAGCCGTTAAATCTCCTTGTTCTCAGAGGTAGCTGAGAGCAGCCCTGCTCTGACAGGCAAGATCGATATCCCTATCGATCTTGCTCGTTTAACCCCTCAGATGCGGCGCTCAATAGCGAGCGTCGCAGCGGAGTGGTTTTGGAGAGAGGGAGGGATAGCAAGGTGTCTGTGGTTTCTATGGCAGCCGGTGGGGGGCCAAATAAAGGCCCCCCAAGTCTGCCACTAGTCATGCCTGCTAGGCCATGCCAGAGGCATGACCTAGCAGATGCCTGCCCGTTTTACACAGACAGGCACTAATGCACTGCAATACAAAAGTATTGCAGCGTATGGAAAAATAAAAAAAAGAAATGAATAACCCACTTTTTCCCCTTACAAAATGCTTTATTATTATAAAAAAAAAAAACATGTTACACATATTTGGTATCGCCGCGTCCGTAACGACCCCAACTATAAAGTTATTACATTATTTAACGCGCACGGTGAACTCCAAAATGGTACCAATAAAAACAACAAGTCCTTCCGAAAAAAAAAAAGCCCTCATACAGCTGCATCGGCAGAAAATATGGAGACGCAGAAACAAATAAATAGAAAAAAAAAAAAAGGGTTTTCACTGTGTAAAAGTAGTAAAACATACAAAATCTATGTAAACTTGGTATCGTTGCAATCGTAACGACCCGCTGAATAAAGTTATTGTTATTTAAACCACACGGTAAACTGTGTAAATTTAGGACGCAAAAAAATGTGGTGAAATTGCTGTTTTTTTCTATCCCCCCAAAAAAGTTAATCAATACATTTTATGTACCCCAAAATCAGGCTATTAAAAAATACAACTTGTCCCGCAAAAAAAAAAAAGACCTTATATAGTTATGTAGACGCAAAAATAAAAAAGTTCTAACTCTTTGAATTGGACGATGGAAAAATTAAAAAAAAACATAGCTTGGTGATTAAGGCATAAAATAGGCAGGTCACTAAGGGGTTAGACAGCCAGGAACAGCGCGACCCTGTTCCTGGCTGTTCGGTCCGGGTGTCAGCTGTAAAACACAGCCGACACCCTCTGCATATGGAGAACGCTCCAAACATCACACCCTACACACAGATGCAATGGCACGTCCAGGTGTGCAAAGGGGTTAAAATAACCCTTCCCCAAACGCTGACCAGAAGCGCTTTATAGAAAGAGGGCTGAGTTAGGGACGCCCCCTCTGACTACCATATTGTCTTTAAAATGGACCTATGATCAGGGATTGTCAAGTTGGAACAAAACCTTTCTTTAAGGACTTGTTCATACAGTGAAGATTTGCTACAGATTTTGAATATAATGTTAAGCTAAAAACAGAACCTAAAAAGAATGTATAAAAGGTAGGC